>NW_020799095.1:59913804-60043628 GCF_003259725.1 Athene cunicularia
ATCAACCCTTTGGGTAGCTTCTAAGTTTTTTTTTTTTTTTTTTTTTTTCTCTCTTTTTTTTTTTTTTTTTCTTGTAAGGGAGTAAAAGTTGTTTCAGACAGTGTACAAACAAACCTTTTCATAAACCCCCTAAATTCAGAGCAATAATAATTCAGCCAACCATGATATGTCTTAAATGGATTGCTAAAGCATGTTTACCATCATATTAATCTTGTTCTAATACAATTCTTTTGACTGGAAATTTTCTTTTCTAGTCTGTGCTGAATTTTGTTAACTTTAAAATTTCACTGGCTGAGGAAGATAGAGAAGGGACACTTCTTGTTTCTAAAGATGATGTACACACACACATAATTTGCTTACGCCAGGAAGCTGATCACTCTGCTCCAAGAGTTCCTGCTGCCTTGTCATCGCTCGCAGTACCTTCTTTGATCCTTTCAGTGCAAGGTTATCAGGAGATGCCCTAGGCAGATATTTTTATGGCCAGACTGGCACAGTGCTGTAACTTGTCCCTGCTGCATGGTTTGTCAGATCAGACATGATTCCCATATCTGCTGTTACCTCTGGAAGGCATTTTCATCTCACACATGATCCAGGGAGTTGTTGCATTTTGACTGAAACAATCACAGAAAATACAAACCAGAACCATATCACTGCACTGCATTATTCAAATGAGAGGTCAAATTACCCCCACTGATGTAAGCAGGGTTGCCAAGGTCTAAATGAAGACACAACTTGGCCAAAGGTCTGTTTCTAATGTGAGGTTTGAGGGCCGGTAGGTCTTGCATCTAATATCAAACAGCTGCAAGACAGTACCAGCTCCATCGGAAAATATGCATGCATTTCTAAAAAAACCCTCTCCAAACAAAAACATAAAACCCCAAAACTCAAAATCTTAATATATTATTTAAACCTCGCCAATGTAAAATTGTTGCCTGCTATTTTAGTTTGAGTTCCCTGTATAAAATTACTTAGGTGCATTAAAGCACGCTAAGGTATTTCTGCATGATGCTCGTGCTGCTTCTCCCCCCAGTCCCACACCCCACCCCACCCCGACCCCTCAAGGGCCTTTACAAAAGTGCAAGCTCCATTCTTGTATCTTCTGTACCCTTGTAGATCTGTAGCAGTTTCTCTTCATTTGCCTTTGCTAACAGAAAGCAAGCTCAAGATCTGAATCTGGTGTACTGTTAGCATAAGCAAAAAGATAGCTCAATTATTAGTCCTTAGTTTCATTTTGCAGCACAGCTTTTGGTGTCCTAAGATTACATGAGAAGACACTGTTATAATCACTCAGGAACTCAACTACAAACATAGATAATAAATATGAATACATTGCTCAGAAATTGTTAATGGCCAGCAAAGTATTTTTTTTCTGAATTACTGCCAAGTTTCAAAACTGCATGTGTCATCTTATCACGTACTATACATTAAGTGTTGGTCATGTAAGTCAGATCTGCCCTATGGGTATTTTAAATTGCAAACATAACTTTTTTTGGAAATCCTATTGTAATGTTTTTTATTTGGCTTGGTTTCTAAATCAACACAGTTTGTTCATTCCAGTACAATTGCTTTTTTTCTTATTCTTTGCCACTTCTAAATCCTTTATCTGAACAAGAAACAAAGATCAAATAATTTGTTAGGTAGCTGAGCATCTAATGCTGTCTAAACTCTCTATAAAATCTGTAGTAAATTTATGGTATGCTCTTTTTCATTTTTCATATGTAACCAGTATAGAAATGAAACTTAATACAGCCTGCAAGTTAGCCATGAAAGAAATGCGATTTCTTTTCCATCAGGTATTGGCAATAATAAACTTAAAACATTTAAGTTAATAATCTCAAATATTTGAGTTTTTGCAACTTTCTTCTGCTGCAGCTGTAGTCTTGTAGTTCAGTTGATGCCCTCCTGCTACATAACCTAGCTCTTAGTTTGGATGTAGTCCCTTGTATGACATCTTTGAATTTTCAGCCAATTGCAAGTCTTCCCTCCTGCCTGAGACTGCCTGCCTGCCACATTGTAATGACACTCAGTGACTATTTAGGTTTCTTTTTCTTCCCACAGAGTGACTGACTCTATAAGCAGCCACTCTAAATTCCCAAATCACTAACAGGAATGTGAGGACATGAGGCAGCATGGTACACCAGAACCTAATCTGGTTGCTTCTTCCTAGGGTGCTATCTGTTCAGGGACTTTTGAGAACATTTTTCTTATGTCACCTGTCTGAGTAATAGAAGCAGATCTTGACATGCAGAGGAAAGCTTAGAATGTAAATAGATAGAATTATCTCTGAAAGCTATGGGTAGATAAATGGATTAGTAAAGAGTCATGTATTACATGTAGAATATATTTGTGAGGTATAAACAAGCTGTGAGGAAAACACAAGTATAGAAAAGTTGATTTTTTTAGAAGAGAACTGCAAAATCCCAAAGCACAGAAGATTAAAGTAGCACTTCCAGCCATTCTGTTTCAATGAATTCTTGTACATATAAATCCATTTGCACTGGAAGTTGAAGAGGCCATTTATTTCACAAATACTAGTGTTATCCCAGGAAAGGAAAATGGGATTGTGAAAATCATTATTAAACATCAATGGTTTAGGTTTTAAGATAGCTCCAGTTCCAAGGGACCAAACATGATCTTACTCTAGGAGGCAAATTAGTATTCTTTGAAATGGCTTCTGCCAGAGAGGACACTATAGCACTGGGCTGCTTTAAACTACATCCAGAATAACATACTATGTTGTCATCAGTCCATGTCCCCAGCATGTCAAAGTAAAGATTTCTTTGCTGCACAGGTAAAATGAGATGGTGCTACCACAGGAACAGGGTGGTTTCTGCTGCTGCATCGCAGTTGTGATGAAGACTCCCAAGATATCTCTGCTCTTGCTGTCTCTGGAGGAGCAGCCCCCGTGCTCCTTCCCTGGCTGCAGGAGCAGCCACCAGCCTGGTTTGCTAGGGCACCGCTGCAGGCAAAGTAGATAGAGAAGCAAAATTCCTCTCCCAGGTACCTGCCTGCTTTGCTTATGCCTGGAGCTGGTCCTGCTTCACAAAGGCAAGTAGACTTGGCAGACAAAGCAGTGCTTTTGATGGGTGATTGCTTACTAACATAGTCTGATCTTTAATTTTTAATGTTAACTAGAAATGCAAGGTACAGTCGGCTGGAAACAGATTAAATAAGAGGAGGAGCCAAGCAAGATTGTTGATCCTCTTGTAATGATGGGAAATGAATCCTTAATATGAATGAAAAATGATTCATAAATATCACTTCCCCAGGAGTTTAACACGCAGCAAGGATCCTAAAACAGTTTTTCTCAATATTTTTTCTCAAAATATACTTTAACTTGAGAAAAAACTGGACCATCCCCATTTTCTGTGTGTTAATACTTTTGAAGCCAATAGTCTTTTGATAGTATTTCCCTAACACCAAGCTATCAAAATGTGCTTGAAATTGGAGATGTGCTGAGTCTTTTCTGATCTTCTTTGAACGGGGTTCACCCATCCCCGTAAGACATGTAATGAGAAAAACAACCAGCAAAGAGCTGAGAAATGGTACAGAGTGTCCTGGTTGGAAACTCATGTTTCACATGTACCAAAAAAATGGAGCAGTCAGTTGAACCAATTTTAGGTAATCAGTATACAGAAAACAGCTTTTTTTCTTATTCCTTTCAATCCTTGACAAGTATGAGCTAAGTGTTTGGTAACTCTGCTGACTTCAGAAGGCATTAAGCTATCTTGGGTACACTTGCCCCTTTCCATCTTGAATATCAAAACAATTTCGTTGATGTTTTTCTGTGCTTAGCATTCTGTTGATTGATATATTGTTCTAAATTGGTGAAATGTTCTGGTTACAGTTAAAAACCATAAAATGTATGGACATGATTCATTCCTGTGCTGCTGTCACTTACTCTAATTTTATTTGACCAAAGAATCTACACCAGCATAAAAGCGGCAAAGTTGTAGTGAATCAATCACACATGCAAAACAGAAAACATAATAGTTTTTAATGAGATATGAAATTACTTTGGTGCATTATCTAAGCTACTATAGAGTGTACATTTTTCATTGAAATTAACGATTTATATAATGTGATACAAATCCTACTGTAAGAGGCATAAAATTTACTTAGAACATATGATGAAAAGACATTAGATCTATATTTTTAAAGTTGATTTTACTAATAATTTTTTCAAAGTTTGCACTTTTGAAAGGGAACATCTCAGTTACAGGTGTTATTTTTTGTATTCTCCCATAAGCTGAATCAACTTGCATTTACTCGGGCCAAAATTATTTTCAGCATTCACCTTTTTAAAATCTTCACCACATAACAAAAATCTAGTATAAAATAGCAACATTTCTCATTAGTTTTGTGAGTGCAGAAGAAACCTGTCATCTATTAATCTATCAAAATTGAAGAAAAATCATTAGGGAGTAAACTCATCTTCCTTTTCGGTATCTGCTGTATGGTGCAATAAGGTTGGTAGACTGACGTACTGCTTACATGACTTGTGGAAGGAGTCACTATCCAAGCAGCGCAAAAAAAAAAAAAAAGACACTGGTATAAAACTTTTTTAAAAGTTAGACTTGCAGTTTTGTTTGTTTTGCGAACCCAACAGTTGTGTGTCTTTGCTGTTGTAGTCTTCTATACAGACTGAGCTGCCTTTTAATAGGTTAATTAAGACTAAGAAAGTAATTTACTGAGGTTTCTTTCTCACGCTTTACCATTTATAGCTTGTGATGTACTTCTTATGGCAATATATTAGTAAAATATAGGGTGTTTTCACATAAAGAGGAGATGCTACATCCCCCTGTTGTGGACTGAGGGATCAAGTTGTGCTCTCCCAGCCTGTGCCTTTCCTCGGGCCCTCTTCTCTTCACCCATGTGTGACTGCTCGTCAGTGCTCCCAGGGGACTTCTTCTGGTCTACAATCTGACTCCTGTAAGGTCCTGAATGATTACCATGAGAGAGGCGTCTCATGGATAAATTGCCCAGGCAGCAGCAACCTTGTTTCAGCTGCCCTCTTTTCAACTGCTGCTCTGGGCTATTCAAAGTTATTCCTGCAAGCTGGTGTTGTGGGGAGTATCTATGCAATGCACTGTGTAGAGCTAATGTACACGATCTTGTGTTGCTTGTTTTCAGGCTGACAGGTCAGACATGTGCAGCAAACCCTCTGCTTCCTGGAGTGGAACCTCCTCTTTTATGTTGGGTCAGGTTCAACTACATGGCCTGGGTGGGGAGATAGTATACAGTCCTTCTCTGCAGGTGGGAGAAGTGTCATTGTTCTCCTACCTAGCATGGTCACCAGGTTAGAAATAATAGGACAAAAATGGGGCAATGACTGTTTCTGAAGCTTATTAAGATGCTACGTTCAGGCAACATACATTTTATTATAAGTGGATCTTACTATGAGTAATATTTCCTAATTAACCACAGGGATGCATGAGCTTTGCAGACTGAAAGACTGAGCGTTGGAAATGTCCCAGGTCTGTTTTTAATCAAATTTATGTTGTTGTGAACTGCTTGCTTTTGCAAAAAGTTTCAGGGGTAGTTAGTCTTAGGTATTATCCAGGGGACATGAAGATACTCCGAGTTATATGTTTGTAACATCTCCGGAGCTATACCTGTGTTTCTTAGGGAAGAATTGTTTCTACATAATTAGAACATGCTTCTGAGTGGACATGGGAATGGTGGATGATCTCATCACCTCTATCCTCCTTAGATCTATTCTAAGGCTTTTCAAGCTCACCAAGGACTGTCTTTCCAGTCTGTGTAGACCCTTGTGGGTCATGAATCTGGAAACTGAACTTTTGCACGCAGATGAGGATGGATTTGTAATAATGAAAAACTTCAGCTCTTAAATTTTTTTTTTTTAAATATTCTCTAATGGAAAATACTTTTTTTCGTGTGTGGATCAGGTCAGACTTTCACTGTGTAGACACCCCCCTTCCTCCCCAGTGAAGAATCACAGAGTTGTCAGCATATTCTCTGTGTTACAAATGTGGCAGGAATAACCCTGTAAAAAAGTACAGGTGGAAGTTTTGTGCTGATACAGATGAAAACATCAGGGAGGAAAGAAGAAGAAATTGGAGCATGGCTACCAAATTTACTCTGGGTCAGACCAGGGCTATGTGTCAGTGAACCTCACAGTCCAAAAGGCGTCCAAAAAGTCCACAGTCCAAAAAGAGCAGCATTTAGCAAAGCTAGTGCACAAGAGGGTGTGACTGGAGTGCACATTTTACCATCCTCCTTTTTCATGGCAAATCTTTGTAAATAAACCTGTTTCATCTAGGAGATGCATACTGTTTTTCTGGCTTGTGGCTATTCCAAGGATATGCCTATCGTATTTAGGGAGTGTCTGCTTTCAATACAATTACAGTAATCAAAAACTCTTAGAAGTTGTACTGAATCTTTTCAGTGTTAAAAATAAAACCTGCTGCTGTTTGTATCAGTATACTTAATTATTGCTATAAAAAGTAAGCAAGATTGGTTTTATATTAACATCAAGGTATGTGCATGTTTGTGTAGATGTGAATACTACATCCATATGGAAAAAGTTCAATTCTAATGATACCAGTGAAATTGGTAACCTTGATCAAAAGTCAAGGTTTCCAAAACAAATCTGTAACTAAATGGATGGGATATTGAAGCCTCTGGAAGTATTGGATCTTGTTTGCACCTGAATTGTGGGGCAGAGCTGTCATTTTGTTCTGCACAGGAGTTCTCACATCTCCTTGCACAAGAAAGGTCTCGTCCCACAGCCGTGACACTGAAATGCTACTGCAGTGTTCAGTGCAGGAGGCTTGTTGCTTTGCCCCATGCAACAACTACCATTACTGTAGGAAGTTCTGTGCTCTGAGAGGCAGGTAAAGCAGCGAGCACGGAAGTCTTGACTGGGAGAGACACCCTGCAGGGGCCTATGACACTATGGGTTGTCAACTCCTTCCTCTCAAAAAAACCCAGAAAGCAACAAGGGATTTTTGCTTGCTTGCTTGTATCTGTGATCCAAGCACACTTTTGTGATCCCATCTTGGAATTACTGATTGCACAGGTCAAAGTCTCTATGCTTATGCAGCTGTGCTGATGCACCAGTGTTGTGAGGAGCTCTGTGTAGTGGGCACCCGCTGAGCCAAAGATTTGAGATGAATAGCACCCATATTGATTTGCCCATAATGGAGTGGAAAAGAAAAATGTCCAGGTTTTGTTGCAGGTATTTTCATGGGGTATTAAATTGGTGGATTAGTTGCAAACAGCAGTACTGATAAAGTCTCCTGTCCATCTTGATGGTTGGGCCTTTCTATTAAAATGACACATAAATAACCTATTATGTCCCCCACCCATGGAAATTCAAATGCACCTGTCAACTTGATAAAGCACTTGCCTGGAGGGAAGCATTGTTTACATTTTCACTCCATTCTTCAGAAAAAGTGAGATTCTAATTATTTTTCCCACTGTAAATTAATGCTGACTATGATGGTTAGCATATCTCTGTATTGTTACATCTATGCAAAAGTTAAATAATAGAACTGATCCATCATGTATTATGCAATGTGCATTTTTATGACAGGCTTCCCTCTGATCTTATTATGCCTTTCTTCATAAATACTTACTTTTTTTTTCCCAGCAGCTGGGGGAATCTTTGTTGACTGCTGGTTCAGAAGTTGAAATCTGTCCTGTGTGAAAAGGAAAATGCAATTTACATCTTTATCGGATGCTGAACTCTGCTATCTTCCAAGAAGGAAAAAATAAGGCTATAAAAGTACACTCCATTAATAATAAGCTTCATTATAATAGACAATTGGTCACAGTACACTAAACCATTTTTCTACAAACCAAGCACATCAACTTCAATAATACAGTGCAATTGTTTCTGGATATCTTAGACAGCAACTTTTCATTCAGGAAGGGCAAACTAGTTAAGGTGAAATCAAATATGAACAGAATCTTTCTTCTATGCATAAAATCACGCCACACCTTTGCCCAAAATTTTAAGTTGAACCATAAACCATTTGTCAGTGTTCCTAGCAGGCAGTTTTATTTTTTTTTTTCCTTTTTTTTTTTTTTTTTTTTTTTGTGCATTTCATGGTTCCTGCTTGAACTGAAGGCCAAACTGCTGAAATACCACAAAGCGGACTGTTTTTGCAAATACTGTGCTACAAGTGGGAAATACAATTGCCAAAAGAATTTTTGCTATCTGGTTTCTTAACTCAAGCAGGGAAGAAGGCATTGCTTAGAGGCTTTTGGTGCTCAGAGAATCCCAGCAGGCAGCCTGAACCTGCAAGTTCTTTTGACAAGTTTTGCAGACCCAACTGGTTTGCATACCCTGTTGCAAACTGCCCTGAACCTTTGACCCATTGTATACTTGCTACAGTAGATTTCCACTTCTAGATTTCTAGAGAAGTGACAGTACCAGGCATGGTTAAAAAGTTTGCAAGGGCCAGAAATAAAACTCTGTTGCAGAAAAAGGAAGGAGTAAACTGACATCAAGGAAATGCCTTAGTAATTGAGGCACTTTTGAATCAGGTCCTGTTGAACTTGTAATTGGGGTGCTGGCCCTATGGAGGCAAAAAGAGATCCCTGGGATGAAGATGGCAGAGGGGATGGGAATGAAGAATGACAATCTTGATCACAAAGGAAGATCTGAACTTTTGTCGTCTTCATTTTCTTTTTTCTCTTTGTTTCTGCAATGAAATCAGCATTTGTTTTACTGCCATGGAAAATCAAATTCTTAAACAAATATGCCAGGCCCTTCCACTGCTGTCCATCCTGCCAGGAAGATGGTTGCGAAACTTTTTTCCTTCAGTTCTCCCCTCCATGGCAGTGATGTCTCCAAGAAAGCAGCTAATTACTATTGATTATTTGGAAAACCAGATAAGATATTTTAGGGACAGTTAAAGCAAACAGTCACATATATGTTCTAATACACCTATTGCTTTGATCTTGCCTGTTAACTCTTTGTTCTGTGGGCAGCCCATTTCTACCTGTCTGTACAGCAGCTGGAGCAATGGGGCTGCAGTGTGAGTGAGGTTCTAGGTGGTAAATCTCGTAAACACAGACAGTTTCTGTGGTAAATCTGTTTGCTAGTAATTAATATCCGTGATGGAGTAGTCAGTATACTCATTAGGACTATTGAAAGATCAGAGAAAAATCACAATATTTCTAAGGAGGGCAACCAACCTTCATGGATTTTCATGTTTTACCAAAAGTGTTGAAGTTTGCTTTCCTCTTTCATCTTCTTTTTCCTGGACCCCTTTCACCTGCTTGAAAAGAAAGCTGTGTCTAAGCTGGCAAATTAGGAAAATTTTGATTCTTAGAAAAACCTCATAACAATTTTATTTTAAATCCAGACTTGTTCAGGTATCCAACAACAGGCACAGTCCACAAGAGCACAGTTCACCCTATGCTCTACCCCACTGGCACAAGGATACACAATTCCTTTGCCTTCACAGGAGGAAATTTTCTGAAACTGAAGAAGATGCAACTAGAAGCCACCAGTCCAATGTATTTAAGTTTTAAGTGCTCAGCCTATTTACTACCCATGTAGTGATCCAGCTTTAAAAATGTTATTTAGCTACCAGGAACAGATCTGTCTGTCTGACATAAGTCACAGGTGAGTAAAAGCGTGTCTCATACCCAGACATACATCTTGTATGAATGTGGTCTTAGACATGGTGAATGAAATCTGTGAACACAAACTTATTTCTCTTAACTGTCCTTTCCATGTGTTTAATCTGTTCCAAATGATGAAATTCTAAGATAAAATGTTCATTGCAAATAGGTTCATTGACAAACTTAGTTCCTTTTTTTTCTGTTTACAGATTTTTATTTTTATTTTTTTTTTAAATCACATGGTTTTTCTACAGATCTGTCGGGGCTATTTTCATGAATTTTTGCAAAATGTCTTCTGTGGGTGAATTTTAGCTCATAAGATGAACTGCTCCACTGATCTATTTACCATTTGTTGTTTCTGGTGTATGTTTGGTCACCAAAGTCATATAGTATTATTTCTGCTTTCTGACTGCATTACATTTGTAAACAGATGAGTAATGAATAACAAATGTTGATGAGCAGATAATGAATAGCAGACACTCTTATTTACACAGATATGCCCTTGTATGCATTAAAACCCTGACTTCCACAGGGAAAATAGCTTTTCCTAAACACTTTTTTGATAAAATCCTGTCTGTCTGAAGTTACTGAAGATGCCTTCTTAAGTAACTGATTCCAACATCCCTTAAAAATTTGGGAAATGAGGTGTGGAGAGAGATTTCTCTTATCCATCTGAACTTCTTCCATTCTGGGCTTGGAATAGAGCAGGATTCTCTGGAATAGAAAGGGAATGTATTTTATCTCCTTTCCTTAGGGCAAATCAATGGACAAAGGCACTGCTATGCACAAGGAAATGCAAGAAAGCTGTGGCCTTTAATTTTCACTCACTAAGGTTTTTGCTAAATTGAATATCAGCTTTCTTTGACTTAATACTTGATTTTTTTTCCAAATTCTGTTTCTACATTTGTGTATTATTTATGGGTGACTCAAGTGTGGAGACATAAAACCATGTTAAGATTTAGATCTGAAATGATGGGATGGTAAGCAGCACACTACAATAGCAACGGGTGCACAGTGGCTAAGAAATATGTAACTGTGCTTTGTAATATCTAAAAGCAGGAGATCAAAATCATCCTCTATAAAAGATCTGCATTGCTATTCATTTGGATATATCCATAAACATGATGCTATTGGAATTCAGAAACAAAAAGACCCTCCACTGTTTCCTAGTGTTACGATGTTGAGCAGCTTGCCATAAATCTATTCTGGGATTTCTCCTCAGTCGTTTACAAAGAGGTTATTCTCTGTATATGGTTATTTTCATCATTCAGTCTGTCCATGTCAGTTTATTAAATAAATCAGGGAAGACTGTAACAACAGTGCTTCAGGCATTCATAATTTGACTGAAATAAACAATTCCCGGATACTACTGGTCCATTATGTTCATAAATAGGACGATTTAGAAGCAAGTTATCTATCTGCAGAGTTACTACTGGCAGTCGTAGGTGGGAATATCTCACTGGTTCGAAGGTGTCTGCGGCTGATCTGTGTCTATAGGTCAGAGTACGGCTGTTACAACACACGTGCCTGGCAGAGGTCCTCTGCCAATGGCAGACCGAAGGCCTTTGCTAACCTGAGACATTTACATGCCCTCATTATTGCCCCAGGTGCAAGATTGCTTGCTATAGCCCCACCAAAGTATGCTGTATATGTATAATTTAAGGATTAAATATGAGGGGCATTGGTGTAACTGGTCATGACTTTCTCGTGACGGTATGACTTTTGGCAGTCCTAATAGCTTCTCTTGTTCTGCCTTTGCTTTCCATTTCTCTAATTTCATGATTTATTTGAACTGAGTTAATATTCACTTCTTATAAAGTACCCCGTCCTTCCTACAGTAGCTTGAAAATCTTCCCCACTGTCATAGCTATTTCTGTGTGTGATTCAGTGGTAGCATCACCTGGACCTGGATGCAACCAAGGTGCCTTTGATATGGGCAGCAAGAGTGTTTTTAGACATCTCCCTATAAATTCTTCTTTTCCGGCAGTTGCTGGCAAGGTTTTTAGAAGCAGTGTGTCAGAGATAGGGTTTGCAATACTTAAGGGTTGCTGAGCTTCCCTCGGAGCTTAACACTAGTTTTTTTTTTTTTTTTTTTAATTGTAGAGCTACACTGGTTTAACAAAGATTGCCTCCAGGACAGCAATTCCCATATTTACAACTCTTACCACAGAAAATGTACTTACCATGTTTATGAAAGTTACTTGAAGTAAATACAGCACCCTTGACTTTTGATGTCTTTTTTTCTATGATTTCAACACTTTTGCCCTTTTGCCTAAAGTTAACAGCTTGTAACTTTTGCTAATTATTTGCCATGACCAGCTCACAGTTTCGCCCATTCTCAGCTGGTTGGTTTGGTCTGTATTGCTCATTTTATGCATTTTGTTTGAATGCTTCCTTCAAACATTTTTTATATATTTTGCAATGCATGAAGATGGAATTGATTCACATGACATTGCTAATAATAATGCTGCAAGCATTAAGAATCAGTACTACTCATAATCAAATGTTTGGACACACATGGATATGTGTATATCAACTTTTTTTATAGCTTTTTTTAATGCTGATATCTTTTTTTTTTTTTTTTTTTAAGACACTAAAAGTCGGTCTTCCTCTCATTCCCACTATAGTTCAGAAAATTTGAGGAATTCCTTTTTCCTTTCTTCTTTTACAAAAGCTGTCAAACAATAGAAAGCCTCAAAGTACCTTTATGAACTAGCATAGCATTTTTTGTATCCTTAACTTGGAAATAATAATTGGCTGTGTATCATGTGTGTAATATATTTATAAATATAAATTTATTAATATATTTGTATTTAAAATGTTATCATGTTCTACTTCATTAACATATTTCTGTACATTTGGTACGGTATGATATTGTTACTCAACAAAGTACATTTGTACGTACAAATATATTTTTGTCTTTTTTTCTAGGTTACGTACGTAATTTCCAAAGCATGACATAATTTACCTTCTTTGTATGAGAAGCACGTTCAATTTCTTTAAAATTCTGTGTAGTTTTACGTCACACTGTACGTTACAGGAGCAGTGATTGAAATCATTGTTGTCAAGGAAGAATGTATTAAAATTATTAATAAGACTTAAACCCACATGAGACTTACTGAATCATCTGATCTGACCTAAATTTATGACCCTTCCTCCCAGTTCTTCCCTTTGCATACTTGCACAAAGACAGGAGGATCAAAAGGAGAAAAAACCCAACACAATAAAGACCAGTGAAAACTGAATATTTGTATTAGGTCGATGTAACATTTTGTGATTATAATGGTATAAACAAATAAACTATAAGGGCATTCACATCAGACCTCATTTCAAGCTGTACTATTATAAAGCGATTAACAGCCTCATACTCCTGCTTTAATTAAGTTATGTTGTGAAATATTCAGCATTTGAACCTGTTCTGGCCTGACTCTTTTATCATTGCATTACCATCCCTAATGTGTTTTTCTACTGAAAGATGAATTTCATTTAAGGATTACTGTACACTGCTCTGGCATTTTGTGGTTTCTTGTCAGCCCTTGTGAATCTAGATCACAGCTAACTTCAGTTCTCTGACATGTCCTATATGCACAGTCTCTTGACTAGCCTGTCTCGGTGGATTTATTAACTCATATTGTGTTCCTGTAGAAATGAATGGACATTTTTGATTAACTTAATGATAGAAATTTCAGATGACAGTAGAGTTTACTTTTGGAGCTTACTTCAGGTTATGCAGGCCCCAGCAGCTCTCTAGTGACCTATCACTTCACAGAAATGCATTTTGAAAGTTTCAAGGCAGTGGATGTGCCTCTGCCAAATACTTTTAGATGGTGCTAGCAAGGAAGGAATTGAATGGTCCTTCACAGCTGGGATGTCTAAATCCACAGCCACCTCCCATGCTGTTCTTTCCTTTACTGGGATTGGTTTTCAGCTGTTGCATTTCTCCACATATTGCAGAGTCTGCCTTCATGCAAATTCATGCTACCAGATGACTTTGAGGGTCAATGAGTGATGCTCCAGGCAAGTGTTCCATTTCCCTCCTTTCTACTTGTGCCTATCCCAGACCAAGGCAATGCAACTCAGCATGGCACCATCAGTTTTGGCGGTGCTTTTTCGCTCTCAGTTGTCTGATGATCTGGCTATGCTTTTATGGAGGAGAGAACATGCCAATCAACATTGTGATGTTCTCTTGGCTAGACACATAAATGTCCTTAGTGGGACATTGCCAGATCTTGAAATGTGACAACAGGTCAGGTGGGTTTGTTTATGCCCACTACGCTGCAGTTCTGTCTGCTCTCAGGGTGGATGGCAAGGCAGAGGCTCCTGACACGGTACCTGGTCCCATATGGATAAGGTGCCGTAGGGATGGCACCCAGAGAAGGGAACTCCTGAATGAGGTCATTGCCCTGGCAAGGCAAAGGTTTGCTCAAGCACAAAGGTTTGAATGACATAGCTTTGGCTTTCAGCACAATAATTATATGCTGTAAATTACACTCAGTTCTGTCACTGATTGAAAATATATATGGCAATTTACTTATGTGAAGATAGTCTAAGGTCCATGCTGTCCTCTGTCCTGGACAAGCACAGCATGCATACTCATACTCATGTCTTTGTCCCCAGAGCTCACAGCTCAAAATGGCAAAACAGAGTTGCAGAGAGAAAGATGCAGTCTTCACAGTGAACAATCTGTGGCTTGCAAAACACATGGTAAATAAACCCATTTACCTGTTGGTAGGGACAAACAAAAGAAAGACAAGCAGATTTAATGAAAGTGGGCTAAGAAGAAGGTCAGAGAAGAAGCAAGGGAACATGCAAGATTGATTCAGGAGGGAGGAAAACACTCTGAAGAAAGGAAGCAAGTAAGTAGTACAGGGGAAAATACATCTAGCATAAAAGCAGGACCACAGCAGAGATGGTCCTGTTTGCTGTGAGGATTCCCTGCAGACTGAGTTTCTGAACTGGCTCTCCCAGCTGTTTCTCTTTCCTAAAGTCACAGATATGGGAGAAGACAGGAGGCCAGAAAAGACTTGGTGCTCTTGATTGCACAGGTCAGAGCTCTCAGTTCTGAGACACGGGGATGAGAGGTGAGGGTAACCGTGGGGGGGGTCTTTGTTTCCATTTCACAAGCTGTGGTGTGGCAGCTGTTGCAGCTGCTTGTTCCTGCTCTGGCCAACGCTGTCACAACAGAAGCTGCTTTTCGGTTTTCATGAGAGCATTGGCCACCTTATTTCTTACAGAGCAACTGCATACGGCAGGTGTGTAAGACTTGTTTGTGTTGTGGGCAGAAGAAAATACAGGGCTTGTCCTGTTCTTGTAGCTGCTGCGTGTTCCTAACAAGTAGTTCTGAATGAAAGCCTTCTAACCCCAGAGACTTTGCTGTGGGAAATTTAGGCTGTGCATATTTTACCTTAAATTTCAGATGACCTTCCGTTGTTTTAAAATGTATGAAATTATTTAGGACTGATATAAATGAAAGTTGGCACTTAAATGAAGTTTCCTATTGTTCTGTTGTTCCCAGAAAAGAGTTGAAGATAATTTCCAGTGTGTGTTCTTGCTTTCTTGACTCACCTAAACCCAATCTTCTCCTAAGGCAGTTGCTTAGAATAGCAGTGTGCATGTCAGGATCATGGTGTTGGCACACTGTTCTACTTACAGGGTTCCTCATAATGCATAAGAACAACTGATGAAACGTGAACTGGAACACAAGCAAATTGAGCTAAATCTAGCTTTTCCCAAGTGGGAGGAAAATTTCTATCTGGTGATTGTGGGATCTCTTGTAATAATCTGAACTCTTTGCTTCAGCAAACAGAAAAAGCAGAACTATGCTAAAGAAGGTTTTGATACATCTATCTTAAATTAGAGGATTTCTATGGCTAGCTTCATGGGTGGGTGCCAGTCATTTAGCCTGTGTAATACTTCTTCTTGAAAAAAAAGCCATATGCTAGACCAGCAAAAGAGTTATATCCTCTGTGTTAAGTGGAAGTGTTTGGGAAGAGCACGAGGTTGTATTGTATGGATATAAGAATATTACCAATCCCTTCTTACTGTAAACAGGAGTAGCATCTCATGGGAGAAAATGAGTGATGCAAAGGTCTTGAGAAAGTGAAGGGTTAAAAACCTTGCACTTCAGTATAATAATAATAATAATGTTTCTCATCATCAGATATAGTTAAGGATAAAGGGTGCTTAAACTGTGTGTTGTGATCCATCTAAAGTCTTGAATTCTGCTCTGTGTATTGGGGGGGGGGCTTCTGTCTCACTAGGTGGCAGTGTCTGATTACATCTGGAAGGACCACGCCAGCAAGCCTGGTGTCTCCAGCTGTGACCTCCAGCACCAGGATGAAATCCCTGACTCCGCAGTCGCCTCGAGAGAGAGCACCACCGTTCACATCTCTGTCTACACTGTCCACCTCAGCGGCTTCCAGGAGCTCTACAGGCACTTCCTCAGGCTACCTGATGGCGCTATCCTTGAGGTAGGTCCAGGCAGACTGCTCACCTGCAGATTCTGGAGGCAGAGGGCTCCACTTCAGAAGTAGGTCAGTGTCAAAACAGGAAAACAGACCTGCCTGACCCTGCACAAAATGTACACTGAAAACTTCCATAGGAAGACCTCACTCCTAAACAGTAGTGTAAAATCAATGAGTTAATGTGTTCGCAGTGCAAAGTAGCGATTTGGTATTGTTTATAGAGCCATTTGAAGGCAATTATGTAAGATGTACACCCGAACTACACACATAGAGATTATTTATAAATAAATATTGCTTAGAACCATGTAAGGCCGTTCTGTACGGGAACTCTATGTATAAATATACAATGTAAGTAGTGTGCATATCTATTATACAGCTAGTACTACAGGTATGGTCATTCACTTAGTTTTTCCCCAGATACACAGAGGTAAGGCACAGTTAGATTGTTTACTGGCATCTTGGAAGTTTTAGATTGAATCCTGGATGTTGTCAGGTTTTTAGCAGCTTGTGCACTAAAATATAATACACAATGGTATTAAAAAGAAGTATCACCCATTACTTGTTTTATAGGCCACATTTTGTTCATTGCATTGTCATTTTTGTTCTAAGTGCTTAGAAAAAGCGCCTTTGGTCTTGCGTTGAGAGACCTTTAAAAAAGTTTTGGCATCTAAGAGAAAGTAGAGTGAAAGAATATTAGTTTACCTACCCAGATAAGAAGTGGGAACATCATCACGGAGATCTGTTTACCATAGAAAACTGGCACAAATGATGCTGAAGTACGAAGTTTTCAGCTGCTCACTTCTAAGGTGAAGGTTCAAGTACATCTTTTCAGCATGAGGCAAACATTGCTTCTGCTCCTTTGGTTAATGTTTCAAGGCTGTTTTCTTCATTAAAAATTTTATTCTTAATGTCTTTGCCCTACTTGGCTTTTTAAAGAAAATTTAATTTAAAGGAAACTGTCCTCAAGGAATCCAAACATAATTTTCTGCCCCAGGAACTTGTGATTCACCAGAGTGAAGACACCAGAGTCTTAGAGCTGGCCAAAGATAACAAGAGAAGGCATGTGGCCTACATGAAGTAGAACTTAATTATTGAAACAAAGAAACCGGCAAATCCAGGTCCGTGCCTAAGTCTGTTAAAGAAGCTCATCATACAAATCATTGGCTAGATTTTTGCTAGAACACCTTTTCCCTGTTTGAGTCAACAACACAGGCCCATTCTTACTTTCTGCCTGTTACAAACAGTAGCTCTTTGCAGAACAGTTTTTCCTAATTAAGTTGTTCTCAGCTTTTCAGTCATGAGGTTTCGTTCACCTTCCACAGGGATTTGGAAGGGAGGGGCTTTGAACACCCAAGGCAGTCTTAACCCAGTGCACTCGTTCCATCCGTTAATCCCTTCTTATTTCTGAGAGAGGAGAAATGCATTCCCATGCAATGCAGTTTTGTCTTCCCAAGTGAGTTTTCCAGAAGCTTCCAGGTTTTGAACTGATGCTGCTCAGCACCCACAAAGTGAGCACTGCACAATGCGGAAGGCTCAAGCCACTTCTGTACAGTTTCCCACACCAGACCACAACATAGTCTATCCCTAAGATCTACATGACTGACTCTTACATCATTGTCTTGAAAACTGCATGTCTAATTTAGGAGATCAACACATGATTTACAGCATTTTTACTTGTAGATCTAAATACAATTACATATAAGAAATGTGCTTAACTAATAATTGCAGTAAAATTTATATACAGATCTTACATTTAGCTGATAATGGATGTAATTATACATGTGTGTATTTTATAGGTCAGAGTTTTCTACTTCAGTTCCAAATTAGGAATATTCTAGAAGTTGATGAATTTTAAAACTATACACTGACTAGTGAGAAGCTTCCTGCCATGGGGCAAATACACCTGAGCTTCACGACTAGCTGCTATTGCTGCCCCTCAGGAACAGGTTTTTTGCCTCTGCTGCACCTAGATAAGCGGTGGTATATTTGTAGGTTTAGAAAATAGTTTTGGAGCTAAAAGGTTGCATTGCAGCTTTACGTGTACCTTTTAAGGGTGTAGGAAATGAAGACTACATGGGCTTCTTGGGGTAATCTGCCCAGTCTGCTGCTTCTGTGGATAACTTATTGAGTATAAGCATTTTCAGTCTGAATATTTAGAGCTAGTCCTAAAGATTCAGGTAGTTTAATTTACCTAAACCTAGCCTACTTTAGATATTTTGTTCCCAGTGATTTAATGAAAAGATTTTTCTGGATTCTTACAGTCTCATTTGGTCAGAAGTCTCCTCTTATTCTCCAGCCCCAATTTATTTCTTCTCTCTTATTTACTTCTGTCTTCTAGAAGTTTACCTACGTAAACTAATTTCACAATTTTATCTGTTTTCTGCCAGAATGGGTACAACACTTCATCAGAAGAAACAAGATGGACTTCCCTTTTGCTTTTTATTCCCCTCCTCACCCTACCAGAAGTGATGAAGGAAGAAGGGCTCTTCTTCCACAGTGGAGATTGTCACCTATTCTCTCTCTGTCATAGGAATGACAGATGCCTTTCCTCTTTCTTGATGATCAGTCAGCCTCTTTCTCCCCACCAGAGATACTTCTATGAAAGGCTGTCTTGGGACTGTAGGAGTTTGGCCTTTAGGAACCAGGGAAGTCTGTGGCAACTGTGATGTGTCCTACATTTGTATACACATCTACTTTGTCTGCAGAGTCCACAGAGAAAAAAATCAACCAGTCTTCACTTCTTTTTCCTCTCTTTTGGGTGGGCTAGTGCTATTGTACAACTGCAGAACGCAAGGAGTAATTCAACAGCATCTAGAAACTGGGGTTTGCATGCACCTCCTTCCTTCAAAACAGCCATGCTTTTTATTGCAGTAACCTATCAATATTGAAAATGTAATTATTTCAGTGTAACTTTCTGTTTGTTTGTTCACTTTTATTAAGAAACTCTGAAGGCAAGTAACTCTGAAGGCAACACGGGTTTTGCTTTTTAATTTCTGTGACTTTCAGGAATCATACCTGAAAGAGCCATAACACCTATTCCTAATTACTGCATTGGGACCCCATTAATTCAAGCATTTGTGGTCTAAGATCTCTCCACTGGATGTGTAAAACTTTGGGCCAATTACATCATGATGGTTGCTGGTATTACTAGGTGTTCCTCAGAAACAATATGTATAATTTGAGGAGATGAGGAATTTGGCAGAAAACAAAACAAATTATAATAATTTTGAAAAGCCTGTGCAAATATAGGCATTGTTCAGAGGGTACCACCAGCATGAGTAGTAGGTTCTTAGCATTCAACTAACTGAGGTGTGTGTGCAGACTGTAGTGAGCTCTCGGTTATTGGAGTGGTCTCATCAGACACACTGGCATGAGAACAGTATTTAAATCACTAGAATAAATTCTTCATCAAATTCATGTGTTCAACTGCTAGTGTCTTCAACTGCTAGTGTCTTCAACCTCAGATATGTTTCTGTATCTGCAGATATTCATCAACAGGCATAAGAGGAATTTTGCATAATCTTGTTTTAACGTCCTCGGATGCTCACAGGGAATTTATGTTAGTGTTCAAATCCTAAGCCTCATCCTACATTTTTACTTCAGCAAAAGCAAGATTTTCTTGTAGCCCTAATTCAGCAAAGCACTTAGGTGTGAACTTCATTTAAACCAAGTAGCCAAACCACTCATTTCACTCATTTTAATTTTTTTTTTTTTTTATAGTAAGTAAGGCCTGTGTGCAGGAGTACACTAGCCAGGAATAAATGTGTCTATATGCAATAACTTCTTTAAAATACTTATTTCTTTAAGTATGTTATTCCCATTAAAGGTCCAACTTTGCTGGTATAACTAGATATTTCATGTCTGGTATGAAAAGTAGCTTTATAGGTTTCATAAGCATGAGGCAAAAATAACTGTTTTAAAAGGACCATTAAGTACAAGGTGACATGTATAAATTGCCCTAGAAATGTTAAATAAAAGATTTTTTTTTTAAATGTGCAGCATAAAAATTATAGAGGTTAAACTTGTAAGTGCAGTCCTTTTATCATAAGCATTGTAAAACTCAAAGAATTCACATGCAGTAAAACTCATTTTCCTTTTTACCTATAATATATTTCTCCTTTACAGTATTCAATTTAAGTGTTGGCTAACCAAGGAATGACCTTCCCAAAATAAATCACTTTTCATGCTTTTCCTTATTCATTAATCTTATGTTATTGTAATATACAGGAAATTATTGAGTTTTAGCATTTTAAATGTATTTGAAATCCATGCAAGAAAAGTTAATGATAGTGGTACGTGTTTGCTGTCTACATGGTGATAACACCGACTCGATGATTTTTATCTTGACTTTTGCTGACTGGAGTTGATTTCTTATTAAAAGGGCAAAGATAAGTCACTTAACTGAGCAAAAAATCAGTTTCTTATTATAGGCCTAGTAAACCTCAGCATTGTAGAGAAAGTTTTTGCACAGTAAGATTTTATCTATCAAATAAACCTGGACAAATGTCAAGGATTCATCCAATTTAAACTTACTGGATAAAAGAGATCTGTTTTCCCTAATTACTTGAAAAGTTCCTGGTAGTAATAGGATAAGACAACATAGGTGACTAGCCAATTACTTAGTTTAAGCTATTTACATGAATCCATATGCTATAAATTATGTCTAAACTCTCCTGCACTTCTGGAAAAGTGAATAAAATCATATAAGTTTATTTTGAATACAAGATCAGATATGGTATGCTGAGTGACACTTAAAAAGAATGAAACAGTAACTGTACCTTATTTTCTGAAGCAATCTTGACACTAATGCTAAATTACAGCTTGGAAACATCTAGCATTTTTACCTTTATGAGAAAAGGCTTTTTACATATTTAACATAATTCTAGGGAAAATATACTGGAATTATGTATAAAGATATGTACACTGTAACCAAAGGGCATTTATATTCCCCAGTAGAATACTTACAACAATTTTATTGCCATTTGGTGTCATTTCCTAACAGATATAAAATACAGCCGGTAAACAAACTAGACTTTAGATTTAAGCTGACAGCTGTTCCTTCAAAAGCAATATTCAGATATTTAATCTTAAGAATACTGAATATTTTACAATTGTTTGAGCAAACTATACTTTTAGCATGTGAAGGACTGTGTGCTTTTATATACATTTCTTGGATCTGATAATGACGCTAGAAAACCACCTTAGAATAAGCTACACATTTGTCGCTCCCATATATTCCCTGGGCAAATGAACAAATTGCCTCATGTTTTATTCTTAATTCCACAAATTCTTTTTATATACACAATGTTACTATGGATATTGGGCCCTGTTTTTTTCCCATATGTACATAAGCCATACAGTTGACTCCAGTGCAGTTTATGCATGTATCTGAGTGAAGATTTTCTGTCTCTAACTTCATTAAGGGAATAAACTGGCCAAGTTTACTGCAAAAGCCCCACATGTTGTCTTCATAGAGTCTCGCTGCAGTGGTCACTAGAGATTTATGGAAAAGCGAAAGAGCGAGGACTGCTTCAGCTCAATAACTGAGGCTGATACACTACCTAATATTAGTTTCATCTCACCAGATCCTGCAGAAGGAGCAGGAAAGCTCTGGCCTTTCCAAACTATAAACTGACGCAGCTGAGGTGAGTGGGTGAGGACTTCTTGACTAGGGAGAAGCTGGGCAAAGGTTGGTGTAAATTCACCCACATTAGATGGTTTCACCAGCATCATGCCAGGTCATCCTCAAACATGGCCAGTTTATGACAAGTTGATTTCCTGGAGATCCCTGTAAAAGTAGGGGTTAACAGCAAAGGTTTATCCCTTGTAAGAGTGATTCCACTCACATTAATGCATGGATGTGTGTACATACTCCTGGGCTGAATAGGCTTCACCACACGCTACCCTCCTAATTCTGAGATCTAATCTTGTCCTATTGAAGACAGCTAATATTTGGAACTGCATTCAGCAGGAGGATGATCCCTCTCAACATTGCATTGAGATTCTGTTGGTATCATACATGATAAAAGTCAGCTAAGGGATACGCCCATGGGCATAGGCAATCAAATCAGTACAGCCTGCAAATTTACAGCCCTTTTGTTGAGGGTCATGGCAGTATTGCTAGTTTCTCTGCAAATAAGAAGTAAACCAGACTGTTTTAAGTTATCTTTACCAGTATACATTTCTTCTTTAATGCCGTAATTCAATTAAAGATAATCAGTTTAAGAAATAAAATTGTTGTCCAGGCGGGCCTTTCCACTCCACTGAAAAGATGAGAACAAGAAAAAGAGTTTTCCTGGAGAAATCTTGCATTTGCATGCTTTTCTCTTAAATTGATCCAGCTCATTTCACATGTGATATGTGTATCCTGTCTTGAAATGGACCCAGTCTGTTGCTCCTTGCCCTTGTGATGGCTAAGCCACCTCATTTACTGCAGATGAAGAAGATGTGCACACTGTGTCTCACCCGAGGAGAAGTTACATTTCCATACCTTCTGTTTCAGGTTATTTACACTTTCAAGTATAAGTCCTTACTTTTTACAGTAAATTGAGATATAGTCTTAAATGGAATTTGTCTATTAATTATTAATTTATTAAGGTCAACTACAGTCAAGGCTATGCTGCTGCATACAACAGGATGGAAGTGCAGGAGGCAGCCTTGAAGCATGTGGCCATTTCTCCCCTCTCTAGTTTTCTCCAAATCCCAGGTTTAATATGCTCTCCACCCCAGAAACTCACAGTGCTATGGGGAAATAGATGTATTTCCATCAAGACACCATGTCCTGCTTATCTGTGGTGGATGCTGTGGTCCAGTAGAAGGATCATGAAAGTGATGAGACAGGTCCATCACTGGGTCTCAGCAAGATGCATAGACATTCAGATAACCAGAAAATGATTGAAATAACCTACACTGCAGCATTATAGACTTGTTCTGCATATGAAACACAATTTTAAACCATAATGGCTTCTTTATTACTAGCAGAAAATATGGGGTGAGGAGCAAAGGTTGCACACCTAGCCAATACATATGCATATATTTTATGAGCATGGATATTTACATTTATTTTTCCTTGGAGGCCTAAGGAATTAAACCTAAATCCTTTGGATGTTCATAGAAGAGATGGGAGCAAGTTCAAGTGCATCCATTCAGTCTGAGCCAACACTCACGGCAAAAATATTGTCCTATCACTGTAGTTGTGCTGTATAACTAATGTCAGTGTTCATAATTAAGGGGTTCTTTAAAAGTGCTATTTTGTGTTGTAACACTTCCCTTTTGATTCCAACTCACTTTAAACACCCAGATTTACTGTATTTTCAGTGATTTTCTGGATGACTTTATACTGCAAGGGTAGAGCTACTGATTGCTGCAGAAGGTATTTTGCATTCTTAAATGCTTATAATCTTTATTCATCTATCACATAGTTTTACCTGAATCAGCAGTAAAATCTATGAAGTCAAAGGATAATTGTCAAAATGGCATTAACTTATTTTTTCTAAATAAAAAAATAACCTTTGAAAAAGTACCTTGCAGCTACACAGATTGACAAAATGCATCAATTATATTTTTGCTCACTTAATAATTACACTGCAGTAAGTGAACTTTACTACATGGTTGATTAACCATAAGGTTACTGCTATTAAGTCACTATCAAAAACAACAACTTGGACTTTAAGAACAGAACTCTGCAGAACATCTGATCAGGTCTAAAAAAATCTGACACATCCATCCAAACTTTAATTTAAAGTACACAAGTAAATGATAGCACCTTAAGTGTAGCAAAGGGTTTCTGTTGCTTTGGTCAGGCATGCTGGGTATGTGAACTATCTGATTTGAAAGAGCTTTTGGTATGTGTTAACAAACACCAATAGAAAGACTTTTCCAGTGAACTCTAAATATCCCCAGTATCCTCTTTTTTGCATAGAAACAAGTCTTATGAGGAATGGCTGAGGGAACTGACACTGTTTAGTCTCAGGAAAAGGAGGCTGAGGGGAAATCCTACTGCTCTCTACAACTACCTGAAAGGAGATTGTAGCAAGGTGGGTGTTGGTCTCCCAAGTAACAAGCAATAGGACAAGAGGAAATGGCCTCAAGTTGTGTGAGGGGAGGTTTAGATTGGATATTAGAAAAAATTTTCTTCACCAGAATGGTTATTAAGCATTGGAACAGGCTGCCCAGGGAAGTGTTTGAGTCACCATCCCTGGAGGTATTTAAAAGACGTGTAGATGTGACACTTAGGGACACGGTTTAGTGGTGGACTTGGCAGTGTTAGGTTAACAGTTGTACTCGATGATCTTAAAGGTCTTTTCCAACCTAAGCAATTCTATTATTCTATGAAATTAGTGTTCCAACTTCTGGGAAAACAGGATTAAATCTCCAGGTACACCCTGATGATATTTTAACTTTTTTTTTTTTTTTCAGGTTATTGCAACGGGAAAATATTGCTGTTTCTGGTAGTTCACTGATACTATAGGCCCCTTTTTCTTCTGTTTTCTGGACTTTGTATATTATAAAAAGTGTTGCTATGAAGCCCTGCTATGATGTTGTACCTCTGTTTGACCAGCCCTGAAGATCATTTAAGCCATGAGAGAAATAATTTAGGACAATCTAAAACTGGACTATGTCTTAGTGTAAAAGAATAAAATTAAAAATAATCTAGTAGTTGTTTTGTATAAGTGGTACCTAGCTAAGAAGAAAGAGTAGCCTGGTATGAAGAAACTTGCCTAGGATGTAGAATGCACAAGACCACTCCAATGTTCAGTCACAGTTTTTACGTGAGGTAGGGAATATCCCCTATGTTGCCCGTATCCCTCCGTTCCAGAGGTAACAGCACTTTCCAGCTTCACCCAGAAGTACAACAAAGATTTTAAAATGCTTCTTCAGACAGATTATAGAAGTATACAAAAATACAATAGAATTTAGAGATTATTCCCATACAAAAACTAGCATTTGTATAATTTATTACAGCTGTCTAAACCAGGTTGACAATAGTAAAATTCATTAAAACATTACAATATTACTGGAGCAATCAGCTTTTTCTGTGCTAGTGTTTGAGTAACAGCAGCTAGAGAGAGGCTCTGTTACTTCTCAGCATCTGAAATTCAGTTTCTGTTCACATTTATCCGAGCAACATTTCTCTTATATGGGCACTCCAGAAAGTGAAAACAATTGGAGCCAAGGCACTCTTGTGCAAAATGCCACCCACATGACACAAACTGAAGATCTGACATGCGATGTGGTAACTGCTAATGAACTGAGCTGGATCTGATGCAGTGTCTTGGCTTTATAACCAGTTTCCAGTCCTATAACACATCATCTCCTGCTCATGGTCACAATTTTCTTCTTTGAAGGTCTATTCTTTATTCACTCAAATCTTCTCCATGTGTCAAGAACATCATAAGAAGAAATTATTAAAAGCAATGGGCGTAAAAATCTCCATTCCACTGTTTCACTAAAGCACTTAGAGTGAGAAAAATTAGGCGAATTCACTTTTCACATGTGTTTAAATTGCTAATCTCACTGCTCTATCTGTATTAGTGAATACATTTATAGTAACTTTTACTTTATAATATTTTGGCAGAACTGCTAGAAAAATTGTTATAAGCCTAGGAGTGGAACTGAACCATGAAAGCTAAACTGTAAGCTGCTGTAAAGCTGGTTTATTAGTATGACAGAATAAAATTTCACACACACAAAAGCTTCTAAGCCACAATATTTTGAAAGGAAGAAAGAGAGGGGTGGGGAAGTATAATCAAAGTCATCTATATTCCCTCTGATATTTCACTGAATGTTGCCATAATAATATGTTGGTTTTGTCCATTCTGTTTTTCAGGCATTTGGTGATATTACTGGAGAAAATCTTTTGTGTAATGAAAGAAGTACAGCCCAGGAATGCATAAGCGAAATGGACAGCGTGCTGCATACATCTTCATGTATCAAGCTGAGGGAGAGAAAAAACAGTACCACAAGGTGGAAAGGTATTATTTTCAGTTTCTGTATTTCTGTACCTTGCTGAAAAACCTAAGCATAAAGCCATGGGAGGGATAGAAGAAAAATGGTAATTTGAAAACCCAGCTTCTCTTGGAGGGTCTAGGGTGCGATCAGTTAGGGCTGAAATTTCACAGTTGTGGTTGCCCATGGATCTTCATCCTTGGGTAGTTTCATAGGTATGTTGCAAGAGTCCTGAGCTGTCATTCACCCAAACACTGTCACACTTTCTGTTCAAAACTCAGTACAATAATGCAATCCAGAGCAATCTATCTGGAGTAAGGGTCAGCATTTAAAGTATGCTGAGGGCAGGCTTAAATCAGCTGCTTTATATATAATTAGGTATGTGTCCACATGTATTGGTCTGAGTGCAAAAGTTCCAATCACTCTGACTTGCGTTGTGGTTTCCACTGTGTACTGAAAGGCACTGGACCCCTCCCAGCACCTAGAGAAGTATATGCAGAGTGGAACACGCCCATGTGCATCAAGTTGCTAAATGAAGGTGCTGCTGATCAAAAGTTGTATCAGGGTGTTTGATGACAGAGAATTACAGAACACACTGGGTGTCTTTAGATGTCACTGTTATTGCAAGGTATCAATTTCCTCTCGTTCCTTACCCAGGATCTCAGGACCAGATCTAGCTCCACCAGATCTCTGCACTTAGCTGAGTCCTTACTGGTGTCAATTTTCTGATGCCCCCTGAGGAGTAAAGTTCAGTTAAAAGCACCTTGTGTTACTTTTAAATCCACACTAATCTTTTCTGCTGACAGAAAAACATTGGAAGGTTCACATGAGCACACAAGACAGAATTTTTCAAAGGAAAACTGATAAATGTAGTGTCCGGGCTCTTGCTCCTATATCTCTCTTGTTGGGGGAGGGAGGTACACTGTTACCTCTTGTATTTACATCATGTCTTTCTCTACATCTTTTTTTTTTTATAATCTTCAGGAAATCATGTTGTCTTCGACAAGAGCTAATTCCTGCGGTAATGCATAGTCCACAGAGTTGTTTACATCCTGATCCACATCCATGGTATGGTTACTGTCTGACAGGATTTAGGGTTCTGACATCCACACCTCTGTGCGTACAGCATTGTCCTGCAAATGATCCATTCGTAACTCTTCTGTGGCTTTAACAAGCTTTTCAGTGTGGTGACCTCACTGGATCAGATCACAGATTGGATCATGCAAATATAAATATTTAATATAATTTTTTTTCCCCTTCCAAATAGTGGGACATTCCTAGATTTCTCAGGTTTGCTTGTTCCTGCTTTTTCATGTTTTCTTGTATCTGTTAGTGGTGGTGGGGAAAAATCCCTGATTTGTCCTTCAAGTTTCATGACTAAAACATTGACAGTGTTTTCAGTAATTGTTCAAAAACCAACACTATTGTAATTGCAAAGCTGCAAAGATGTCCAGAAGAGGAACAATGATGGCTTTGTGCCACAGGCTCTGTAGCCAAGTCCCAACAGGCTGCAGAATTTACGAGAACCCAAAGAAGATCATTTTGCTGGGGTCTTAACATTGGTCAGTTGTGCTTCCCTGGGAGCTATAGCAGCTTTAAGCAACCTAGCGGTTACCCTCATGCTTTCTTAGTAGTATTAAAATATTGCTCATTTCTTTAAACCAGTCAGTGTCTATTCTATTTGGCTTCATATAAATGCATCAGAAATGAAGTCCATGCCCCAAGGGCAAGGACTACCAGGGAAAACAGAAGGAGAAGGTGGGAAGGGGAACAAAGGCAATGAAGATGAAGTTCTTTTTCCAAGGTCACCAAAGTCAGAGGTGAATGCAGAAATAAAGGGCAGACTGCCAGTGTCCTGACTCTTGGTCTTCCCTGCAGTAGGATCCTCTTTGTTCTGAAAATGCAGATGGAAAAGATTCTTACCTTCCTGCTATTTTGAATCATTCATGTATAACACTGTAATCAATTAACACAGTAATCAGTGACATTTTTCTAACGTGTATGCTTTTCTGGTGCCCCCTTGTTCACGCTGCTACGCTAAAACTTTTTCAGATACTTTTACCTTTGCAAGATCTTTCCCAATGTCTTGAACAATGTTGATTAATGTTGATACTTAAATCTATGGTTCTCATCTATCTGAATAATCATTAAATGACATTAGGTTACAACTCAGAGGATTAAATGTCACTCTTGAAAACAGTTTTTCTTTGGGTTTACAAGATAACAATTTGGTTTCCCCTTTTAAAATTTTTTAAAATTATTTTTGTGCACGTGCATATGTGTGTATTTTTATGAGTTATGTGCAGACAGAAGTGGTGTTAAAAATAAACTGAATATTTACAAGAAGTGGTGTGATTTTTGTGGGTTCTATTGCATCAGGTATTACTTGGATGACTCTATCATAACAGAAATAAAATTGCCTTTTAATGTTTGCTTCGCCTGTTAACTGTAGTACTTAATTTTGAAAAAGAAACTAGCTGAAGATAAACTATCTAGTTCCAGATTTTTTCTGTGGATTTCTTCTGCTTGAGCAGAGTTGTGCTTTTCATCAATTACTTCAGATGCTGGGGTAATGCTGATTACCCCATAATGAGTGAATGACATTAACAGTGGAGTGGAGGTCAGTATGATTCTTTGCGTACGTGACTGTCCTCTGCTATGAGTTAAGGCGGTGTGATCTGTAACCTACTGCAGTTTCTGGGCAACAGTACCAAGAAGACAGCATGTTGTGGGCAGCTTCATAACATGCGCGTCTTCTTGTCCTCAGTTTTGTATTTGAATGTGACTGAATGTAATGGTAAAAGTCCCTTTGGGCAATATTATACCCTAGGTTTCCCACCACTGAATTAAGATATCCCAGTCTGGTTCTGTGAGATTTTGACTTCAGTGTTGGTAATATGATATCGTTTAGTCTGATGGCAAGGCCAACTTTACGTGCGGAGTCACCACACTTTCAGTTCTGATAGGACTGTGCTGAATTTTTAACGAATCTGGATCTGGTTCTGAGACTTTGTTCAGCATGAAGGACTTGACTGACCACTTTTATTACCTCAGTTACGTTGGCATGTCTCCACTGACTTTCGTCTGACAGGCAATGTACAATTCTGCAACAGTACATATTCATGAAAGCTGAATTTAAAGCAAGCTTAAATATTAAGAAAATTTACCTTCCATTTTTTTTGCTGAAAATATACCATTTTACCTATTAATTTTTATTACTTACATTGTATGAGTTCCCATGATTGTTGGTCAATATAGACTGGGTGGCATTGGCTTTGAAATTGTTTTCTGAAGTGCTCTTTTCAGCAGTGTCACCCATAATGTTCAGTTATATTTGGATAGTAATTGCCTGTCTATGCAGTGTTCCTTTACAACAATTTTCTCCTGTGTAGCTATATATATGTAGTCATTACTGAAAAGTGTAAATAAAGAATCCTTTTAGTGGTGTAGTTTCCCTGGGTACCTACTGTGCTCTTATTATCTAAAACATACTCCCCATCTGTAGTTCTGTTCTATTAAAGGATAAAGACATAAGTATGAATTAAAAATTAAAATGCTTGTTGTAGATTGGAGATCAAGGTCTATTAGAATATATCTGGTGCTAGGCTCTCAGTACAGTAGATAGATTATGCTGAGCACCAGTTAAGCAAGGGGATGAAAAATGAGTGATTTTCATCATTCAGTTAAATATAGTGCTAAGTGGTATGTGCTAGCATTAAAAGCAAATTACTTAGCACTTCACCAATCACAGCATGAGAGCATTCCATTGGAAGCAGTATTTCCAGTGATGCTCAGTCCTCAGTTTTATTAAATAAATCAGCTGTTAATGCTTAAGGAAGCAGTTGAAGACGTATTGCTACGGTAATAAAAAGATTGAAAATGTAAAAATAAAGAGAAGCAGTACCTCATTTTAATTAAATGACCTAAGAAAACCTTGCTCTCTAAAAACAAATGTGCTAGTGGATCTGTAATATTTACATCTACTGTACCTTTTTTAGGTCTTCCTTTCTTACTAATGAATATGACCTTTTTTTTTTTCTTCTTCTTCTTTATAATGACATTTTTTTTTCTCATAAATCTGCTGCCATGTCACTGAACATTTTGATGAGCTTTTCTGATTCCCTCTTATATCTCCTTGATAGGATATTATTATCCAGTAATCTAGAGATGGGGAGCCTGATCCTCATCACAGGTACTTTTTGGCTACTCATTTAAAGAGTATGAGAATTAAAGAGTGTGAGATTTCACACCAGAAGAGCTTTTGACATTGAGGACTACCTTTATATCATGTAGCAACATTATTTACTCCACAGCAGCAGGCATTGGAGACATTCAAATCTGCTGTCCAAACTCATGGGAGCTGTGGGAAGTCATAAACCTTTTTGAGTCTCAGACCACTCCTAAGCCTCCTCTTCCTCCTAAACAAGAGTCATCTGGCAGGAGTCACACAGCAAAAGTCCTGGGAATGACACATGCAGGAGATGGCCCAAGGTCTGAGCCACAGCTGCACCTTCACCAGCAAGATCAAACATTAGAAGGAGAGAATATTACAGTTGAGGTACCAAAATTACAAGATTAGGGAGACTATGCATAAAGCTATCTTGATTCCTTCTTTTTTACCCTAGTGTCATTCTTTGGGGAATCCTACTTTGAGTTTTCTTTCATGACTAGGTTTGAAAGCTCTTTTCTTTATGAAGAGAAAAGGGTGAGAAGTGAGGGGCAAAACTAAAAAGATGAAAACCAAGAATATCCTGTCAGCACAAAATTGCAGGAGCTGATACATGGAAAGAAATACCACTTCTGGGATTCACTGTAAAAATGACAATCAGTTATTCTCTGTGGTCAGGGGAGGACAGATAAGGTGCAATCAGCTTTAAATTTCTTGCAAATATTATTTCTTTCTGGTTTTTGGAGACAGGGCAAACCACCATACTCAAGGGATATGTTAAATATAGTTAATCTGGTTTTAGTACAAAGATTCGCTGGAGATGTTTTGAGTTTTCTTCTGGCCTTACATTTCTGGGTTTCTGTGAAAATTCTGAGATCTGACCAAAACAAGTACCTTTTCCATTTGTGCTTAACATTTTAGTGAAATCCTAACATTTTAGTGTAGTCCTATACAGCAGAAGTCTTTTTGCCAATAGTGTAGGATAACTATGTTGGACCTGAAAGAAATATTTTGTAAAATCTTATTTCAAAATGTTTCCTTGTGAAAAAAACCTGTCAGTCTTTTACAATATATGTTCTAAACCAAAGCATTTAAGCAATGCTTCCTTCTCTTGCTGCAGCAGATTTTCATTCTCATATACTTCTCATCATCTACTTAGATATGCACTCAGAAGTTGTTGTGTTTTTTTTCTTGTTTTACAAGATCTTTATTCAAAGTACTTCCTTAAACCTTAAAACAACACACGTTCTTTTTGGTACCCATATAACATTTTCTTCTCAAAATATTTAAGAATGTGATATTTAACCTAGTTTTCAAAAGATAGAATTCCTGTTTCATTTTCTTTGCTGACATGTAATGGTTCTGATGCATCTTTTCTGGGTATGCCAATCCTGTCATATACACTAATACGAAATAATGACACAAGGTTGACTTAACTAGACATAATAGGCCATATTTCTAAAACACTGTGTATGGGAGGTATATGCACAGATCTTTCTACTTGTTAATGAAATTGGAGAAGTTCCTCATCTGCACTAGGACATATATTTATAATAGCCTCCTACTCCAAAGGCACAGAGTCCTTACATAATAAAATAATAAAAATAAAAAAGGAAGGACCCTGCATAACATTGTTTTAGGTAAATTTTAGAAATTCACCCTGCAATGGAAAACATAACTGCACTGAATTTGGAGCAATAGACAACTGTCATTGCATCTAAGCCCAGTGCATGAACATGTGTGTATGTGTGTGCTCATCTGTATAGAATGATAGCAGGACAGATTTCGGTGAACCTTTTCAACGTTTTGTTATCCATCTGCTTAAGTCTTTGTTTCCTATTTTTGAATTAGAAATCAGTATTTGAAGGCTTTTGTCTTTTTCCACACATATTAGCTTTGAATATACTAGAGAAGCTCTAAACTATCAGAGAACAAACTTTTTCATAGGATCTTTCAAATTTGAGATGGAAAAGTCTAAAATTTTAATGGTCTTTTTACAGGTTTTTTTGTTTGTTTGTTTTTCTTTTTCTTTAACAAGTGGTGGATAGGAATTGGTTACAGACCCCTATTTTCCCATTATTTTTTCATGTTTCCATTTAGAATCACTTATATTTTTGGTCCAAAAACTGCACTGTCACTGGGAAGCTTACCACGTTAAACTGACCTACTAACAACTGTTAAACGCTGGCTTTTCCCTATGAATCAGTGGCCTTATGCACATGAATCCAGCTTATCAGGAATGCAATATTTTACTCAAGGCTGGGGCTGTACTTATAAACCAAAGGCTTGTCTTTGTTCCTCTGAGAGCCAGAGAGATTTTACAAGGAATGTTGAAAGAGCTGGTCAGATACAACTTGGTCCAAAAAGAAAACAGTGAGACCAGGTTAAGAGTTGTTGCATTCAGGTTTCTAATTTTTAGCTTTTCTCTTCTACCCTTGCTATTGCTTGTGGACACAAGCTCTCCTTTGAGTGCAGCTATGCCACCTGAAGAGATCATCTGCAGCTGCTTTTTCATGCAGAAGCAGCTCCCATGGGAGCTCTCCCTCACCCATTTCAGCATAAGCAGCAAATACCTTCTGTTCCAGTGGTTCAAGCTTTGCAGGGACATTTTATCCAAAACAGCTGAGAGCATTCACATGAGCAACTCCACTAGCAGCTCTGAGCACAGTCATCATTGAGAGAAGGGTGGTGAAGACAGGTGGGGGTGATACCTTTAGTCCTTCATCCAGCACAGCTGCAACTGAAGTGGATTTCTGCTCTGTGTTTGTCTGTTTGATTTGAAAGTTTTTTTCAGAAATCCTGTGTTTCTTATTTGACTACAAATGTTGTGAGTAGTAAAACAGATCTGTAGGGTGAGGGTCCTCAAAGATGGCTGAGTGGTTGGGAATGAAATGTGGACTTAATGCTCGTTTTAGACTGAGATTAAAAAATGCAAGAAGTGTATGCATGAGAATGTGCAAGGAAGTAACACTAAGAGACTACATCTACATTAGCAGTATTACAAGACAGTAGGAACCAGTCTGTAAAGGAAGACAAATGGTCCTGAAGGATCCGTGCCACACAGGTTGTGGGGGTTTGCTTCAGACTAGTTGTAATGCGGTCCTGTGGATTTAACACTCCTTAGGCACTGGAGTAAAATAGTTTATTCCTGGAATAAACTTTCAGGAATAAATTGGAACAATCTTCCAGTCTAGTTTCAGCTAAGAAACCCAGTGAATATGCCCCAAGACTGACGCAATGTGAAGCAGAAAGCACTGTAAATGGAGACACAGGTAAGATTTGTCCCAAAAGCTCTTCCAAGACATTAATGTAGAAACCTCCAAAGTTACCCATGCTATCTCGTTTGGGAGCAGGCAAGACACAAAATGTCCATCTAATAGATCAAAGTTGATGTTTGTCCACTAAGGGAACCTGCCTAGCTCTATGGTGGCTTATGCTCCCAGCACTACTAGGGTTGTCAGCAAAGTCATTAAGTAGCTATATGTTTTAAAATTCATAAATAAACCTACTAAGTTATTAAATTTCTCTTTAATATTGCCCTAGTCCTGGTGATATGTGATCTCTTTCAACTTTGTCAGGTTATGGGGAAGGCAAAAGGAGCATTAGCCCCATTTAGTTCAAGGCTTTGTCTATCCAGGTATGTGACAAACATAAGTTAGATAAGAATGCATAAAAACTAGGCTATATTTTTAACCATATAAACATATTTTCAAACAGAAAAAAAAAACAAACAGCTATATTTTATGAGATTTTATTATTATTATTCTTTCAGTGATATACTCTGCTGCTGCTGTTTTCATAATTCCTTTTGTCTGCTCTGAGGGAGAAATTCAACCCATGTATAATCTACAGCTCACATACCTTGGGGTAGAAAATAGCACTAAAATGGGAGTTGCCAACCAGCTTCATTCTTAACAACACTGAAGAAGGAATGGAAGCCTTTGCACCCTCCCTGAACACAATGGACATTACCCTAAAAAAGTGAATAGACTATTGGTTATGCCTTTGGCTTTCTCTAGTACGTTTGCCAGCCACTCTGTGTGGCTGTACTGAATTATGTGTGCTGGATGGGGAGTCCCGTTCATTCTGGAGGCTGCAGCCCCCCACTGCCCACTCAGCTGGGGCATACACAGCCCTAGCTGTCATATTCCTGGGTAAGATGAAACAAAAAGATGCTGTGGATGATACTGCTTCAAGAGAAATACCCAATTGGAGGACTTCTCAAGGCTTCTGATCAGATGGGACATGAACAGGAGAAGAAAGGGGCCTCATACAAGGTCAGAGCTTCCTCAAGGAAGGCTACAATGCTTTTACTGGATTTGCAATGTTCCTGAAAGGGGAGTGATTTGCCTGGGTAATTAGGTCAGGATTGTAATAGTTTGTCTTCCTTTCATCCTTGTTACGTGGATAACTCAGATTTATTTTTTCTTCTCCATAGACTCAGCAGCACAATTTCAAAATTGACACGGTGCTTATCAGAAGTTAGTAATTGGATAGTGCAACCCATTTGTTTGATAAAGCTGAACTGTTCATTTTTGGTTTCTAAAAGCTAATAGGCATTGTTCCTTCTTTGACATTTGATTTTAATGGCTGTAATGTTGCTCCTGTCTCAACAGCTATATGTCTGGGTGTTTTCCTTGACTCCACGCTTTCTCTGCAGGCTGCAGGAGAGTGTTTTAACTCTTTAACTTCTGGCATCTGTGGTAGTTTCCTCACTCCTCCAAGTGCTGCTATAACCCAAAGAGCTATCAAAGGCAAAGTGCTGGGATTCAGTGGTAAATTAAAGCTGAAGGTAGAGGCACAGTTTTTCCCAAGCCTGTATTTCTCTAATGAGTTCAGAAATAGTGTTATCATAAAAAAATCTTCATTATAGTTTTGCTTCAATGTGATCCTATGAAAGTTGATTTACTTTAGTAAAAAAGGGATGTGTAAAACTCCTCTGACTGTATCATTTGCTGCTGATGGAGTTCTCTGAGGTACCACTTTTGTTACTATAGGACTGGCTTATTGCAGCTCCTTTTTCTTCGGCCTTTAAGCAAAATCAATTCATGAACTATGCAACACTGCTTTAAGGCTCTTTTTATGAGACTAGCCTAATCTACATATGGCATTGTCCCTACTTTACAGTCTTTTAATTGGCTACAAGCAGCTTACCATATTGATTGAAAAATTCTTCTTGTTACATTTAGAGCTATAGCTAATTATGATCTTTCTTCTCTCCTTGTCTTCTTGATTTGTAGTTCATATCTCCTTCTCAGGAGCTCCCTCCTTTCTCTCCCAGCCTGGAGTGTCCTCTACTGGAACTCATTCCCACACTGGTTTCATAAAGCTAAGCTGCTGCTGTTAGAAAGATAATGAATAAGATGAACCACTGCTCTGGAGCTGGATGGCAAATTCTGCTTTCTAAATAAATACTGGGCAGCTCTTGATAGTGTCATTATGTTAGATAAGATTGGATCTTTAGAGATTATTTCAGTAGCAAAATAGAAAATAGAATTAAAAAAAAAAAAAGACCTTATTTTGTGTAGTTTTATGGGGGCTAAAGAGAGATTACATGGACAAGTTCAATCAGTAAATAAAATGTGTATCTCCTTACTATTAAGTAAAGTACAGTAGAATCCTTACTGAAAGGGCAGTTAAAAACAAGAGTTGTCACTCTCGATAACTGTAAAGATGTAGCCAAGTTAATTCATTAACTTATTATTATGAAAGGAATACCAGAAGAAAATGCTATGATGAACTATTATTTTCCAGAAATCTAACTGTAGTGATTTCTTCTAGATTATGATCCAATGATCCATGAACTTCTAACTCCTGTAAAAAAAAAAAAAGGTATTAAATAGTGCAGAATATCCATCTTATTTTTAAGACTGGTGCATCAGATTGCTGTACAATCCTCACTGCTGATGTGATCAATGGGAAATCCGTCTAAGCAAGAAAGATATGAAATGGCATGCCACACTGTGTCATGAGTAAAACTGACTGAAAAAATTCTAGTTGACACGCTGCATCACAAACTGGGGGAAGAAATTTTAGCATAATTCAGGAACTCAAAAGAGAGTTATTCCAAGATCTGGAAAATGTTGTCATCAGTCTATCTGGAGTAAAATGTGTGAATTATTTTTACTATTCCACGTCTGTCTTTAATATCAATACTTCCTTCTTTTATGCCTTATTTTATGCATTTAATTCAAATGAGAGCAAATATGTTCTGGCTGAATGTCATATATATTGTATATAATAGAACTATGATTAACTGTATGAATAATTACTAGTTGTAACTAAACAGTTCAGACAGTTTCATTAAGAAAACAACATGGGGTCATTATAAGGTTCTGGTCGCTGCCCCCAGTCCTAGAAAAAAATATAGTTCTCTGAACCAGTTCTCTGAACTGGTGATAAAATATCCCAAGTAGGCTCACATTAAGCTGGATAATATGCAGGCTGCTTGATTTGTATTGAATATGTGTCTGGTGGCTGGAACCCACTGTAATGAACTAGCCCACAAATCACAGCTTAATGGGAATCTACTTATACATATTGCTTAATTAAAAGTTGTGAGCTTATTAACATGTGTCTTTGGCACTGAGCTTTGGGGATGTAATCTCTGTGCAAATAAGACTAGGTTGTAAAAGTTTTATAGATTGACAATGATATTAAATTCCATACCTTAATAACCCATCATTTTCTCAAAGCGTGGTTCCTATTCTGTATGTATCCAAAGCTTTGACAAATTATTTGTTTGTAATCCTTCACAGTGTAGGACTTCGTGTATGTGTTTTATCTCAGAAAGCTAGTGCTTCTAATGCTACTGATGTTTCATCTACTTCTGTCTATTTTCTTCATTGCTAGCTATTCTGTCTGGCATACAGGCTCAGAGATTTTTTTTTTTTTTTTTTTTTTTTTTTTTTTTTTTTTTTTTATTACAGAGGCACCCCATGGCACAACACCATTAGTTAGGATTGTGCCAGTGTTTCCATTATAAACCTCTGTTTTCATGGGTTTATAACTCTACTGTAAAAATTTGCTTCAGGCTCAAACTTGGACTAGAAGGTCTAAGAGTAGGAGAGAACATTTTTGAACAATTAGAACAAAAATCTGCAGTATGTTGCTCTTGGTTACATGACTTTCTTCATTCTGTATATCTAGTTTCAGAAACAATTCTGTCCTTTTTTTTTTTTTTTCCCTTTTTTCTTTTTATGTTTGGCTTTACATGGCATCCTGGCTAGGCTCTTTCTCCTTCACCTCAGCTAATTCTGCTTAATGTTCACTATTGCTTTCATTTTACTTCCAAAAAGATAAAAATAAAGCAATCTCTTGTGAGGCTTTAAAAACAAAACTTTTGAATGAGGTTTCTCTCCTTTCTTTATGGAAATATTTAAGTTATTTCACCCTATTTGGCACCTCCCCTTAGAGACTTTGAAATAAGATAGTGCTACAGGGGAGAAGGGATAGAATTGGTAAATGAAGATAGAGAGATGTGCTTTCAGAGGTTGTTGCAAGTCACAGATTCCAGTGGTTTTCCTGAATATCACACACACCATAGCTATAGCTTTCAGAAGAGAATCACACGTTTTCCTGTTACACCCTCTGAATCCCAGATCTGTGAAAGAGCAAAGAAAAGAAAGCTTTATTCTCAGTAGTTTTGATGGCTTCCTCTTCAAGAACTCTGCTTGAGGAAAGGACTATTACTTGTGGATATGCCTCCTTACCTTCATGCCTCATCTCCCATCCCCTCGCTTCAGTGTCCCACCTGAGAACACGCATACTGAAGAGCTTTGTTTTTCAGCAGCTGACCTCTTTGCCAAAAAAGGGTTAGAAACCATTTCAAACAGATGTATTTCTTCAAGTGAGAAAGCTGTCTTCATTGCCAGCACCAGATCTCTCTGAGTAAGTGCAAATGAAACCAGCTCTCCATAAAGGGAACATGAGAAGTGAGGACTTGACTCACCACGAAGGACTTGAATATGGGAGGTGAGATCAATCTGAGGGGAACTGCACTAAGCCGCATGATGTTTACCAGAACTCCACACAGCTCTTCTACCCTTGAGGAGACAGAGGGATGTGTGCAGTAACTTTGTCTTTGTGCTTTACTGTCATGCTATCCCTGAAAAACGTGTCTGGGGGACAAATAGTGACGGTTTTTCAAACAAAAGGGAGATGGGTAGGATTCTGGTATGGCAGATCTGTCTGAGACCTGTGTGGTTGAGTCCAGTCTGAAGTTTCCCTCCAGCAGCATAAATACAGAGCGTCACTGTGGTATCTCTTCCACAGTGTGTTGTCACCAAACCAGGATTGTTACTCATCTGTGGAGATTGACACTGTGGCATAAAGCAGAGCCTCACATCTGATGGACCAGATGAGATGGCATCTCCTCCACCTTGGAACTTGTGGTCAGTCACTGCCTCTCATAAGGCCCAAATGCTGTTGTTCTTCCTAAAGCTTTGGGCTGAAAGCTTTGGGTTAGATCATTAGCCTACTGACTAAAAGAGGTGAGGAGCCTACTCACTAAAACAGATTTTCACTGAGGGACAGGAGGCAAAGAAGGGTCTGTCTCTGGGAGAGGGTTCCTAAATGGCCTGGATCTAGTTTCTACCCCAGTCCTTTGCATCACACTGGATGCAGCAATGGGATCTCATCACAGCAAACTGAGGTCCAGCAGCCAGCAGCCCTGGACCAGGTTGTGATATTTCACAATCCTGATTTGTACAGAGCCTGACACAACAGGTGGTGCTTGCATGATTTTTTACGGAGAGCATTATATAATAATGAAGTATTAATCACAAGTGACTAACACCAAGATATTTCTTCCTAGAATAAAATGCAGATGAATATGTCATAGTTGAAGAAATAAGTATTGTTTTCAATATATATGCTAAAATAAACTGTATAACTATCTGTATTCACAGCAGTTAACATAACTGCATATGACAATTGAATAAGATAAGTTATAATAAAATATCAATGAAGGATTTTCTTTTTGTAGCCTGCAAATTTTGAGTGCCATACATATACTGCTTTTATTTCAGTTGCTTCATTTTTGCATTCATCAGCAGTTCTGACAGTTCAAAAAATAATTACTTCAGTTTGGCACAAAACTCAGTTATTTTGAACAATTGATTAGAAAAAGATCAAGTCAGATGTGGGTTTTTTATTTCAGACTTCAGAACTGTATAGCAAAAAGGAATTTTGAAACAAATGGTTGTTTCAACCTGAATTGTCAAAATGTTTAATTAAAAAATGAAGGCACTGACAGCTGAATGTTCTTGAAGGAAATTATTTTGACAAGAAGTTCAGCAACGCTTCCATATTTTCATAAATTCATTTGGCGGCACCTTTTTGTCTAACAAAAATTTTCCCTGCTTTAATCCCAAAGCCACACTCTTAGGACCTGACTCAAGAAAGCAATTAAATACCATTGAAGTCTCTGGAACTTGAGAAAGCATTTGAAGTCTTGAACATGTTAAGTTCCTGGCCTGATTCCTTCTAAACCTCATTCTCTAGAAATCTACTCCCTCTTAATTAATTTGATTAAGTAGCGTTTTGTCTGAGACACCCTCCATTGTGAAGAAAAGGAAAGTAAGAAGAGCTAGTTGGCAGTTAGACTAATGAGCAAATGATAATTTCTCTAATACCCTGCCAGGGTCCAGTAAAATACTATTCGCATTAAAATAAAAGTTATATTTCCCTAATCTTCTAGAGATGTGTGATTCTTTCAAAATGATATTAAAATCAAAGACTTATTACTGTCCCAAGCCTCAGCCCATTTATTCTAAGAGGTATGTTTGAATTCCAGGAAAGAAAAAAGGAGAATTAATTGCAAATCTGTCTTACGTGCTTTTGTATTATATCTTTCCCACATTTTTTTTTAATAATAAAAATTAATTTATGGGTTTTTTTTAATATCTTCACTTATTAGGCATCCAAATATTCCATTGGAAGTAACATTTGAGTGTTATTTTACCTGGGTGAGAAATCCAGAGACAATAACTCCAGCCCTCACTGTGTAACACAGACAGCTGAGCAACTAACCCATGAGCATCCCCACTTAGTTGCACTTCTCATGCACATATTGGTTGTGAGGAAAACTAGCAAAGGGTATCCAGAGAGACAGCCAAATCAATGCCAGGGTGCTAGGAGAGCGAGGGACAGACAGCGGCAGTGGTGCCGTATGGGAGGTGTCCAGGGAGCCTGGGGAACAGTGGCATGCAGCAGACTGCCTGGCTGCTGTCATGGGGAGGTGAAGGCTGTTCAGCTGTTGTTAGCAGTGGTAGAGGCTCCAGCAGTGAGAATTTGTAAATAACTCTTTTGTCCAGCGGGAACTCGACATGCAGCCAGGCATGTGCCCCCCTGCTTCTGGAGCCAGCCGAACCTCATCCTCCCATGCTGCCACTCTCAGTGGGGCACCGAGCCATTGAAAGAACGCATGCTGGTCCCACAAAAGGAGTCTCCTAATTCTGTAACTTCTGGGGTATAAGTAACCACAAAATGGGCCAGACCTGAGAAAAGTCAAGCTATTGGTTCTGCTAACTTAGGCAGGAGGTTTTCTGCTGCTGCTGCTTCTGTGCTTCAGCAGCTGAGCACAAACCAGCATGCCAAGACCAGAGGAAAATCCAGACCTAAGCAAGGATCACAGAAACCCCTTAGCCTTTACACAGGTCACACCTAGACAAACAAAGACAAGCTGAAGCTATTAACTCCTAGCTTTTCATGTCCTCCGTGTATGTGACTCAGACTTTCCCGGATACAGCATGAGTGTACATTCTCAAAGCTCTAATTGATATTCAGACTGAACTTTCTTCATATTAATGGAATTCACAGTTAATCTTCGGGGAAAAAAAAAATCAGCATTTTTATGTGAAATTAGGTGTATATTACTTAATCAAGGATTTTCTGAATTAATTTACTAACAATAAGTATTCATGGTGGTTCTCTTTTAAAAGTCCCTTTGTTTCAATACAGCTAATAATTTTTACACTGTTACAGCTAATTATCAAAGAAAAACTAATGAGGCTGCTCATGACATAGTGCAAGAATATTTCTGTTAAGATATTATGCGCTTTTTTTGTTGAAATGCTCACAAATTTTTTAGATTTTTCTTCCATACTGTAGATATCCCAGGATCAAATTATGTTTTATCTGCTACCCTGGAATGCCACTGAACAGAATTTTGTTTTCCACCAAAAAAAGCCTCTGAGTACCCCAATGCTTCACAGAAGATGAGTCATATCCTTCCTTCATCGGTACCACATCAGCTTTCTGCCCAGACACTGGACCTTACAGAAAAGATGCTATGCAATCCGGACTACAGCACCTGGAACATAAGTAGAAAAGGAATAAGGCCAAGAGAGGTGAGACCTAGAGAGGCATGAGGAGGTAGGCAGTAGGCCTTAAGGCCAAAGTTGGCTTTGATCAGGCTGAAGGTTGTGGAGTGCAAAATATAGAAACAGTTATTTCAAACTACAGAGTAAGGAATGCCTATAGTGCCTGAGAACTAGATACGAGTTTCAGTGTACTCCCTTGGATGGAACCCTGCTCCCTCCTAAATCAGCTGGAAGGTTGCCCACCTATGCCAGGAAGCTGGCACTAATGCTACACCCAAAGCATTACACAGTGACCGAACAAAAAGCGTATGACAATATCATAGTATGTCATCCCCTTCACCTCACTCAGGCGAATAATCAGTAATTACTCAGGAAACTAAGGCAGAGTTAAAATTCTTTGGTAATTAAGACAAACAAGATAGGGCTGCTGGTGTAATGCTTTGAGAAAAAACACTTGTGTTAATAGCTCTCATGTAAAAAACAGACAGAGGCTAACGATTCTCTGGCTGTCTGAGTTCCTGGGTAAAAAATAGGATCCTTCCTATGTTATGTAAACTTCTTGAGCAGGAACTGGAGGAATAAGAAGTAAATTTTCATTTATTCAGTCATGGTCTCAGAGGAAGTTGGTGCAGTGAAGAGATAAATGAAAACGTTCTTCAATTGTTAAGAAACAATAAAAAATAATATTCTGAAATTAAACAGAATTACAAAAAAACCCAGTTTCTAGTTTTAAAGTAAATCCACATACCCATCTGGGCATATCTAGAATACTTATTGAAGGATTTATGTTATAATGCTGATGATATCATGTTCTTACTGGCCTCTCATGAACATATCCAGAAATGAAAGGGCTGTTTTTATCCACCATGCAATAACAGGGTAAGTGTTGCCAGTGCAGGCTTTTCTGTCTTGTCCTGCTAATCTGTGCACCCCTGAAGGTGGGATGATCATTCATTCTCTCTGTCTTAATGCACTCTGGACCATGATACTAAGTGGGGGGAGGACTGTGTGTCCTATTTCTGAGGAATGAGACAAAAATACCAGTATTTTGCATTGGCCACTGGGTAATCATCCGACAGTAAAAGCACCTAGAGCCTCACTCAATGTCCATATAAGACAAAGGGAATATTTCAATTTGCTTTAGTTGGGTCCTTTGTGCTCTTGGGCTAGATTTTATCAACTGAAAATCACAAAAGAGATATCTGTGCTGCAATAGATTTGTCTCCATTCTGAAGAAACTACCTAAAACTAAGTGTCCTATAAATATTTGAGTGACAAAACTGTAACTGAATCCTTATGTTAGAGGGACAGTATTTGCTGTGTTCAAAGCCAATCTAAAGTATACGGTAAGCAAAATATTGGTCCATATTTGCAAATGTGGCAAGTGGCTTCTGAGGCTGGCCTTTGGGGTGCTCTGTTTAGAGTGCTAAAAGGTGCTGAAAATCTGAGATAACCAGACTCATTGGCATCTTTTGAAAATGTAGTACTTGTTAGAAATCATTTACATGTAACCATAGCCAGGAGTGAACCAAAGCTGCCCAGCCCTGTGGAAAACTTAGCTCTTGCTGCTTTCATTATTCTTAGCTCGAAGTCTATTTATAATGATGAAAGAATTCTTGCCAGCTTGTTAGATTAAGTAAGGATTGCAGACAAAACCCTAGGAATACCTACAATTAAATCCTCTGAAGTAACCTTTCTAACAGCAAATATGTATGCTTGAACCAGTATTTTGTTCTTTCCATTTTTTTTTTTTTTTTTTTTTTTAATATTTGAGATCAGTTGAGAAACAGAAGCCTTGGCATTCTCACATCCAATTTTTACTGGGTTTCCTATCTAATAGTGTAGAATCAGAAGGCTTGAATAAGCATCCTAACATCTTGGATTTGTTAATTCTGGCTATAATGAGCAGCTGATGCTCTAAGATAACATGATTCCTTTTCACTTTTCCCTTGTGAGGGCATATTATGTTGTGTTTCTCCATGCTAAATAGAAAACAAAGAGTGACTACTAGTGCCAGAAGAAATAAAATCAAGATATCTCCCAATAACTTGAGAGCCAATATATGTCACTGCTCTAGCTCCCTCTGCTCTTGACATCATTTAAGGAGTTCTGTGTGAACCCACCTGGGAACGACAGAGACAGACAGCAATCAAGGCAGTCCTTGAAGAAGCAACTGTAAATCTGACAGAGAATGAGTTTATTTACTCCTTTGCTTCTGCAGACCTTCACAAAGCCATCTGGGAATTACACTAGGATGGATATGTGAATATGGTCACTGTGAACTCTATTTACTGGAAGAAATTTCTTATACTTCTTATTGCACACAATCAGTAAATGAAACTTCCTTGGGAACATGCAATATCAGGGATTTTACCCCTAGTCATCTCAAAATGTAATAAAGCCAACACTTTATGATAAGAAGGAACTTACATTTAGGCAATGAGTTCACTTAGCACTGCTGACTCTGTTTCTAACTGGCAAGATCTGAAAGCAGGCGCTTTATGAGGAAGCAAAGCCTGCACTCGATAAAAATTTCAAGGTCTTTGCCAGGCTGCACTCTACCCCTCCTTAACTTGTGAGATCAGCTGTGCTTTAGTGAGATTCCCTCCTGCCTTCCCTAAATCTGCATTCATATTTGAGAACAGAGCTCTTGATTTAAGAATTACCAGCAATGGAATGAATCTCGTTGCTGTTTGTGAACACTGGTAACCTTTTAACAAGTGACTGTGTTCAGCAGTGCTGAACATCACTGGATGTAACCCACCAAGTAGGTAACTTGTTATATTAGGCAATGACCAGATGCAGATTTTGAGACTTCAAGCAATGGTGTTAGATTTATACAGGGGGATGCAGGCAGAACAAGCTCTCTTGCCTCCACACCAACCCACAGGAGCAATCCAACTCCAGTTTGGAAGCAGTAGAGCACAGCACTATGTCCATGTTGAGGTGTCCTGTTTGGCATACATAAATATACTGTGGTGTTGACTCTGTCATTCTTTCCCCCTTCAGTGCTGTATTTGCATGAAGGCTGATCTCACAGTAAGTCACTGCTCAGTCCAAGAATGGGTGGGATCATATACTTGCACATGTTTAGCTCCAGGAGCACGGCTTTTTATGTCTTTGCCTACAGATATTTTATTAACTTTTTTCTGATGATGTTATTCTAGCTTCTAGGCTTTGTGCTGCTTAGCACACTGGTATTTACTGCCCCTTATTGAATTGGTGGGAGGACACTTTTTCTGTTTTTAATGATTTTTGAAGTGTATTTCCACTAATATTCTAGTTTACAACACTGGGATGAAAAGCATTTAAAAATGTGGTATGGATATTACTGTGTGGTTTTGGTTTCTATGTGTTTAAGCCTCAGTTAAGACTGTACATATGAGCTGCTGAAACAGTTTCCAATTGCTCCTTGGGGTTTGGTCATTGACTTCTGTGTGTCAAACTTTTAACTCATGTGCAAAGTGAAATTCATTACAAATCTATCCATATCGTCACAATTTTAAAATTTTAATTGAATTGCAGTGGCTTTTAGCAAAAAGCAGTGTGTTCAAGCAGAAGCAATTTTAGTGAAGTTCTGGGGTAGAAGAAAGGATAAATTTATACATTCAGTGAAATAACTATTATAGATCTTTAAAACCTTATATTGGTAAAAATCAAAATGCTTCCAACAAAATAAAAATACCTGATCTCTTCCATTCCTAAAAAAGCATGAAAGTGCCATGCTTAATATTTTTTCTCTCCGGTCAGTGCTTCTCTGGTTCTCCTCTTGTCAGTCTCCCAGTATGTCTCTACCTTTACTCAGGCTCCTGTCCTCAATCCTCTCTACAGATATTTCTGAGTACTGTCAGCACAAGCACATACTCAGCTCCTCTTGCTCTGCTACTGACTTCCGTCACTTCCTTGCCTCTTTAGACCTGTTTCCTCTTACCCTAAAATACCAGCTCCTCTCCCTCTCTGGCATCTGAAGTCTCTCAGATCTGCTCTGAAGACCACACGGCTTGCAGTCTCTTCATTTTCCTGGTGCAACCTCTTCCTCCTCTGCCTTCCACCACCACTGCCCGGCCTCCAGGCCAGTGTGTCCCTCCCTCCTGATTCTCACAGCTAAGGCACATCCCTGCCTTTACAACCCTTCATCTCTTCATGAACATGCCAGTTTCTCAAAGCCCATCCAAAGCGATCTGACTGCTGGAAGGCCACCTGAAAGAGAAGTCTATTTGTCTGTTGTTTTGACTGTGTTACTACTCTCCAAGCATCTCTTCTATGCCCTTGCCACGTCTTCTGTACTAAGTGGTTGTGTTGACTTCCACACACTACAATCTCTTTTTTTTTCAGTGCTTAAAAGCACTGCTGCTTTTCTCACAATTCCTTCACAACTCTGCCTCGTGTCTCTCCTTTAAATTCCTCCTTCAAGCTCCTCTTTTACTGTGCTGCAAAAAAGCCCTACTGGGGTCTGCAAAGTGCTCAGCAAGATTCTGACAGGAATTTACTGTTATTCTAAAAAAAAAAAAAGTTCCTTCATTATCTCTCTATGTTCCCCTGTCTGTCTGCCTGTCTGATTTTACCTCTTGTGTGCCTATCAGTTACATTCAGAGCCCACATACAAGTTTTCTGTGGCAGAAGCTGTACCATTTTTCTTTGGATACGTGTCTTCCAGCAGAAAAGCCTGATCCTGGGAAATGCTGAGCCAGCAGTAGAAGGTGGTTTTCAGCTAAAGGTCTTTGATGTTCTCTTGTTAGTTTTAGAGCATCTTATGGTTTTCTTTCCTTTGTTTGCTGATTTAAAATTTGTTTTTATTTATTCATGTATCTAAGAATGGCTTTGAACAGCAGTGATGGATCCTACTCTAGCTCTTGATAGTTGTCTGTAGATAGGTTAGTGAAACAGGGGAGAGTGCTACACAGCAGAGATAATCCCAATGTTGACACCACTGAGTGCTGCTTAGTTGCCAGAATAAATCCTAACAAAGTAACCAATACTGCCATGCAATATTTACATTTAAATCTAAATCAGGACATACATATGGAAAAACTATATATGATGACATTGCAGATTGCCTTTTTTTCAAATAGGTCCTTCAGGGTAGCAGCTGGATTGGTTTTAAGATAGGAGCTTCTTAATCCAGGCAGATGTAGCTCTCATCAGAAGTTAATTTGCAGGGATATTCACATATGCAAATCATGTCACAATGCTGAAATGCAACCACGTAATGACTGGAAAATGTTATACCCATAAATCATACTACCACGATCATCAAAATTTCCACTCAGCCAGGACAAATTCAACAGCATTTATGTCTTTCCAGCTTTTAGCCCATAAAAAATCTGTGTTTTTGGAGAGTGTGTTACACTGGTGATCTTAAAACTCCCAAGTCTGGTATAATGAGTCCTCAAGTGCGTTATAACTTACCAGTAATTACATTTCAACATTTCTGCTTTCAGCAGTTAGTGTTTTATTCATAAACATTTAAACACTGAATTAGGCATAAAATAAGAATGTTGGCAACAACCCGGCTTAATTTCATTAACTATTAGGTAAACGTAGTATTGCTTCTTCAAATAATCCTTGGTTTGAATGCTAAAGATGTAATGAACTTCATGGTTCATAGCATCTGACATTGCTTAATTAATGGGTGCATTTATAGTACATAGGCCTTGGTAATTGATTTATATGCATGATTTGCACATACAGCTGTTAGTTCCTGTAGGAAAGTCATAATTCAAATGTGTGCATATTTTCTAGATATGGGGAAGGGGAAAAAAAACACCTCACAAACTTGTCAAGTTCCCAAAAAACATGATAGCAAATAAATAGCACAGGAAAAATAAATAGCACAGGAAAAAACCTACCAGAAGAAACATTAATGTTATAGCTTTGAGTTTCTACAGCTCCCACATTTCAAATGGAAAACATGACAAAATGCTTCTCAGCATTTTTTTCCTCTTTACAGTAGATGTGGTTAAGTCTATATATGCCCACACACCTCTGTGAGTCTGTTCATATTACAGCGTATGCAGGGTGAATGGAGTCCACATTTTCCATGCCTGTTTGAGTTTCTCTCCCTCACTCAGATACACATAAACACGCACAAGGTATACATAATTTAGATTTAGGAGCAAGTACAATAAAGCTAAGTAAAGGTTACGCTTAATATTACACATGTTTAGTCTTGGGGCAAATCTTCTCCTAAGCGAAGCCAAACACTGGAGACGAGGGAATTCAGCACAGGTTTCCTAGCCTGTCCAACAGATTACTTGTGAAAGCCAAAGTGGTGTGTTGAGAAGCCGATGCTGAAGAATAACTGTTCTCTGAGTAGAAAGAGGTCTCCTGTGGCAGTTTAAAAAAGGTTGAGGAAGAGAAACAGCTGTTTCTGGATTATCCATTACCTTGGAGCTAAGACTTCATCCTTCCTAGTACTTTTCTTGCTGTTTGGTGTATCCCAAGCAACAGCCCCATGCACCAAAGCAAACATCCCCATTCCAGCACACGGAGTTTCAGTTCCCCCATCTTTCTCCCTTAAACTGACAACTACCCCACATTAGCGGCAAACCTTATTTCAAGGGTTCCTGCAGGAAGCGCTTGCCATTTTCGGGTTTTTGGTTTCAGTTATCAAAGCATTTCATTGTACATTAAGGAATGCAAAGCACAGGCAGCTTGATGGCTTTCACAACCCTGGCTCCATTTCCTGGTGCTCTAAGGCAACACTTAGCTTTTCACTCTCCAGCCCCTTATACACTCTACATCTGCTATTCTAATGCCTGCATTCATCAGTAGACTGGCAATAATAAATTTTCTTCTTTCCTTTCTCTTTTCTTTCCAAAGGCTCTCCCTTGTGCACACGTTTGTCATTTCTTTGCTGTTGACTGCTGACTGGCCAAACCTCCATGAACAATAATTCCATTATAATGTAAGCCAGGGGCATGGCTGGCTTTACGGTTTGACTGGAGGCAGGTGAAGGGGTGGAAAGGAGATTATTTTAAACTCTTAATCATCACTCATCTTTTTTCAATATACATTGACAAGCTGTAGTGGAAACTATATTTTTTCTTGTGAACACAGGCACTCTTCCAGACTTATTCCTTGGTATTAGCCCAATGCTTTCCTTCTGAGGGTGTTACTGCAGTCTTCTGAATGCAAACCTTTTGCACACTGTTATTGACTCTGTTCATCCAGTCTGGCAAGACCTTGTGCTCAAACTGGTGGGCTAACATGCCTCACATCAAAATGTCATTTGCTTTACCAAGACCTAAGAGGCATGAAGAACAATACCTGAGGACCTGAACCACAAGCTTAGTCCCTGCACAGTGCAGATGAGTTTATGCTGTGTGAAGAATGGAAAGTCTAATACTTCAACTATCACTTGAGAAATGCTGCTGAGAAATGCTGAATGATACCGTTTGATTCAGAGAGTAGATAGGTTAGTTAAAAATAGAGATGGTGATGTAAGGTAACATCTGCCTTTCTCCTATTTGCAGATACACCTGTAGTGAAGTAGAGGCAGTTCATGAAGCTGTGGAGTGGTAAGGACCAGCTCAGCTCTTAACATCTCCAGTGTAGTACTGATGGGCACAGTAGAGCTATCACAGAGTGACTGAATCACAGAATAATTTATCTGTGGGGATAAGATGCACTTCATGAATGAGCTCAGAGCCAAACTATACAACTATGTAAGTATCCCAATGTTCATTTTAATGATAGGTCCATTTTATGATATCTACATGATATTGTACACCTGTTCCAGCTTTCCTGGAAATGGGCTGTAGTCAGGATTTAGTCCATGGAGGAAGTTGCTTTAGTTGATGTTATCTTTTATAGTGGAAGCAGCTGACAGGCAGAGAGCTAAACTATGTTTAGAAGACGTTCTATTGACATTGACTGATTTATATTATATACATTAAAAAAGGAGTAATTTGAAATCTAAAGACTAACCGGGAGAAGAAAACAGAGTAAGTGTATTGCAGTCACTGAGGTCAGATGGTTAAATGGTTTCTCTCTTGTCTGCATCAGCCTGCTTTTACTGATCTGAGACACTGTTTACAAGTATTTTGATCGTGGGTTTAGATTTTCAGGGGGGTTGGCCTCTGAAATTATCTTCAAATGATCACATATTTTTCAGAGAGACAGAATGAGTTTCTTGGAACATATAGGCACAAATGGTGATTATCTAAGATAACAAATACTCAGTAATATAAACATTTTCTGCTAAAGCTTCCTCCTCTCCAGCATATAATCCAGTTCTCATTGATTTCAAAAGCAGTTGGGTTTCATCTGATCACTAGTTATTAAACAGCTTCTGAAGTTATAAAAAACCCCAAAGCTTTGCTAGAAATAATCTTTGTTTCCTTGGCAGACTGTAACAATAATAACAATTATATATAAATGTGCATATACACACATTTCCTTTCCATTTTTATATCTTCAATCATCTGGAGTTCTTCAAGCATTTTATGCAGGTGAGTAAAAAATAATTATCTTTTGTTTTGCAGACACAAAGGGAAGGTATGGTTAAAGTTGGCAGAGAAAGGAAAATATTGTGAATTTTCCACTGAATTTAAAACACACACACCCCAAGTAGATGAAAACTGCCCTGGGTTTCCTTGACCAAGGCAGGCTATGTTCAGTATTTTTACCATTTTCTTTATTTTTCAGCTTCCCAAGTCTTCTTGAGACAAGGTTTAAACCCTCACAGCACCCTGAGCATCATTCTTGATGTTAAATTGGACAGTTGGTAAAGCACATGTACCAAACATGTATTCTCTCTGTTCAGACAGGACTGTTCTTAGCTCTACCATGTCTACGAGTCCAATTCTGATCCCCTTGCTCCCATCTGGTGTGCTTTTTCATACTGCACGGGATGCGGGCGGGCACTGCTAGCAGGGGCTGGTCCGTCACTGCCTGTGCCCTGCCTGTGTCCAGGCTGAGCAAACAGGCAGCGTTCCCATGAGAGGGCAGGCAGAAGTGGAGTACTGAGGCATGCCATGCCCAGGAGCTCCTCTGGCTCCAAGCCCTTCCCTGCCATTTGCCCACAGGGCACATGTCCTCATCATGCTGCTCTTCATGCAGAGACTGCTCTTCCACAGTGATGTGGCCACAATCCTTCCCCTCCCAAAATCTGTCTTTGCCCATGCAGAACTCATGGTTCTGGGATGATGGTAGATGAGGAAACAGGCAAGACTGAAGGCATTAGCTGGTTTATTAATGTGGCAGTATGCTGGTTGGTATACATCAGATAACACTAGAAACACCCGATATTTCAATCAGTATTAATGTTTCCTACTTGAATGGTGAATCTTGCTGTGTGCCATGTCCTCCTGACTGCTTCTAGAACCTGTTCCTTCCCATTCAGTGGTTTGCACAGAAGGGAAATATGCTCAAAGCTGCTGAGGTCTTTGGATATGTAAAATCATAAGGATGTGATCTTGTGATTAAAAAGAAAGTTTCCTGTAAACAGATTCCTGGGGAAGTATTCAGTTGCTCTACAAAGGGATTACAGCTAATTCTAACTAAGGAACACTTAAAAACTATTAGGAGACAGTAATTTTAGCAGTTCTACAGATGATTAAAAAGTCATTTTCTAAAATATTCTCACTGGAGGGTTTCTTCTTTTCTTAAAGAAAACACTTAATTGCTCTAATCAACCATAACTACTTTGTGTTTATGATGTAATTTGTATACCCTGATCACAAGGTATATGGCTATTTTTCATATTTACTGGTGAATGTATTCCCTGCAGTTCCTATCAGTCACCTTTAATTGATTGTAACTCACTGCCCATTAAAGAAGGAAGGATTAAAGTGAGATGAGAAGGGGAGCACTCTAGCTTTACAGTACCATGACCTGACACACTTTGTAACGCCCCTCTGATAGACACAGCTTCTATTATTTTTCCCCTCATATGACACCAGCAGCTGAAGTCCCACCTCACAGAACAGTGAAGTTGGCTTTGATTTTAGCTCCAGAATTTGCTCTGGCATCACTCACCTATGTACCACAGAAACAGTCTCTCTAACAAGCAGAAGAAAGCTGTGACAGCAAATGCCACCAACACTTGTCAGCACTTGAGAAGGCAAGTAGCTCAAGTGATCAAAGAGTGGGATTCTTCTTCCCATCCTGGATGCTGAAGTTAGACAGCTCCTCCACCATGTGGTGAAGAAGGCTGTTCCCCACACACCACTCCTTGAGGATGAGTAATGGTAAGTAACAACAGTGTCCACATATTTTAATGTGTTGTTTACATCTTGTCCAAGCCTTCAGTTTTTCCTGATAGATTATATTCAGTTCTTGGCTGAATAGTGACACAGGTAAATAAGGTATCCAGCCAATGTACAGCACATTGGCAGTCTTGCCTGCCTTTTAATTCTGTGTAATAAATCCAGCACGATTTATGGTTTATCAAAATGACAGTGTTGCATATGGCTAAATGTTACTGATACTGCCTTGTGATTTAAGCTCTAATTGCAGCCTCTTTACTTTGCAGCACTCAGAAGCAGGCAAATTCAACAATTTCACCTCACAACAGGCAAGTATTTTGAACATAGCATTTGATGAGCAGTGTGTACAGAAGGGCATCTAGGCTGTCACCTACTTGTAGCTTCCTCTTGGGATAAAGAGGTCCATTTCATTATGAAAACAAACACTGCAAGTGAGTGCCACTATAGAGCTTTGAAGTCCATTCAGTATTGAGGGTCTGTGTTATCTCATGCCTCATCCATGGGAGCCAACATTCAGCGGTATCTTACCATCCATCACGTTATGCTCATTTTCTTGTCGATTTCTTTACTCACTAGAGTAGACCCAGAAAACACTGGGCACATTTTCTGTGACATAACCCTGTGTCATCTTCTCTTTCTTTGAGGGAATTGTTTTGCCCTAAGGACCGTTGCAACAACACTGAGCTTCTGCCCACAGTGGAGTAGCTCTGTAAATGAACTTTTGGCATGGTACTTGGCACATGCGTTGCTGTAAGAAAATAGCTGCCAGTGGTTTAATCGCTAGGACCACTCTAAAATCACTTGTTTTCAGGGATCCAAAACCTAACTTTCTCTCAGCATTTTGAACTTTCAGACCTTGCATGAGAGCCCACTGAAACCCAAAACTTCAATATGTTTTCCCCAAGAGTTCTCACGGATGTTTTGAAAGCTGGAGCATTTTTATTTGCTTTGTAATAGTTCCCAGGAGCACCTGCCAAGGACTGGGTACCCCAGTGTCATAAAAACATGAAACAACAGAGCGCCTTTAAGTGAAAAGCAGCCGTGGTTCAGAGGAGCAAAGCCTGCAGTGACTTGTTGGGCTCTCCCTGCTCACACTCGTGGTGTCCAGAATGACTTGGTTAGGCTTTTGAACTAGGAAAAAAAAAGACCTGATGTTGCCCAGGCTTTTCCACAACATGCCTGGCCTTGCCAAGTGCAGAGTGCGGCTTCCCCTTCACTTGTAACCTTGGCCTGGAAGGGGTCACAGTGTTCATGCTGATGCCCCAAGCTGCATCCAGCTTCCCAGATATCTTGAACTTTTTCCCTGCTTGCCACAACATGTCTAGTCTCCAGGTGGTTCACTAAGAGAAGCAGTGCCCACACCTGCGTGGCTTTGACGGTAGCTAAGCTTTTGCTGACACAAGCAACATTGTCCTTTTGAGTCACCATGAAAAACTGACCTCACCCAGGATGACTTGTACCTTTAACAGCTAGAGGACTCATTGCTAATGTGAGATTTAGCCTTTTCTTCACCTTCTGGCTCAGCACACTGCAGTTTGATGGTCTACAGGAAAGGGGGGATAAGGAGGACACAATATTATTAGTCCTTTGCCTACTCTTCATCTTTCTATGCTCCAGAGCCACCCTTTTCCCATGACACAGTAGCTTTCAGGATGTTATAACAGAGAATACTACATCCAAAAAGAAACCGAGGCTAAGGAAACCATTACATTGCTGTGTAGCCCTTTCTTGTTCTGTAATAATAAAACTTGATCGTTTCTTGTGACAAATAAATAGTACATTTGTATAACTAGTCAGTAGCTCCATTTTTCTCCCTGAAGACCAAATAATTAACCCCCGAATTGCTGTGTTTGGATTGAACTGCTGAATCTACACTGATCACCAAACTTTCATCAAGTCATGATCCCTTTGCCATAGCCCCTTCCATCTGACCTCACAAAACAATTATGCCTTCCCCTTGCTCCTAGACATCTCCCTTTCCCCATATCAGTTAATTTTGCCCCTCACCAGTTGTGGACACATGCCTGACTAGTAGGATAAGATCCATCTATGGACAATATAGAGCAGAATTTAACAGGGAGATAGAGAGTAGCCTCTAACACATGACAGAGTGAACTTCTGACTTTGCTGAAATTAGCGGCAAAATATAATGAAGGCAGGATTTCAGTTTACTGTGTTGAGAGAAGAATGCCATTCATTATGCAGATTTCTTAACCCTTCCCATACACTTCTGTATCAGGTTTGTAATTTGTTATTACAGTTTACAGGATGCTTCCAAAAAACCAAACAAAACATAGAAATAATAATTATCGATCTTTTATGTTAATAGATTTTTCATTAAATAATACTGGGGTCTTTTATTCATGATTTCACAGTGCCTTTCAAACACTGCACTTGAATAATGTTGATTTATGTCCAAAAAAAAAGCAAAGAGAAACTAAAATAAAGAGGTAAACTCTTATTTCTATCCCTATTAGAGAAGTTTGCATGTTGGCTAGGCGCATCTATTAAAAGAATATAATTTTTGAGTCTGTTCTACGTCTGAAATTCCAACTCCGTTCTAACAACCACAAGCTTTGTCATTTGTTTCAATGGAGGGAAGATTTCATTGTATAGGTGTCTTGAGTCAGATGTTTAGAAATACACTAATCTCATTGTGACCCACAGCTAGGGATTTGGGACCAATGGCAGTTCTCGTATTACCTGAAGTCCTTATCAGCCTAGAGTCTGGTCCAGCATGTGTAGATGCATGAGGTTTTCTATGAGGTCTTTAAAAGAAAGAAATTAGCAAACATCTAAATTTAGCTAACCTCTGTATGAAACCAGCTGCAAGGAGAATCACGATCCTTTCTCTTCCCTTTTTTTTTTTTTGTGTCAGATCTCTTTAGTTTTACCTTTGTGAACAAAACCAAGTCTGGCTAAATAGCTCACAGTTTCAACTTTTGTAATGAATGAATGATCTATGCAGCTCAAATACTAACCTCAGGCACAAATGACAGAAAGTTAAACTTGTTCACAGTATGTATTGGAAATAGGAATAAATAAATAATGCCATAAATACATTAAAAGGGAATATTTTTTTCAGAATTGCTCTATTAATTTGGAATAAATACACACTAGAGAAGTTGCTTGGTTATTGAACGACTCGGAACAGTACTGACTAAAATTAATGTATGACTCCTGTATTTCTCTACTGCATTTTAGGATTTAGTGTAAATTAGTATCAAGCTAAATCTAACTCACATATCTGAGAAGAACAAGAAAATAACTGACTTGTTGCTAGAATTTTTCTCCACAGTTGTATTGAATTGTCTGGGTTACCACAAATGGAATTTACTCTATTGAAGTTCTGACTAGAAAACTGAATTTCTTGAAAGAAGACAGAATAGGACAATTTTTTCCTTTACTTATAACAATTCCTAGAAGCCTGTTTCTGTGCTTACAATCTCAGTAGTGTTAATGTAATAAAAGGAAGAGTTAGATCTATACAGTTTTATATAATGTATTTTGATATCATTATTGGCCTGGGTCTTCGTTAGCACAAAAAGCTAATCCATTTCACTGACCACAGCATCATGCCTTGATTAAATCTTATTTAACATCAAGTCATTTGTTTATTGCCAACCTAAGATCATTGTGACAGTCAGGTTAAGTGAGGAACCTGGAGATCTGAGGTACATAATCAGTTGTAAATACCATTCTGCAGAAATGCATATGAAGATGTAAACCAAAGTTAGTCCTAAAACCAATGTAATTTTCAGATAACACTACAGAAAAATCACTGTATGTCAGATCCTTTTAAAACTAAATCCATAGATTGAACAGATTTGTGGCTGCTTACCTTGGAATTAAGTTTAGCTCAGGACATCAATTAGAGTAGGCAGAGCTGATGTTCAGATCTGCAATGACAAAATTAAATTCTGAGAATGAGCCCATTTTTTTAAGAGAATGGGCCAAATGCTGCCCTCAGTTACATTTCCAGGCCTCAGATAACATGAGTATAATTGAAAGCAGTTTTGGTTCAATATTTCTTGTATTTTAGAAGCTATGGAGCAATCAAGCAATATGACCTTTAGTGGTCCACCATAGAATCAAGTTCTGCTCTGTATGGGATCCAGACTAATCAATATCCTATTATGATCACAGCCTGTTTTTTTACAACTGAGACATACTGGGAATAGCCTGGACAAAACATTTCTCCCTGCAACAGCTGAGACTCAGCAGATTCACAAACTATTAGCTTGTTAAATCTATGCTTTTCAATAAAATGACATGGAAGTTTAAGCTGTATTGTACAATATGTTACAAACATACACAATCTTAACTCACTCAAGCACTCCTTAATAAGTCAAATCTCCAAACAACATCCACAAAGACTGAGAGTTTAGAATGCTTCATTAGTCCGCATAAATAAATAAATAAATAAATAAAATAAACAAAAATAACAAATTCATATTAACTTTTCAGGTATAATAGGGGTATAACAATCAGAAGCATGGGATAAAGTCAATATTGGTACAAGATCTAATTTTTCTCTTGGACGATAGCAGACAATTCACTGAAGGAAATCTGAATACCACAGGGAACCAATGACTTTCCATGAGCTAGGATATCATCCATTGGTTTCAAGCAGCAGGGGTGACTGACAGCATCCTTGACTTTAAGGAATATGGGGTGAAATCCTACCACTGAAGTCAATGGCACCTCTCCAGCTCACTTTTGCATGGTCAGACTTTCACTTGTGATCTCAGTATAAAATAAGGATGGCACTAAATGTGTGTCTGAGCACACATGTTGACAAGTAGAGGGGAAAAAAGCACTGGGTCTATTCCTATTTTCACAAGACCATCTCCAAGGAGGCAAAGCCAGTGTGTCTCTATGTGCACTCAGCTGTATTTTAATTCAGGAATAAGAAGGAAAAAGCACAAACCCTATTCCTTCAGAATAGGCTTGTTTTCTTAAATCAAAATAGCCAACAGCCCTGTTAATAAAATCAATAATGAACTAAACTCAGGTCATAGTTGTCCTTTTATTTTTAAGATGCTCATTTTTATGGTAAATAAAACTCAAATAAAATTTAACTAAATCACTGAAGAACAAGTTTAGTGAACTTGTAGGTCAGATTAACAAAACAGTTTCACTTGTTCACGCTTGTCTCCCAGTAAGGCTTGCATGTATGCTTCTTACCATTAAAAAGTTGTACACTAGCTATCATGGCAACACTGGAATGAAGGATAAAAATGTTGTATCCCTCAAGTGCATAGGTTTTGCAGTGAGCCAGGTCTGTGAAGCTGCTCCAGGAGAGGGTCCTGGAGAGGATCCAGTAATGCCACATTCTTGTCACAGTGCGGTGCTGTGCAACGGGATAAACACGGCCCTCACTGCCCCACCGCCCACCCCCGGCTCATCGAGGGGTGTTGGGGTGGGTTTGCCAGCGGGAGGCCTATGTAGGCTCCAGTGTGCGAGGTCCAGAGCAAAGCCACTCGTCTTGTGGGTAAGCAGCTTCTTCTCTTGGCAAGCATGGCTCAGGTTGCCCTTGTTACCTGCCCTCAGGGTGAGGAAAGAGGTGGAAAAATTTGCTGCTCTGTCTGTGGAGATTGCAACTCTCTCTCCAGACCCCATAATTTAAGAGGGTACTGCTCTTCAGTGAGACCATCCCTCTTGGGCTTGGGTTTCTCTGCAGTGGCTACAGCAAGTCATGAAATAAAAATGGTAGATGTAAAGACTTATAATTCAAAATTAATATACCTTTTCCTGGATCCTTCTTTAGGTTAAGAGTAGCTATAAGGGCTGTGAGGAAAGAAAGAAAGAAAGAAAGAAAGAAAGAAAGAAAGAAAGAAAGAAAGAAAGAAAGAAAGAAAGAAAGAAAGAAAGAAAGAAAGAAAGAAAGAAAGAAAGAAAGAAAGAAAGACAGACCTCTGGAGTCTTTCAAACACCTGTTGGAAGTAGGTAATGTGCTAAAGAATCTGTATGAAATGGTATTTTATTTATCTATCTATCTATCTATCTATCTATCTTCTTTTTTTTTTTTTTTTCCCATGTTTCTGTAATAGCAACAACATCGTAATTTTCCTGTTTCATCACAGCTACAAGCTCCTCCTGTTTGTTACCCATGCTGTGTGCATTGGTATGCATGCACTTCAGATGGGCCAATGTTTTGCCCCCTTCCCCCTTCAAATCTAGTTTAAAGCTCTGTCTATGAGCCCATCTAACTCCTGCCCCAAAACCCCCTTCCCTCCCCGGGACAGGTGCATCCCATCTAATGACAAAAGATCAGGTGCCCTGTATACCAACCCATAATTGAAGAATCCAAAGCCCTGATGGTAACACCAGTCTTGGAGCCACCCATTCATCTGCTGAATTCTCCTGTAATCTTCCTCATCCATCCCCCCAACCACAGGGAGAGAGGAGAACACAATTTGTGCCCCCGAGCCCTTAAGCAGTTTTCCCAAGGACCTAAAATCTCTCTTCATTGCTTTAGGCCTTCTCCTGGTGATGTCATCACTACCTACCTGAAAAACCAGGAGAAGGTAGTAACCCTTCGGTCTCACTAGGGTAGGGAGTGTTGCTGTGAGGTCGTTGATGCGGGCCCCAGGGAGGCAGCAGACTTCCCTATGAAGCGGATCTGGTCTGCATATGGGGCCTTCGACACCCCTTAGATGGAGTCACCCACTACAATGACTCTTCGGGGGTTCTTCTCAGAGCTGGTTTTAATACCTGGTCTGAAGTGACCTGGCCTTGGTGGACCTTGGTCTTCTTCGTTTGTCTCATTTTCTTTCTCCTTTTCTTTGTTCAAAAGTTCCAGGGCCCCAAATCTATTGTGAAGGGGCACCACGGGGGGTGAGGGAGGTGGGGAGAGGATTTTCCTGTCTCTCCAAGCAGGGACCTCTTTCCAGCCTCCCTCGTCTCTTAATGCCTCTCCTTCTGCCTGATAGCAAGAGGGTGAGGGATTACCTGCCTCGTTTGGAGCTTCCATTAGCTCCTGTTGCTTCAGGGGTGCTAGGGTGTTACTCCACCAGTCAATTTCCCGTTCACACTCCCTAATACTTCTTTATCTCTCAACCTCTTCTTTGAGTTCCACCACCAGGCTGAGCAGGTCATCCAGCTGATCGCATAGCACACAGGTGCTGTCCCTGCTGCCCTCTGGCAGGACCGACAGGCTCAGGCACTCTCTGCAGCCCGAGACCTGAACCCCTTTGATGAGATATGATATGATAAAAATGATATTTGTCTTGTCTGTTTGGGCAAAGCAGGAATACTTTTGTAAGAGTGAGCAGAATTTTTCAAGACTGTTTTAAGTCCTATTGGAGTCAAAACAATGCGTCCCTGAGGCCATGGCTTGAGACCTTGTAAGCCATGAGTTAATAGTGTATGCATCCCTAAAACTGAAATAGTGGGAGGTCCATAACTGTTGTGGCATGAGCACATTGGCTCTAAGTATCTGAATACAGCTGACATTTTACATACTAATGTTCCATTGCTGCTAATAAAAAAAAAAAAAAATCATTTTTTCAGAAATGGGAGTAGAAAGAAATATTACTAATACTTTAGTAAGATCTATGTGTTCTAGCTGCAATGAAATGAGAAAGGTCAAATATTCTCTCCCATTTTTTTTTGTGTTCTCTAACTTCTCACCCATCTTTGTTGTACTAATGAAATTAAGATATCCTTCATGATATAACTGTGAGCTAGGGGGATCTAAATTACCTTCATCTGGCATCATTCCAGTATACTATAAATGAAGTAATTGTCCTTGACTATAAAATTTGCATTTTCAAGACTTAATTGCTATCATTACATCTTTTTGTAATTCTATTAATTTAACTGAATGGAGCATTTGGTTTTATGGTAAAAATTTGCATTAAAACATTGTACATCTAAATAGAATTTTAATATTTGCGTCAAAAGCTCAGTACAGTTGTCCCACAGGACCTAAATATTTCACAAGAAGAGAATAGGAAGCAGTTGCACTTTGGGTCAACAAACAGGTTTTCCGTTGGTGAATATTAATAGAACGTGCTGTAACAGGCTTCGTGTGCTGAAAATCACTCCTGCCTGAGCTCTGCAAAAGTCTTATTAATCTATGAATTTTATATCATAATTGTTAACAGGAAATACATTTGCCGAGGTATGGCACAGGTAAGATTATGTTGGTTTGGTCTGGGAAGGATGCACACTAAAGAGCTCTGTCTTTTTAAGGAATTGCTCTTTCCCCTTTTGAATCCTTCTATCCTTGTCGGGCTATAAGCTTTACTACTGCTTGAGAAAGCACTGAGTATGCAAGCAACACTTTCTCTACAGTCTGACATGTGCATGTAATCATCTAGCCAAGGTCCACCATGCTATGAAATTAATTCATTGGTCAGTATGTGAGTATCTGTTTGGAAAATATTTGTCTTTGCTCTGGACCCCCTTCAGCCATTACATAGTTAATACTGCACAACGTTTTAGACCTTCTCTTTTTCATTTTTCTTCATTCATTCTTTTCTGGCAACACAAGGTACTTTGGTTATACAAAGACTGTGGACGAAGGGTTAAAGCAATGCAAGGTATCTGAACTGTCTGAAATGTTGCAACTGCTACAATACCATGTGCACATTTTATATATGGAGCCCAGTGGTAAAGTAAAGCTGCATTACCAAGTATACCCTATTTGAAACAGAATCCATCTTTTTGCAGTGGATGTACATGGTACTTGGTGGAATGGGACCTCACATCAGGTCTTTGAGGTATTTAAGCCATTAGATCCCTTGGGAAGTACGTCTCTTGTAGGTCTGGGGTCCCAGTCTTGACCAGGCACTTCAGGTAACAACTGCCACATGGATGAGCAGACAGTATTTCATGTTGGTCGGAAAAGTCTATGCTATTTTCCATGCTGTGTTAATAAATATCACTGAGTTGTGTAACATATTATTTACGGAAGTAATCAAGATGGATTTGTGTTATATTGAATATGTCTGTGTTTTTCTCTTGAAAACAGGATTTTTGGCAACATGTGAGTAATATTTCACAAGAGATAGAGTCTACTTGTGACAGAAATCTCATTAACTACTCTTAATATATGTTGTATTTACTGGACTTCATAATTATCATGTAATTAAGCTTCACAACTGGCTTGTGAAGCAGAAAAGATGAAGGATGTCTCCATTAAAGAGATTTATGGGATGGTGAAATTAAAGACAGATTTCTCAAAGTGTATAGGTACCAATTTTCATTGGTTTTAGTGCCTGAATACCTCTGAGGGCCTGAAGCTCTTGCAAATCTGCATAGTGAGACACTTGTGCCAGGCTAGACTCAGAACTAGGAGCACAAGCTGAAGCTTCTATCTGAGATTGTGACTTTTGGACAAATACCCCAGTCATTTTGCCCTCCTCCCTTGTCTCTTGAATGTGGATCACGCTTCCTCACTTTGGGGACTGTGTGATGGTCAGGATAGGCTGGAAATGCAATAGAAAAGTGAAAAGAGCAGGTAACCTATCCTCAACCTTTCCCGTTTCTTCTACAACCATTCACATAGGCAATGTTTTTATAGGGGTCTGGGCATTTAATGAAAAAACTTTAGTGTCACAGATGGGATGAAAGGGCTTCTAAGAGCTATAGCTCAGTGCTGAGTCTCCCTGTCCTACAAGCATCAGCTCTACTATGCCACTGGAGTCTACCGTGTTGTTCTAGGCATGTGCTCAGGGTAAGAAGGCTCACAGAGTATCTACTCTACACAAAGACTGGATTTTTTCCATTTCAGGGAGGACCATGTGTATGTTCTTTCTTTATCGGTGAATTTCATTTGATGTGAACATTATGCTATGGCTGAATTTCTAGGCAGTTTATATGATAGTGCACTAGAAGAAGAAAAAACCCCAACCCAACAACAACAAAAAACCCAAATCCAAAACAAAATACATATTCTTTTGAAAAATCCAGGTCTAGCATCAATTATTTCAAATACCTACTGACTTTTCTGGCACATCTATCTCATTGAATCTTGGAAGTGATCTTATGTGCTTTAGATATTTGATCACATAATCAGCTTCTGAAAAGCAATGCAAAGAATCCTGAGGGTTGTCCTGGCAGATAGTCATGTCAAACCTGACACAGAAGCAAACATAAGGGAACAATTGTTGTTGAAACACATTGCATCACTTTGCATGCTAAAGCATTTGCTCTGGTGATCCACCATGCTGATGTGTCCCTCTGCTGATGCCATCTGAGCAGGGACTGCATCCTTAAATTCGACATGTGCATCACATTACAGCAGTGATTTTGTTACATATCATTGGCATAATGGATATTCAGAAGAGATTCATAATCTTGAAAGGTGTCACAGATCTCATCCATGACTCAGAGCATTTTGGAAACTCATAACATCTCATGCTGGCTTGGGCAAAGGCAAAGTAAACAGTTGCCTAGGGCAGCTGACTTGGGAGAAAGGCAGTCCAGGTCTCGTTTCCTACTTGCTCTCTGCTGATGACAACAGGAATACCATCCTTTAATCTGCCTCTCCAATGTCCCTCCTGCTCCCCTTTCTCCAGTTTAATTCTTGTGGAAATCTAAAGACATCTTTTTGTCTTATTCCAGTCCCTTTTTCTCATTCACACTCCCTATGAAATGTCTGCTGCTTTCTCCTAGCTTTTCTTCTCCAGGGAGACTTACTGCTTCCTACTTGGGCTGTTTCAGGAGTGAGGGGACCCCCTATCCCCTCCCAGCCTCACATTTATTTCTGAAAATACCTATTTACTACTCATTTTTTTTCCACCTTTGCTGAATAGCCTCAGCCAGACTTGGGTTGATGGTAGCATGAACTATGTGAGAAAGACAAAGTCCTGTGCAAAGGTAGACCAGGTCATTTGCCTGTTGATAGCCATTGTTTTAAAAGAGTTTTTTCATAATGGGAAAAAAAAAAAAAAAAAAAAAAAAAAAAAAAAAAAAAAAAATTGTTGTATTGCTTATGATTCATGAGATTATACGAGACAAAAATAGGATGGTGTCAGCATGTTACTGAATCCCTGGAAAGGTGTGGCTTGTTCTGGTGGTAATGCTATTCACGCAATGTAAAATTAGATTTCAGAATTCATTGCCATGGGATGTTATAGAAGCCAAAAGATACAAGCAGCTTCAAAAAGGAATTAGACAAATTGTTCAACCAATGACTGTTAAACAGTTATCTAGATGTGTGTGGTGGTTTGACCTTGGCTAAATGCCAGGTACCCACCAAGACACTCTATCATTTCCCCCCCTTCCACCCTTTTTTCTCAACAGGGCAAAGAGGGGAAAGAAAATGAGAAAGGGGGAAAAAAACCCCAAGAACAAACCTTGTGGGTAAAACAAAAGCAGTTTTAATATAAGCAAAGCAAAGGTCCATGCACTGAAACAAACAAAAAAAGAAAACAGATTTATTGTCTGCTTCCCATGAAGAGGCGATGTTGGGCCTTCTCAGGAAGCAGGACTATGATATGCATAGTGGTTTCCTTGGAGGACCAAGGGTGCTGAAAGAGCTGGCTGATGTGCTCGACAAGACACTGTCCGTGATTTATCTGATATAATGGCTAACTGGGGAGGTCCCATTGGACTGGAGGGTGGCAAATGTGACACCCATCTACAAGAGAGGCAGAAAGGAGGATCAAGGAAACTATACACCTGTCAGTCTGACCTCAGTGCCAGGGAAGGTCATGGAGCAGGTCATCTCGGGTGCCACTAGAAGTCATATAATGGACAACCAGGGGATCAGGCCCAGTCAGCATGGGTTTATGAAAGGCAGGTCCTGCTTGACAAACCTGATCTCCTTCTATGACAGAGCGACCTTCTTGTTGGATGAGGGAAAGGCTGTGGATGTTGTATACCTTGACTTTGGTAAGGCCTTTGACACCGTTTCCCACAGCATTCTCCTGGTGAAACTGGCTGCTCGTGGCTTGGATGGGCACACACTTTGCTGGGTAAAAATCTTGTTGGATGGCCAGGCCCAAAGAGTTGTGGTGAACGGAGTTAAATCCAGTTGGCGGCCGGTCACGAGTGGTGTCCCCGGGGCTCAGTTTTGGGGCCACTCCTGTTTAACATCTTTATTGATGATCTAGACAAGGGGATCGAGTGCACCCTCAGTCAGTTTGCAGATGACACCAGGTTGGGTGGGAGTGTTGATCTGCTCGAGGGTAGGGAGGCTCTGCAGAGAGACCTGGACAGGCTGGAGCCATGGGCTGAGGCCAACTGGAGGAGTTTCCATAAGGCCAAATGCCGGGGGCTGCCCTTGGGCCACAACAACCCCCAGCAGCGCTACAGGCTTGGGGAGGAGTGGCTGGAGAGCTGCCAGTCAGAGAGGGACCTGGGGGGGTTGATTGACAGCCAGCTGAACAGGAGCCAGAAGTGTGCCCAGGGGGCCAAGAAGGCCAATGGCATCCTGGCTTGTGTCAGCAATAGCGTGGCCAGCAGGGACAGGGAAGGGATCTGACCTCTGTACTCGGCACTGGTGAGGCCGCACCTCGATTCCTGTGTTCAGTTTTGGGCCCCTCACTACAAAAAGGACATTGAATGACTCGAGCGTGTCCAGAGAAGGGCTACAAAGCTGGTGCAGGGTCTGGAGCACAGGTCGTATGAGGAGCGGCTGAGGGAACTGGGGGTGTTTAGTCTGGAGAAGAGGAGGCTGAGGGGAGACCTCATCGCCCTCTACACCTACCTGAAAGGAGGGTACAGAGAGCTGGGGATGAGTCTCTTTAACAAGTAGTAAGTGACATGACAAGAGGTAATGGCCTCAAGTTGCGGCAGGGAAGCTTTAGACTGGATATTAGGAAGCATTTCTCTGCAGAAGGAGTTGTTAGGTGTTGGAAAGGGCTGCCCAGGGTGGTGGTGGAGTCCCCATCCCTGGAGGTGTTTAAGAGTCGGGTCGACATAGAGCTGAGGGATGTGGTGTAGTTGGGAGCTATCTATGTTAGGTTAACGGTTGGACTGGATGATCTTCAAGGTCATTTCCAACCTAGATGATTCTGTGAAAGTGCACTACTGTTGATTTAGTCACCTGAAAATTACATCATTTGAAAGTGAAGTTAAAGGAAGTGTATTCTGAATGGCAGCTTCTCCTGTCTGTGTTAAAAACGCTTCAGAATGAGATAAATTACCTAGATTAGATGTCCTGTACTTTTGTCCAATAAGCTTGGAGTCTTTGTAAAAATGAACAGAGTTCAGAAAGGAGTTTGTTCTTCCAAGCAAGAAAGCAAGACCTCAAAGAAGTGAATGTTGCTCGTACATGTACTATGTGTCCTTCCACATGGATTTATTTTTCTCCTGTCTCACAGCTTTGGATTGCCTTGACTTGTTTGACTTGGCCAATTCCACCTCCTTCTGGCATATGTGATACACATTCCCTCAACCTATACTGAAAGAAGCTGCAGAGGTGTGCCCCCCTTTTAGAGTTACAAAACAGCAGCCTTCCCTTGAGAGTAATGCAAGTTCCTGAGATCAGGACACCGGCAATTTGATTTATCGCTTACCCAAGCAATGACAGAAGTCTCTGGAAGGCTCCTTGCACAGTGGTGTGTGTACAACTACCATACATAAGAAAGCATCAGACCCTTCACTCATGAGTCATTATTTTTGCCTAAGGAAGTGGAGTTCACATATGTAGGAATTTATTTATTTATTTATTTATTTGCTGCACTCACTGTCTCAGATCCCTACTGGCAGCGGTTGTTACCAAGACAATCTTGTGAAGGGAAGCAAGGAACTGTTAAGTAATTTGCCAAGTGTGAAGTCAAACATGATGTTTTTGCTTACTGCTCTCAGAATCTTATTTAGTCCAATACCTCCACTAAGTGTTGGGACCTCTTCAGGAGTCAATAAGGCGTTGATGGTGGTGCCTCAGCAGAGGTTTTAGAAAAGATGGAGAAAAAGTTTGCAAGGTGGCAAATAACACATTTATAGTTGGTAATTGTCTTGCTCTATGTTCTTTTAATGCTCTTCAGGTAGATATCAAGGAGGCTCTGTAAGCATGACTGAGGATAACACTGTGGCTCAGCATCACTGGGGTTAGTAACAGCTTGCTAGTGCTTTCTGTGTACGAGGAGGATTTGGGACTACATGTGCCAGTGAAGTCCTAGCAGGACCTCTGCTTGGGGCTCAGGGAAGTTCAGTGGAGGGTCAAGGTTCAAACAGGCAGAACTGCAGAGAACTTAAGTGGTACAAGGAAGCATTACCTAATTTTGAAATCCAGACCCTAACTGTGCTTATTGTTTCTGGGAAGGACATGTTATTTCTTCTGTTCAGCTTGAGACTTCAGTGCCATTGGTATTTCAGATTCTTCTTTCTTAGCCTGTCCGATGTTCAGTCAAGTAAAAATTGGACTCCCTATCTCTTCTTCCTTTAAGAAATAAGTATCTGTAGATACACATCTATAAAATAAACCTCCAAACATTTGGAGGCTTATCTTTTATTAATTGTAGATGACTATCTTTTCTCTGTTACTTTCTAATCTCTTACAAATTTTACTTATAGAAAAATGATAGGGTTTTAGCTGATAATTCTGCGGGTAATGAATTGGACTTTGACAGACACTCAGCAAAAAGCCTCTGGATGTAAAAATGAAACTGCTGGTGTGAAAGAATTATCTGTGCTAACCACTGGAAGCAGGCTGCTAAAGTCCAGGTTGCTGAGCAATGCCTATGCTGCAAAGTAAGAACACGGTCAAGTACAACAAACCCTGTGGTCCATATGCCTTCTCTCTCTGTTGGAGTCTGTTAACTGCTATAGCTGAGATTTAGATCAATTACACTACACACTGCTGAGATCATGTTTTTTGCTGACAGACAGGCTTGTATCCTACTCACTCTCATCCATCTCAGCCACGTTAGCAGCCTCGAAGGCTTTAAGGAGTGAGCAAGCCTGACCTTCTTTTCAGCCTCAGGTGAGCTTGGGGAAAGGTTTTTCACCTCTGTGTTTGTGTGTGGACAACACAGACAGCAGGTGAGCCTATGAGTAAAGCTGGATTGCAAGGGTTGATATGTAGGTGATACAAGAGTGGGCTATGCACCAAGGCATACTGAATGTGAAAGTAGAGTTTGTAGATGCAGTCTTTTCAGTCCTTGATATTGATCTGTAGAGTTAAGTTCCTCATGAGTCAATTTAAGATTTGTGGAAATGGTTTTTTTTTTTTTTTTTTTTTTTTTTTTTTAGCCACTTGAAACTATTTCTTAATAAAAATGTAATTTTTAAAATATTCTCGCCTCATACCATTCTGGTTTAACAGCTAAGGGAGAAAATGCACACCCTTTTCAAAGCATTTAATGTTGCTATTTTTTTTTAAAAAAAAAAAGCACTTGGCTTCTGGAAAGGTCTGTAATTTCATTTTAAGTTGTGGTGAAACACCAAACAATTACTTGTCTATCCATTTGTGGCTTAGCCTTACTTCCTGAAGTTTTCCTCCCATGCATTTTTTTTCCCATCTCTCATAGTGCTCTGTTTATTATTCTTATAGCTTAAAGTTTTCTTCTTTCCTAGCCATTTGTTTGTCAGTTGTGATCAAGTGTCAAAATGAAAGCAAACATAACCATCAATTATCAAAAATTACATAGTCTGTTTACATATTCCTTAGCAGAAAGGATTTTTCTCTCAATGCATACCGGATGTGAATTGTAACCAGACACGTGAGTTGTCTACATACTCATTTTCACATCTGAAATCTAACAGCTAGGTTGGGTAATCCAGTATTTACCTGCCAGGCATGGAGATCTTGCAATATATGAGCAATACTTTAAAATCTTTTCATACTGGAGGTTATTCAAATACATTTCAAGTACCATCTTTTCTCTTGTCCATAGGAAGGCTGTAATAGCATCACAGGTTACATGATCTTCTTACCTTAAATTCTTTTGCATTTTTTTCTCTTCCCCTCCCACACTCTATTTTTTGATAAAAAAAAATGGTAGGCACCCTGCAAAATTAAGATTAAAAAAAGGGAGGCAAGAGCATCACAGTGAAGAAGGCCACCTTTAATTTTCATATCATAAAACACAATCTTTTCTTTATTATGGGGAAAAAAAAAATCAAATTTTGATAGATTAGAATTTCCTGTTCACTTTACACTTAATGGAAGATAATTTTTGCAAGCCATGATTTTTTCGGTGTATAATCAGATTTTTCTTTTCAGTACAATTGTAATGATTTATAGACAAGTGTATTCTATCCATTAGAAGAAGAAACAGTAAATGGGGTAAACTGGAAATTCTCAAGATTCGTGTTTTTTTGAAGTCACTGTAAAGATTTCCATTTACCCCCTCCAATAGTCTGTAGAGTGTATGCTGCAGACACCCTGGTCTTGTAAGACTTCCTCTTTAATTAGTCCATTGTGAAGCATTCTTAATCTACTCTAGACAAAATGCAAAGGGTTTGTTGCACATTGAAATGTTCTGGCCCATTTGATGCCCACTGGGTCTGCCCAATGCAGATTGGTCTGTCCAGATGGGAGAACATCAAACAAAAGCTAGCTACGTGTACCTATGTGTTGTCCATTTCCACCTTGACTTCTGTCCACCTTAACTACTTATTGTGTGAGCTGAGGTAGATCCTTGAGTTCACAGAAAGACTTAGAAAGTTCTTTGTGGCTGTTACATCATAAAAACATGTCTCCATGGATCCAATGGCAGGAATGTGGAATTAGACTATAAACTGATTTAGGCAACGATGCTGTTATTCTTTTACTCAGTGAACAGTGATTCAAATCATAAGCTAATGCTTTCCATGTAGATGGTAGGGAGAGCAGCTGCTGCCTTGAGGAAAAATCAAAACATTCCACTTTTAAAATATCTTTATAAAACCATCTAAATATTTTTTTCATTTTGTGTCCCTGGGAGTATTTAAGCCCAAGCAGGGTTAGGAGTTGCTGAAATACTTCAGTGAGAGCTGTCATCAAGCCCTTCCTAGTGTTTGGGTCACTCTGGCACCTTCAGTCTTGAGATTTTGAAGCTTGCAAGCTCAACTCAACCTTAGACTGAAAGCAGTCTGAGCTACTCCTTCAGATATTTGCACCTCTGACAGGCAGTTCTGTTGAGACTGGCAGCAAGCCTGCTAATTTTTTCCCAGTTGTGGCAGATTGTTTCAATGTTTTTACCCTTAATATAAAGATGACTTCCTCTAATCCCTGAATTTACATGCTTGAAGCCATTGCACCTTTCTCCACTGGTAAAATCATGTATCCACTGTGCTTTTCCTTAAAAGCTTCCAGGTTATCTGCACACATGATTGCACTGCAGGTCTGTACAGATAGATACCTAATCCATTGGAAAGTCATTGATATGTCCCATGTGCTTTTCCCTGCCACTAAAATATCTAGAGCACTTCTTGATATGATCAGTGGGCTGCACATGGAACTGGGCTCCATTTCTTATTACTCTGCTATTGTAAAAGGATCGCAGAAATGTCTAGGTGTGGAAGAGCATGAGAGCAGAACTAGGGCAAACCCTGGCTGGCCAGCGGCCCCTCGGGATACTGTTACCATCCAGCATAATGCAGAGCAGCCTGTATTAACTCATGTCTGGTTTGGGTATAGAGGCAGAAGAAAGGGAACATACAACTTTCTTCTATGACTTACTGCCCTATAAAAGGATTTTAAAGAATCTTTGGGGAAAAATTTAGGCCTCAGATACACACATGTGGATCTCATTGATTTCATAGGAGGCCATGTGAGTGTATACATTAACAGACAGAATATGGCTTTTGATCTTTAAGAGCAATTAATATAAAATATGGAATTACACTACCGTGTAATAGGATATCTTTTACTACTTTGTTAAAAGTATTCCCCAAACTCAAATACAAACCAACATTGCTTCCCAGACTATGGTCTCAAAATGGCATATCTTCGCCAGTGCTTATCACCTTCTGATGCTGTTTGTAAATGTGTTTGGCTGTTGGGCTTTGAACTTCAGTAAAACATTTGTACTTAATAAAAAAACAAGACCAAGCACCTTCCTGTCCTCACATCTGTCCATGTTTGAGAATGGCATTATAATTGGAAGAGAAAGGAGAAGTAGTTGTCATGACTATCAGCAGGGACTCCCCCGTGACCATTTCTTTCCTGCTACCATGTGAGACACAACTGTGATGGCTAAGCCCTTGTTCCAGAAGCCTGTATGCGCAGAGCATTTCAGCATGTGCTTACAGATAGGAGCCTGTAGGTTGCCAAGTACCTCTTGTAGCTAATATATGAAGGAGTGTGATGGATGAAAAATGCCTGCTGGCATAGACTTTGCAGGGGCGTGCAAGACCAACAGCCTGAAGGTGGCTCCTCAGGGTCTACACCTTGAAACTGCTGCAGTCACATCTACCTGTGAGTGGGTGGTAAAATGCAATGAACCTCACTGGAAGTGTCTTTGCTTTCATTTTACTTATCTGCACTTCTCTGGTAAGTAAATCTGAAGCAGCTTCTGCCCAGAAATCTTCACACAAAAAGGAAAACTAGGCCAGGAGTGAGCAACAAGCATTGAACAGTCTGCCTGCAACAGGTTCTCAGTGGGAACAGCAAACTCTTCTCACAATGTGCCTCTCACAGAAGAAAATATTGTAAGGTCTTTTCAGGTCTTTCTATTAAACTTTGAATTGCAAATAAAAGGGAGCTAAACTGTAGGAGTCACTTTGTCAAGGTAACAGTCTCGGAGGGGAAAAAGAAGGATCGTTGTATCATCTCAGTTTTCATTTGAAAGGAACTGTGGTCTTGTTCTCTGTTCCCCAGTCTGTCAATTACACAAGAGGCCTTTCTCCTGGAAGATTTCCTCAGTCTCCCCAGTCATAAGACCATTTTTGTTCCTGCTTTTGTACTCGAATGTCTCCATCTTTTTGACAGAAGTGTTCAGTATATTTCATCTTTAGAGAAAAACTGAATCTAGATAATTTCCATCTGATGCTTTAGGTCAGATTTTTAGGAAGTCGTGAACAACAGAAGAGTGGGTAATAACAGAAACACACATGCAGCTCTAGACATAAACAGCACTTGTGTTTTAGCAATAATAAATATGTTTCTTTTATGGTATTTCTATTTTGCTGAATCTCTAAGTCAAATGGACTGAATATTTTTGCTATTAAGCTTCATAGATTACAGCTGAAGTCATAATATTCTATGAAAAGCCATCTAGCTCAATGAGTTTTGATGGTTTGCAGTTTTATTGTTTAGTTGATTGTATCAGATGCTATTTATTCCACCCAGATCCACACCTATAAAACATCTAATGTTATTTTTGATTAAATTAATTTGGTTAGCAAAACCACTTTTTTGTCCCTCTCCCCATCCCTTCAAGCAACACTGCCTGTAAAGTTTTGCTGAAAAAATTAAAGCTGCAGAGAGCTTTTAAAACAAAAATAAACAAAAAACCAACGCACAAAAAACCCCAAACCAAACCTCTGTTTTTTCATACCCCGTTCGACTATTAGAAAATAGTTATTTTGCAGCAAAGGTAGAAGTGAGGAACAGAATACTACCGCTGGAGACCGTGTATCACCTAGCACCCGTCCACTGTCCTTTTTGTAGTAGGAAGATATGCCTGTAGTGCTTTGGAGAGAAGAGCAGCCAAAACTACATAATGCTGAATTACAATGAACCTTTTCTGTGTGTAACACAGTAAAATCCCTGTTATTTGAATTCCATATTCTTCAATTACCGTAACTTGTGATTCAGATAAGTAGGAATCATCAAGCTATAAACTTACAGACATTATTAACTCACTGGATATTAATCTCTTCATACTATTATTTATATAATCTGCAGCATGATCTGGTACATAAACACAGCAGGTTTAGTTTATTTTACCAATTCAGTGCAAAATATCTCTTGCACCAAAAAATGCATTCAAAGTTAGACCTCGGGGTACAAATTTGAATTTATGTTAACCAGGTTTTATAGGTCCAGTGTTGGAAGTATATCCTGACAGATTCATCCAGAAGAAAGATAGTCAGTACAGATGAAAAATAAGAAATTATTATATTACAGCATGTGTAGAAGTGGAGATAGGATCTACCTTCATTCTTTTCCAGCTCCAGGAAGATTCTAGATAGTATTTTGGATTGGTCTTTTCTTAGATTTATATTAGCAGGATAGAGAAAGAAAGTCTAGGGGCAAGTGAAGCCCTATGGCAAATTGACTGAAGTAGATGCAGATAGATGATTTGTGAATTTTGTTCCTGGTGTTACAAGTGAGAGAGGATGCTGAAGGTAGCTTTTCTGAACATCAAAGGTGCAGATAAAGTTTATTGTTCTGTGGGATACCTTAGCTGGATGTAGAACTTCTCTTTAAAGATTAGGCCAGCGTAATTAAACGTGGGTGTATATTAAACACATTTACAACTTCTGTGTGCTTTTATGCTTAGCATTCAGTTGGTGCTAAATGCTTGTTTCATTTTTGGGTTTAGATTGTTCATGCAGCTAAAGTTTATCTAAGCTTATTTTCTCTGAAGGAAAATGTGTGTACTGCCATCCAGAATTCTTCACCCTTTCTGGTGCTGTGTTGCCTCCTTGCTGACTGGCAAAGGATGGGAAGCGCCATAGATACTGTCTCCCTGTAGAATGAGTGAATTGGGTATGTTTGTTTTTGAGGTGGGAAAAAAAGTGTCATCCAACCCTGGATTTCATTTTGGTGCTCAAAGATGACATCAAAGCTGGATGCCAGGGAGGAATATCTATTGGGGGAAACGGGGGTGGGGTGGGGTGAGAAACCAGCCCTGCTCTCCTCTGTGATTGGGACTGACTATGTTGTTGCTGGGTGGAACAGCGTAATGCTGTTGCTGCTCCTGCTCCAGCACCGTGATGATTCTGTTCCAGATTGTGCTGACTCACATTCAAGAAAACATGATACACAGACACAATGCACTGTAACTCTTTTCCTTTCCCCCAGTAACCTCGGTAAGTGTTTGGTTTCTTTTTCCTGTCTATGGCTAGCGTGGTGCTAATATAGCTTTGCTGTTAGAATTAATAGAGGGGGGAAAGGCAACCTTGTAAACAAACTGGTAGCAGACAGATTAATCTTGGAGAGGGCATTTAAATGCAAGCTGCTGTTTGTGGTACATCCACCTCCCTTTAAAGCTGATCAATCCTGATAACTCACCCGTCTCTACAAACTACACTTGTTAGAACTGTGTTCTTAAACGGGAGAAGTGCTTACAATGCCCATTTACAACTGTATTCTGTTTAATTAGTCAGCACAGCCAGTGCTGCAGGGATAGATCACTTGCCTTTAAAGATTTGAGAATGTTAATAGTACAGTATATCATTTTAATTATTATTGGATTAATGTTGTGTCTCGAAGAACATCTAATGCAAATCACAAGAAATGGCCTGAAGTGACCCAAGGGTTGTGCTTTATTAGAAAAGTAATAGGTCCATTGCTTAAATATAAAGAGAGGTTCTTTCTCCAAATGTCACTCTGCACTGGGCTTCTGTGTGCATGTATATGGAAATGAAACCCTCTTACTTCCACTTTGTCCACAGAAAGTTTCTGTAGCTCATGCAATAAATGGCTGAGACAGGAACTGTAATACCAAGAGATGAAGAGGGGATTCAAAATAACAGTGATGATGAAGACCAATTTCTGAATCCTGATGCTGTAAGAGCATCCCCCAGTTGCTCTGCCAGCCCTTTGTTAGCCGGCCTTAATGAAGACAAGGGAAGCTCAGCAGTGCCAGAAAGACTGTCTGTCCTCTCCAGCAAGGCCGTGGCCCAGGCAAAAGCCCTGACTGGCTCAGAGATGCTTAGTGGTGGCCAGGCACAGAGGACAGCCTCTGGGTTGGATGAGCATCATTCAACAGTTGTAAATGCATCGTTAGGTGGCTCGTCATACCCTGTGGCAGTTGGTAACCTGCAACCTGTGGACATTGCCTCCCTGTGCTGCAAAAGCCCCTGTTGTGATGAAGACCTGAGTTCGGAGGTGCTGCAGGTCCCAAGGGTGCCTGGCAGGGCCAGCGAGCCCCCACAGGCTGTCACTGGCCTGCCTGGAACTGACCCTGGAGTCTACCATCTGCAGCAGGCAGGGAGAAGTGCCAAGGGCAATATGGCCCCTTGTAGTCTGGGTCGGGTGATTTGGATGAAGACTGCGAAAGTAATGGAAACTTTAGAAAATAAGAAAAAGGAGGAAAAGGAGAAGTACCGGCTCCAGCTAGCTATGTACCGACGGCTTCTGCTGTTGCGCTCAATCAGGAGCTTGCATAAGCAGCTGGAACAGCAGCAGGCCAGATTGCAAGAATGCTACGGCACAGTCATAAATACCAAGAAAGAAGTGTTGAAACACATCGGCTCAACCTCGCCCTCACCTTCGCTGTAATCGTGTTGCTGCATGCAGATATGAGCTTCGTCATGCCACCGGAGCCGTCAGTAAGCTTGCATGCCATAGGGGTGGTGTCCTCATACCCAAGAGTACATGCCCATGTATTCCAAGAGCAGAGGAAACAGCAGCAACAGCAGAGCAAAGGGGAAGGTAAAGTGTTGGCTCCTGAACTTATCTGGAGGAAACCAGAGCAAGATTGTACCTGTGCAAGAAGCTGACTCCTGATGTACACTCAAAGCCTCAAGCTGAAATAGGATTTTTGGCTTATAGGTTTGTAAAAATAAAAAAAAAAAACCAAACAACCAAACACAACTGGGAACCTAGTGTGACACCTGATTGTAAAAGTGGTCATGTAAGAGTTGCTGCCTTCTGAATATGTGATATGGCACATCTCCCTTCTACTTTCAGTGCTAACAAAATTTGAGTAGAATTAGGGTTCATCTCTCTGCAAGAACATCTGAATCTAGAAAGCCAGGATGTCTGAAACACTTAAGCTCAGGCTTGATTATATCTACCTAGCTGCCCATTTTTCACAAAACTGCTAAGGCCATTTTATGTTTGTGACCTCTACCCTCCTATAAAATGTATTCAGATTGACCAGAAATTATTGTGGGAAGGTAGGACAGTCAAACGCATGCACAGGAAGACAGTGCAACTGCCTAAGCCTTATTTCTTTAGGAAAGCAAGCTAAAAAGAAAGGCCTTGTAATCTAGCATTACACTGGAAACCCAGACTGGCAGTGCCAGGGGAATGTTTGAGGTCTGCACAATTATTAATCTGCTGCTAACTCCCAGTGGCACTAGCGTCTGCAAATCGAGCATATTTCGTGCCTTACTGCTGTCATTTAATGGAAGTTAGTGACAATTAGCAGTTTTTATCCAGGTATATTAGACACGTGGAAAACCCTGGAGCACTGTTTCTCCAATTGAAAGGTTAGGATGCCTGCAGGGAATTTGATGTCAGTATGCAACAAACACACAGGGAAAATGAGAGCAAAAAGATGCAACTTTTCTGTATGCATTTAAAAGACAATGTTAGTCCCTATTATTGAACTGCAAATTGAACAGTTAAATGTGCTGACTTAGGAACTGAAGCACAGAATGATTCAAGAAGAAAAGGTAGTGAAAAGCTTCCTTTTCTAGGATTTAAAGTGATAAGAAAAAAACTCATTTTCTTCAGATACTTATTTCTGATAGTGCCACCTTTCCTTTTCCCCTGTTGTTTTGTTGTTGTAAATGTTTAGGTAGATGAACAATCAAAGAGGTTTTTGGTGTGTTTTTTTCTGCATGAAAAGGTGAGTGTTGTTAGAAGTCATCTCTTTCTGATAATAATGTGCTATACACAGGAAACTTTTCAGTGTGTGTGTGTGTATAGAGAGAGGGGGTGTGTGTATGCATTCACACACACAGCACCGTATACAAGAGGTTATGAAAGGCCGGTGCTTCTTTTTCTGTAGCAGAAGCGGGAATAATATCTCAGAATAATCTCTGCTGTCTGTGAGGAGTTTGGTTGATTAGATTCACATGCACACATCTGTGAGCAAGGTATTGAAGTAATTCAACAATTGAAGTGCAGCACAACATTGTCATTATTCCGTCTTTGCATTTCTGTGCACCCAAAATTATGGAAGCCCCCTGGGGATGCACAACCTTAGATAGGTTCATTCATCTCCTTGGGCCCTGGTGTAGCCTCTCGTGCAGCACGAGCCTGTAACTTTGAACGCAGAATTACCATAGAAACATCCTTGGCATCAAGGAGATATTTGAAGAAGCATCCTCTACCACCTCATTTGGGGGGGATTCATGTTGCCGAGGGCCTTTAGTGGGCTGCAGAACAGAGCTGGGGATCGCATGTGACTGGGAGGCATTACTCCTGAGCTCTGATCCCATCCAGCTCTCTGCTCAGCCATGGGAAAGCTGTTCTCTGTCAGTAGTGCAAGTTTCCCAAAAATGTTTAATTGCTAAACTCATCTCAGAGGTAACCTGTTCTGTCTTAATATGCCTCCCAAGAAGGAAGGTTGATCATGACCAGTAGGGCTATGCAAAGATTTTATTTATTTCTTATTTTTTTGTACTTCATAAACCAGAAAAGCCTTTTTGTCACTGGTTAAGAGTAAGTGTTCTGTTAAACCAAACACAAGAAAATTGTTATGGTGTCATCTCTCTTGGCGAAACAAGTGTTGAAGAAGGGACACATCTCTTAGAAATATTACTAAATTTTGAAATCAAGTGCTGAATTGTTCCCATTAGGATGAGAGTCAAAATGTATACTTTTGTTAATTTTGGTCAACTTCTTTTTTGTTTGAAAACTAATTATCTTCTAGATTAGATTCAGCTTGACTAATACTATTATGTCATTGAATTTTTGACTGAAATAAAATATATACACAAAAATACAAAAAATCCCTGGTAAGACAAAGTAGCTATTTTGCCTTGGTAACTGCTGAAGTATTGTCCTGCGTTTGTTGCAAGAAGTGGAATATCCTCCATTACTACATAGATCTACATATAGTGTAATATTTTCATTTAAGAGTAACTAGAATAACATTTAAAACTACTTCTCACATGATACACAATGTAGCAATAGTTGAGCTGTCAACCTGTCCAACTGTAAGTGCTTTGTGGCAGAACTGTGACAATCTTTGTTTTGTATAACACCTCTCATAAAATTTCTTAATCCTAATTGGGAGCAGTACATGCTTCTGCACCATGAATATTAAATACAAAAAGATTTGTGCATGAGCAATGCTGTCTGATAGCTGGCAAGAAAATGAAGCCAAGACTTTGATCCATGTGTGCACACTTCTTCCATGTAGCGCTTTTATGGATACATGCAAAATAAATGTTAACTGAGGAAATAACATCCGTCTTTGCAACAGTTTGCTGTTTAGCTGGTGGTTCTAGTGTGGCTACTAATAACTGGAGATGAGCAAAGCAATTAAAAGCTATGTGATTTTAAAAATAAGTTTATTTTACAAGCTCGGAATATGTGCTTAACAGCAATGTTTTTGCCTTGTATGTTTTACCAGTTGAAGGCCAGTGGGAAAGTGCCAGAATGCCATGGGTAAACCATGGAGGTGTTTTCAGGCACACCAGACAGAGCAACAATCTCAGGTCTAACAAAAGTATGTCCTCTCAAATTGTTTGATTTCCAGTGTGATTAAGAGGTTTGGTAGTTTGGTTGATGTTTAACTGATTTTATTAAAATCTTTTTTTTTTTTTTTTTTTTTTTTTTTTTTTTTTTTTTTTTTTTTTTTTTTTATCTGAACTCAAAGTGCACTGGCTTAGTGCTAGCCAGAGGTACAAGCTTGAACTACTGAAATTTCATGTATGTGCGTAAGAAGTCACAAGTCTTGGACAATGATGACAAAATAAGTGGTTTCAGTAGGGCCTTTCTCCCCATTATTCTACTCTGCCTGCCGGAGCCTGTCAAGCTAACAATCTCCAGAAGAAATCTTCTCTGTGACCCAACAGTTTGTTACCTACTTTTACAACGAAGATTGAAGTTAAACAATACTGCCTGAGCCCTAAGGTCCTGCTGCTCACCTAATTGCCTAGCCAAACTGAAATAGCAGAAAATAATCCTGGGTTTGCTATGGAAGAGTGGGATGTCTAAAAGATGCCAGCTCTCTTGGAGTAATTTCTATCACTAAAAAGGGTGTATGTTTGTGCCTAACCAAACCCAGAAGTTTTTAAGAACAGAATGGTGTTATAAACAATTAAGTGACAAAATGCATTACCGAGATGTTATTTTGAGTGAAAGAGCTTTTCTTCTGCATCTCCAACATTTTAGTAAGCTAAACTGCTGCCTTGAAGACTGTTCAGAGCTGTGTTTTTGAAGTTTCTATCGTTTGTGGCTATGAGTCAGCCAAAATAAACAGCCCAGTTTAACATGTTTGCTTGTTATCGCTTGTGATGGAGCCACATGTTATGTGAGGGAATTCATTCACTTCCTCCTCCCTGAGTTCTTCTTGTGTGTCTATCACATTCATTTATTTAGTGATTATTTTACCAATATGTAATAAATTTATGATATTGTGGAAAACTTGTGAGGAATGCACTACTAAATGCAGATCATCCTGCATTGTTCTCAGAGCTATGAAAATTATGGATTCTGGGAATGACATAAGCATACAAAAGGTAGATTTAATGATGAAGTTGTTTAAATCTCCCCTGGCTCATGAGTCGACTTAGAAAAACCATTTAGAGTCTTTATTACGGTTTACTTCTATAAATGTTATGAATCTAGAATATAAATGCATTGGAGTGCACCTTTTGCTTATGACTGTTGAAAGCACAACAGTAATGCAAGAGCAGGTTTGGGATATGCTTGAATAAAACCCTACTCTGAATGAACCGGGCAAGGAGTAAATGTTCTCAGTCTTAAAGATCAGAGATTCAGATAAGCATGATGATAGCCAAAAGCCTGGACAGTGGATGTAGAGTGGGAGTGAATGGAACTGCAAGGAAAGATGTTTCAGGGTTTGATTTTTTTAATGCAGCATGGGATAGTTTTTCTGTTCATTTAAAGATTACCTTTTTTTTCTTCTCATTCCCGAGACAAGTTTTTGGATCATTCATCTGGATGCGTGCTCAGGGGGATTTATGTAACTGCGGTTCATGGGAGCTGATACACATCACTTAAACTGAGTGACAGTAGTTATTGTTGCCAAAATTTGTGCATACCACTTATTCCCCTAGACCTGGCTTTTACCTAAAATGAAATGTTGAAGTTGAATGTCCTGGTCATTTTCAATTATATTTGAAATCAGACCAGGACTCTGAGGTGGTGAGCCTTGTTCAAGTTCCTTCTCAAGTTTGATTTATTTCTATCTCCTTGGGTCTTCAAACAATTACAAATGTCTTGGATGCTACTACTCTTTGTCTTTCTGGCAAAATGTTTGGAAGTTTTGGGAGAAGAGGAAAAAGGCCTTCCTATCAGTCTTGTGCTGTTGAAGAAAGGGGGAGATGTTTGTTTTTAATGAAAACTTGTAACAGGGAAGATGGCCCTGTGGGTGTCTTCTGGAGGGTTTACTTAAATGTCTTGAAAATAACAGTTCCTACAGGAATAAAGCTACAGCTGCAAATAGGTTTCCTTAACTGTTGATCATCTTCTCATGCAATTTTAGCTAAGCCTCCAAAACAAGCAAAAAAGTTGCCTTCATCTCTGACAAATCAAGTCTCTTAAGTCCACAGCCCAAAGTGACTTCTGTGTGCATGAGAGGCAAGGAATTCTTGAGAATCTCAATAAAAGTTACATTTTCCCTTTGATGGGTGGGGGTTGGAAAGGAAAGGGAATGTGTGACCATTCATCACAGCTCCAGGCTCATTAGTACCCAGGAACTTTCTACTCTAAATGACAAAGAGTTTCACTGTCGCGAAAGAGAAATTGCTGCTGACCTTAGACCTCTTTTTGGAAAGTAAAATAATGGAGCACAGGAGCAGAGTTTGATATTTGACCGAATTCTACACAATTATCATGCATGTGTATATAATAAAATTAATTCTGTGTCTCTGCATTGTAGCCTCCGGCAAGCAGCGTACAATCAGTTTTGTATGTATAATAGATCACAGAGTTGTTCATGAATAATACAAATGCATTGAGCAGACACTAGTGAGTGAGGATGTTTGTCTTTGCATGGAATCGAAGTGAACATGTAATATTGTGATAATATATATTTGATGAATTCAGGTCTGACTTGCCTTTGCCATAGCCTGCTAATTCCCCGACAAGGGTTGCCACAATAATTGAGTTTCCAATAACATTATGATTATTTCCACATGATAATTTAATTGTAGGTATTTTTTAATACTGTAATAATGTAGATTTGTGATTATTATGCATTTGCATGCAGATTTTCATGGTGACTCGGAGCACATCCCTACATTTATAACTTAATTTCCTATATTATTGCATATATATTTTGGGATGAACTCATTAATGCAAACTAAAAAAAAGTAGGTCTTTTTAGTCATTTTGCTTTTATTATACATGTCTGAAAGCCTTGCTCATTTTTTTAGACCAGTCTAAACAAGTGAATAAACAAAAGACAACTGTAATTTACGGATGGATTAATTTAAAATAATAATATAATTACAAATCATAGCAGATTTGGCTGAGGTAATTAGGATGCAGACTGGTACAAATTTTGCTTTGCTGAAACAAAACCTGTTTAGATGAAGTTTAGTAGGGGCTGTTTTCCATTCTTCCAATTCCCCTTCATAAGGTGTTGGCAAAGTAACACTGGCTCAAAATTAATGGGTGCTTGTACAAATGGGTGTAACAACAGGGAAGTCTGATCATCTGGACCTAACTAAATATTATTTTGGCAAGCAGCGTGCCCAGTAAGAATAGAATTGGGTGTACAGAGGCGTGGCACTAGCAGAGTTTTTAATCAGTTAATTTTTCCACTCTTGGAAGAGGCTGGTTGGTTGGTTGATAACAACCATCAAACTGCATTAGAAAACCTCTCCTGAAACTGTGGGACAAAGGGAGGTAGACCTTTCCCCAGAAATAAACTGTTGCCATTAATTGGATCAGACATTTGTATGATCCTGCAAGTATCGTGCTTCAAATAGAGCTCTCTTCCAGGCATATCTAAAATTTGAAGAGGAGGAAATGCTTTTAGCTAAATATTTCTGTTTTGAAAAGAAACTTTCCAGAGAAAGTGCCACAAGGTTTGTGTGTTGTCCATATTTCTGGTTTGTCTTAATTATGTGCAGTTGAAGGAATGTCTCCTCCATTTTTCACCTGTAAAGTCTCAGCTACTCAAATCAAACTGTGATCACAACAAAGGCAGAGTTCTTGGTCTCCTCCAGGTTATTCCTAGCTGGCAGGTTGGATTTCCATTGCCTGCATGGCAGGCACATACCATAGGAGCTAGGAGACCAGGCCTGGTCCAGATCTTCAGATGTACAAGTCTAAAACTAGGGACTGGAATATATAATTTACTGCTCTCCTTTCACAGGGTTCCTCAGTGCATGTGGATTCTATTGCTTCCAGAGTATTTAGGTGCCTGCTGCTACTTTCAAATGTATTCCTCTAAATTAACAGCATACAAGACACAAGGAGATTAAGTCCCTTCTTCTTCATCTTTCCTCATTCTGTGGACCTAAGAGTTGAATAGAAAAGTGAAGGCTTGATTTAGACAGTAAAGAGAGCAGCCATGATTCTGCTGTATAGGATGATCTCTCTGACTACTTGTATAGGTAAATGAGATTCTGTCCTGAAACCCACCAAAGACATTTTGACACAAGTCTTTTGTAAATCCATTCTCCAGCTAAGAAGCACTTTGACAGCCAACTTCACTAGAAGCAGTGAAAGTATCAAAACACAATAAGGTGGTTCAATCGGCAGGAGAAATTCGCAAATCTGTAAATGCACCTTGCTGAGAGCAAGCAATAGCTCAGCACAGGGGACCCTGAAGACTGGTCTAGCTGTTATTTTGTTTTATAACAGGCCACCAGCATAAAATTAAGGATGTCTTTTATGCTGTGGCATTAGGTCTTAAATGATCTCAAACATTATTTTGCGCATAGTAAGCACCACAGAATGTAAAAGTATCATTAGCTCAGTAAGTCCTGCATGCAATGCATAATTCCTGCTTCTTGTGAAGACACCTAAGGTTGTTTCAGATACCAGATGATTTATAATCAGATGATTGTTTTCATTAATATATGTTCCTAATGTTACTTATACAGATATGATAGATGGGTGTATGTTAAATAAGAAGCAAGTCTGCTGAAAAGCACCAATTTGTGTTACATTCATGAGTAATTTTCTCTGATGAAAGAAATTGAGACTAAACTTTTGTTATGAGGGATGAAGCTTCCCTGGCCTCTCAACTTTTCCATCATCACAGAGGTTAGGACTTGGAAGAGCTCCTTTCCTACCTTTAGCTGATGGGTTTTTGAACTTAAGTCAACTATTTGCCCAGAGAATGTCAGAACTGCTATAATATTTTAAATCAGGGAAAGTGGTGTGGAGTCCCTTAGCCTCTTAGTGCTGCTTCTCATTTATAAAAAGAGCTGAATTTGGCTCAGTGGCAAGGCAGGACTCCAGCTGGGTGGCTAACGTGCTCTCCATGGCAATACGTGGCAGTGTTTCTACAGGAGAAATTAAGAGGAATGCTCTCCCTTCTCCTGACCTCATACACAGAGATGCAAACACACAGCTGCCCAGTGGCCAGGATCCTTTCCTGAGGGGGACAGGTTGAATTTGGTTCAACTTCATTCAGGAGGAAGACAAGTTTGCATGCAGGTGCCAGTCAGTAGGATGAGGGATAAAAATGCCTCTCCCAGCTGCTGTGTCACAACTTCAGTCCTTTGCTTTACCCACAGGACGTGAGAAGGAAGTGTTTAATTTCAAGTCACCTGGAAGTCTTCTTTTGACTCAAAGTCATTTGTTGTTGCTGCTTTTTTCCTTCAGATGAAGAAAAAAAGAATCACCTTTGGTTTTCTTGCAATTGTTTTTTCTATTTGTAGTTGTCTGTGAAGAAGTGGCACTGTGTAACTTCTGCATGAGGCAGCAGTACGTTCTCTTGTGCACAGAACAACATTTCCTAGACTATTCTTAAGGAAAGCATTCCTCAAAAATCATTTAAGTAAGGAGGTATGTATGTATTGCCCATCTTCTCTAGTGCTTGAAAATGCATCATTCATGGCCACTAGTAGTTCCTCTCATAGTGAGGAAGGTTTATTGGCCATAATCCTGGAAGTCCCCTGTGTGTCAAATGATCACTAACCTTATTGGGAGAGGATGCTCCAGTGGGACACCCCACCCAGCAGGCAGCCCCTGGATGGGGTGTCCCACTTCCCTGAGCAATAACCTGTATAGGTAATTGAGACTGGTTGATAGACCTCCATGGAAGTCTTACCTAGTAGTCAGGTCTTAGCAGCATCTGACTCGGTGAAGGATCCTTCAGCACAGGGTACTTGAATTTGATTTGCTACTCTCATCAAGGAGGGCATAAAGGTAGGCAAAAACCATGGAAGCCCAGGCAGATGCAGTTTGACCACAATCTCTGTCTTTTGACCGTGTGTGGGGTGTGTGTGTGTGCTGCTAGAATTTACAAAATATAATTATTGCCTAATTTCTCCATCAACAAGACCTGTAAGTAATGAACGATGTCTCTCCTGAGAGATCAGCGGTGTCACCTCACATGTCCTCAGGGTGCCAAGTGGTATAAAATGCTCATTTTGAAAGTACTGAACTGTGATAAGATTCAACTCCCAAGGGATGCATTGTGTGTACATTTTGTTATATGTAATGACACACTGAAAGGGCGATGAAGCTGTAAAGGAAACGCTGCATGTCTAAAAAGAACTTATTTTTCTTTCAACCAATAAAAGAAAGAGAGTCTTTCAGAAAAGCAGTTAAAATAATATCATTTAAATGTAACAAGTGATAAAATACTAGAGAGAATTCACCTGTCAGATGAAAGAAATTTAAAACATGAGGTCTTCTGTGTAGCAGATATTTCAAATTGGACCATTTTCCAGGTAAAGCAATAGACCTCTTCAAAAAGCTTTTAAAACAGTTGATATATATACAAAATTGTCAGGCTGACACAACCAGTGTAATGGAAACAATTATTTAAAACAGTGAATTTAAAGAATAAAGCATAAAATGTAGTCATTTCATGTAGTCATTCTAGACAATGTATGAGATGCTGTGAGATTTAACAAGACCAAAGTTGGATGTGAGACTCTGGGAGGTTTTCAGCAAAGGTGATTTTGTAATAAAACGGTTCACTGCATATAAAAATACCCCTAGAGATGTCTGCAATGCTAACAACAATATTTTGAAATTAAGCTAAAAAAGACTCATACTCCCTTCAATAAAATTCCACGTGGACATATTCAAAAATTCTGTATGGCCTCAGTGCTCTGGGGCCCATTTTCCAGTAGAAATACTTTTACCTACAAAATGTGGAAATATATGTGTTTTCCTGTATTTCTAATGCAAAAGTATTTGCCTTCCATGAGCTTGACACAGAATGAAATTGGAGAGTATGAAACCCCAGTCAGCAAGGTGACAGATCAGTTGGGCAAATATGTTTCAGATGAACTTTAAATGCAAAATTGAAATTGGACAAATAATTAATTTGATGTTACTCAGAAATAAGCAAGTACTCATAAAAAAATGAAAAAGTGAATTCGATAGAATGGTACAGTTGTATCTTCTATTACCTCAGCACTGGCCATCAATCACTGTCAGTTAATTATCATTAAGACTGCATAAAAAAAGGCCCCTGTGGGAACAGGATAGTCTGTGAGCTTCGTTCTTTCATTAAAAACAAGGTGAACAGTATAAGCATTCTTGGGTTTGGGCTGGTGGTTTTTTGTTTGTTTTTTTGGGGTTTTTTTTTGTTAATTTAGGGGTTTTTGTATACAAGGAAATTATGTGGGAAGGTGAATTTTGAAATGAGTAACTGTGCTGAGAGTTACCATATGGATTGCAAAGAGATGGTAATAGAACAAGGGATTCAAAATTAAAATTGTTATTAGGAAGAGTTTAAAGGGTTTTAATTTATTCCCCCCACTCCCCCTCAAAAAACCCCAAAACAGTAGGATTGCCCTTTCTAAGGTGCAAAACTTGTGGGATTTTTAAAATAAATTCTCACTTCTTAATTAACTGTGTGCTTTTTTGAGCCTCTAGAGTTTATACTTTTCTGTGCAACATCCAGTTTGGAAACTTTCTTTTTAAGAAAAGGATAAAAGCTATAGTGGCGTGACTCCGAAAGTTGGTTCTCCAACAGAACACAAGCCAGCATGAAATGCAGTATGAGTGGCAAATACAGAAACTTTCAGAGCTTTGATCTGAGGGGCCCATGAGTTAATGGCAGAAGCAGGAATGCAGTAGTGGACAGGAGCAGCTACTGTTATTTCCAGGGTGTTTCCCTGCACTGCTGAGTAGCAGTTCACACTCTTAAAAGTGCTGAGGTTTATTGATAGTGCTCATCGACATTGCAAACAGGGTCTAGTACCTGAGCTCTGTGCAATTTCTGCTTTTGATATTAAAATGGGTTACGAGTCACCTCATGCTTGCTCAGTCTGAGGTTCACAAGGGTCTCCTGGCCAAGCTCGCTCTCTGCAGAAGGCAGCTACAGAGAATAGAGTGAGACTTTAAGAATTTTTCACATCTCTAAATAACTATTTATCATGGGAAAATATACATGTGATAGACTTGTTTGTTTGTTTGTTTGTTGGGATTTGGGTTTATTTTTTTGAAGTGAGGCTTCCTTTTTGACTTCGTTCCCTGCTCAAATGACAGAAGTGCCTTATGAGCAAGAACAATTTAAAGGCTGAAGCCTTCAGGGCAAAGGTCTCTCTGTTCAGCAAAATACTACTACTACTACTACTACTATTACTACTTTGAATTAACCACGTTTTGGCCAATTGCCCAAATAAACCTCAAAGCTGGATTCACATAAATGCAAGTGTTCCCACCCAGATGTCAAAGAAGCAAAAGGCCTGTAAATGACACAACCTCAAACCAAAATGAAGTCTTTAGCATTGGTGAGCAATGGTTTCTAATGAGGAGAAATGAATGACTTAAACTAGAGCAGAGCTGTCCAGTTTAGGGCTCTTCAGGCTGAGTACAGCCCGTCAGGACAATTCATCTGCTCTTTGTCAACCTCCTTCTCCTGGGAAAGCCTCTTTGCCTGCACACATCCAGACTGCAGGCAGCAAGTTAGCATGTGATGGGAAGGCAGCTGATCACCTGTGTCCAGATCAGGTCAGGTAACTCACACTGTCCATGCATCCTGTTTTTCTTTATTGGGCGTTTTCTGACATGTCAGGAAAGATTATACTTGGATAAAAACCTCATCAAGTAAACTAATTTCTACTTTGTATCTTTGCTCCCTCTGTCATGTGTTGAGTTTCTTCATTTCTGTTTAGCTCCTGGAGATGGAAGATCCTCTAATGACGGTTTTTATTTTGCAAGGTTGAGGAAATGTTAGCATGTCTGTAAACTAATAGAGGAAGGAATTAGGCCAGAGCAGAAAGGGACAGTGCATCTTGAAAGAAAACTAAGACGAAAACCCTAACCTCTTCTAATTTACATATGGTGACATTTTGCAGAAATATTGTAACATTAGCAGTGGCATAATGAAATTCTGCCTATCAGCCGTGGAAGGAATAATGTTACTGTAAAGGTAACCTGTCCACAGTTTGTTATCAAGAAAATATTCATGGCAAGAAACATTCATTTACCAATGAGTGTTAAGAACAGTATTTTTTCCTTATATTTTTTCCTCATGGGCTATCCATCTTCCCCTCCAGATTTACTGCATGATCACTCCCTTTACATGCTAATTATGTGCAGCTCTGGTGAATTTGTTAGTAGTGACACTTTGGGCACCCAGTGGGACTGCAACTCATTATGTGGCAATGTCCAGATATATCAGATATTATTAGCTGTCATTAATCTGCTGTGGAAACATTGAGTGCACAGCCAGGAGAGAGACCAGGAAATAGAGTAAAAATGAAGTCTGCAGCTGCCCTGGCCCCCAGAAGGTCAGAGGGCAAATCAGCAGGGGAGAAGAATACACCTTAAAATGGTCACTGCTTAGCAGCAGATTTTTAACCCATTATAAACCAATATTTCTAAGAAAAGGAAAGACCAAAAGAAATTATACTGTTTGTAATGTCTGTATGGCTACACTTTACTGAAGAAAGTGGAGATACAGTCTCTCAGACTACCTCTTTCTAAAGAGACTGCATCTCAGTGCAACTCATTCTAAATGTAGAACTGCATCTCAGTGATAAAAGTGTGTGAAGATGAGGAAGAGAGAGTAACATGCAGTATCTGTCTCAATGTGGGTAGAGCCCAAGCATAAAGCTTTGAAATTTGGCATATGTGACTCAGAAAAGAATTAGGGCTCCCCCCCTCCATTTGAAGGTCATATTTTATAGAACTGGACCTGGCAGTAGAGAAAATCCTGTAGGAGTTAAGAGCTTGTTCTTGCTGTTCAACCAGACCTGTAATTTGCCTGTATGAGCAAAGGAGTTTGCCTCTAGACTACAGATGCAGTGCTGATCAGCCTCTGCTATGCAGTTTAAAAACACAAATCACGGTAGGTTGCATTTTTGGCACTGATTCTGAAAAAGTCACTTGTAAGAGTTATGTATATCTGTGCTTGTGCAGCATTAATTACATGGCTTGGAGGGCAGAAATAAAAACAAAAGAAAGTTTCTTCCCAGAAAGCTCCACAGTCTTTCCGATCTCCAAGGTGACTTGCAGAGTACTGCCTAGGACTGTAGGAAGTAGTATCTTCTTTCTTTGTATCAGCTAACAAGGCTGGAAGAAATCAGGCCGGCTTTAAGGCAAATGGGGTCTTCTCTGGTCTGAAATAGAAACAGAAAACAATAAAGTCGAGGCTAGGAATCTTTCAGTTTAGTGGTGATGTATTAACTAGACAATATTCAGAGCAGGGGAGAGGTAATGGGTTGGGGTGACTTTTGCTACTGTCAAGGGGCAACCTAAAAGTTCAGTGACCCCAAAATAAAAGAAAATAATGAGATGGGGAAATTCAAGATAGGAAAAACTGCATTTTGTCAAACACAGCAAAAATAATCTTTTGTTTCCAAGGTTGCAAGGACCTCTGCTCCCTTATCTAGAAGTTGCAGTCCTTTAGTTAGGAGGTTTATACAAAAACTAAATAAAGTAAATCACTCTAAATTTCTCCAGTTTATACTTGTATGGGGATGCCGGAATGAAATTCTTCAGCCAGTTGCTTGGAAATTTCCAAGTGAGCCACAAATCTGAGCTTCCTGAAGGAATTTGGGAAGTACTGGTTTTATTCCCATTAAAGGGATCTAATCTAATGCTTCACAATTTTTCACATGCTATGACCTTTGTGTGATCTAATCTTATGTTAATGAGAATAATAACAGGGAAAAAAAAAAAAAAAAAAAAAAAAAAAAAAAAAAGCCTGATATTTTATTTATGGACCTATCTTCAATTAGAGAGACTCTGATAAACCCTTGCAAAAACAACCACCCTGGGCTCAGTTTTAAGTTGGCACAACCCCATGAAAGTAAAAGCAATGTTAGTATTTGGTGAAATGCTTCCCATTAATATTTTTTAAACTAACAGCCATTCATGAACTCTGATTGTAGGAAAAGATTTAGAAGTCATTTTGTTAGCATTGTGGGCTTTGCAGATATACCCAGAAGTGTTACAGAGTACAGTGTTAGCCATGGGGCAGGTGGCAAGTACCCAGGGAAATAAAGAAGGAGCAGTTTTATCATTGGTCTTGGACCTTTGCAATTTTGGTCTTATGGGAAGGTTCGTTTATTTTTACGTGAGAGCAATGCAGTATCAAAGAAGAGTTACAGTATAATGGCATTAATGTGAACAATAAAATCACAAAAGCTAGTGTGAGTGCTGTATGAATACATTCAATAAGTCAGTCATTTGTTCTTTTATAGTCTTTTTCTAGCATTCATGAAAATTTACAAATATGGCATGCCTTGCCCTTTTTCCAGGAGAAGGGAATAGAAATTCATTCCAGTTACTTTTTCCTTTGAGTGCTGCGAAGAACTGAACATGAAGTGAATACTGTTTTAGTGCTAGGTTAATGAGTTACAGGTCAGGTTTATAGTGGAAAAATTGCAGCCAGCCTCCATGGTGCTGTGTCTGCCAGATTTGCATTGATGAAGCTATTATGGCAAGCTCACTTATTTTTTTCCATGGCAGAACATGTTTGTTATTTGCCCATCAAGATTATGCTGTCTTTTCAGTGCCTGTGTTGCTCCTTACAATCCTGCAGGCACTTATTTTCACATTTAACATGATACGCATGAGTAACCCTCCCTCAACTGGTGGAACTAGTCAGGTGTAAAACTCAGATGTGTGTACTCTGTAGGGCTGGGGCCCAAGCAAATTCCACAGAACACAAAAGTGTGTTACATTTTACATAAGTCTATATAATTTCTTATTCCATTGTTCATAGCAAGTTGAATAACTAGGTTTTATCCAGATAAGCCTGTATCAGCAATGCTAACGAGGATATTTGCACCGCTGCCTTTGATCTTTACAGTAACGAAAATGGTGTGTTAAATACTAGGTTCCGTCTTTTAAAAGATGGCTCTTGAATATACATACTCAGAATTGTTTTCAAAGTAAATTCCTAGGGATACATTCAGAATGATTGTAAATTGTAACATAATGACAGGATAAGGCCATCACCTTGAATTTGGAGCGTGGAGAAAACCAATAAACAGAAAGTGCTGGATTGCTTTTTTTCTAGTGACTCAGAAAATTATGAAGTATAGTGTAAAAGCCGTAACAGCAATTCTACTTTCCTGGACAAGCGTGAATACCTTTAGGAATATCTTAATACATCTGGGTTTTTTTCATGATCTGCTTTGTAAAAGCTAATCATAGTTATAGATTTATAAAGTGTGCAAAGTTCATTGTAATTAAGACTATATTCCGCTTTCTGAAAGTTAAGCATCGTCAGCTCTGAACTGATGTATTTGCTCAGGAGTTGTTTTGGTGTATGAGCTATTGGATCAGTCGCAATATTCTCAGAGGCTGTGGGAGGGCCTTACATCCCGAATTTTAGGGTCATGACAGCAGGATCTGATTCTGCAATTCCTCTGCAAATGACTGCAAGTGGCAAGGCTCTGTCACAGCTCTGCTCTCCTTACCTCATGCAGTACTTTATAGCATGCTAGATTGCCAGCACAGTAAGTGCCATAAATTACCCTACCTGATGTAAAGGGTAATCAATATTTAGGGTGATTCACTGTTTTTGTGATGTTTACTGAGAAAGAATGGAAGGACAGATGAGTTAAGGTTTAGATTCATTGCAGCTTTCTTGATGTTCCTGGTCATTTATTTATTATTATCATCACTCATCTAGGTGACTTAGGCTCTTGCAGAATGAAGTGCTAGTTAGCATGAGTGAAGAAGGAAGAATCTGACCTGAACTTGCCAAGCTGTGAGTTGTCATTAATGTTTTATTTAAAAGGATTCTCTGGTGAAGCTGAGACAGGAACAAGAAAATGCAACCAGAACAATCCCACCAAAACACAGAGCAACATTTCAAGACTATTTCTTGAAAAAATCTAAAGTTTTTTACTATATTTTCCAAAGTTGCAGATGTTGATATTTTTTATAATTACTAGTATTTTTATTTAATTAGCACTAGAAGAGTAGAAATCAGAGCCCTTTTGCTGTTCTGGCTAGAAAAAAACCCACAGAAAAATAAGATTTAAATGGATAAAAGAGATTAAAGAGAAAATGTTTAAAGCACATGGAATGATGAACATTTGCGAAGTCATGTTTCATTGCCACAAATGGTTGCAGAAATTGGGTTGTACGTGTCTATCCATGTGTCTAAGTGTTTATATGTGCTGAAAGTGCATATTGTTAGATCAAGGATGAGTAACAATTCCACAAGCTTCCAATAGGCAGTTGTAATGGTTCATTTCAGATGCAGCCAAATTATTTCATAAGAAAATACAGATAAATCTTAAATTCACTTTAATTTCTTTTAATGAGGAGTTACATTATGCAGTACCAGAACATAATAATTTCCTAGATTTACTGTAATCATTTTCTAAATGCATCAGGTGTTTACTGAGGTTTTTGTTTCCTTAAAAGCACTGTGGCTACGTATTCAACTTTTGAACCTTGTTCTGAAGACTCTGTAGAATCAACTGCCTCTGGAAAAACAAAACAAACCAAAACACAAAAAGAACAAAAAGACCCAACAACAACCACCAAACCAGAAACACCACTGAAATATGTTCAGGGGAAAAAATTTAGAGGTTCACAGGGAATTTTGCTAGTCCCCTTAACAAAGCCAAGGTTCTGCACTGGTGGCATGGACCAGGATCTAGCAGGACGCTACATTAGTTGGATGCCTCTTCAGGATGTGTTAAAGATCCTCATGATCTCTCTCACTTCCTTCTTCCTCTGTGCACTTGAGTCTACCCTCAACAATGAATTTTGATTGTGTCCCTTTTGAACAGCTTCCTGTGATTGCTTCCATCCACAGATTATTCAAGTGCCACAGAGCACTTGCCTATTAGCAATCTCTTCTGCAGCCTGCTTTAAAATCTGCTTATGGTTATGGCCAGATAAAAGCATGTGAGGTCAGTTTGGTAGAGCAGAGACAAATACTTTAACATAAGGTTTTCTATTCTGTGCAAGCAGCTAATAAAAGTGCCCGCAGGTGTTGAGAATTATCCTTCTCTTGGAGATTTCTTTACAATCTGAACCTAATCTTGGCAAAAGCTTTGGCAAGGATATCTGGCACATTAATTAAATGACTTTCCCTCCCCCACAGGTCTTATGCTGTAACTTTGATTAACCACCTCTGTGCCCAGGAAACAAACTGCTGGATAGGCATTATCAGTTTTGCAGGTGTATGGATGTTAGCGATAACATGGGATTCCTCCTTTATCTGGATGGATGCTCCTTGCTGTTTCAACACTACACAGCTTTTCCCCTAGCTACAGCTACAGGCATTCTGCAGGCATGTTATGAGATTTTAGTATGAGGACCTTTTTATTGAATATGTATCTCTGGATGGCCTCTGCTGAGAAGTTTCAGATCCGTCGGGGAAATGCCTGACTCCTCCAGAGCTCCCTCTCTATTTAAATGGCTTTTCCTTGCTGCAGTATCACAGCTGCGAAACATCAAAGCCAGTAGCTGGTGTAGCAGGACATGCATTCCCAAATCAGGCTCAGTGACGAAAGGTGATTTGCAGTGACAGGTTTCATATCTTATGTTGTCATTTTCATGAATGACTTGGCTAATTAAATTTAATGTGGAACAAGAGCTTGCTTACATTCTGCCAGGTTTAAGATGTTCTTACTCACACCTTATTTAAGGAACAATTCCTACTGTTGAACAAGGGCTCCAGGATTTAGCCCTCTGTTAGCAGTCTTCCATAAACCCTTTGTTTTCCTAACATGTTAAAAACCGAGGCTTAATGTGTTCATGATGACATCAGTTATCAAGATTTGTGTGGTGTTGGCAGATGTTGAATTTTCAGTGGAAAACCATTAAACAGATTTGAGTCAGGGCAAGTTTCACAACATGCACGTATTATACCGGTGGTTACATGTGTTGACTTCAGCTTTATTTATTACAAAGGAAAACAGGCCTGTACTTATACAACAACAGCAATGAGAAATTAATCTTCCCAATAGGAAAATCAGTCTTGTCTTGTTAAAGTTACTTCAAGTTATATATCGAGCATGCTGAGTTTGCAAAAATTATGTCTGCAACTTTCAGATGTAAAAAACCTAATATCAAATACTAAAAAGAAAAATGAAAAAATGGGGTATCTTTATTTTTGGATATCCAGTGTAAAGAAAGCAAAATTTTAGAAAGTGTTTAATGTCCATTCTTTATAAAATGTCTCAAGTTGAGCACATTTACTTCCATACCTGATTAGATTTGTCACTTTTGAATGCTGTTTGCTCATCAGCTCAGGACACATCAGTTCTGTACTAGTTCTAATACTTCTCAACATTAAAAAGTTTATTTTCATCATATCACTATGAAGTTTGCCTAGTGGTATTTTTTAGACCAGTGATGGTGTCCGGGCCTATATGTGACGTGATATGTGCATAAGAAACATATGCCAAACATTGAAACCAAATACATGGGGAGAAATTATTTTTCAATTAAAAGCAAGTTCCAACATAGCAAAAAACCTAAACTCCACAACAAACCAAATTGATAACAACAACAAAAATCAAAGGAGAACAGTTAGATTTTGTGTATATGTATGTGTAAATACAGTAACTTGAAAGGAGATGGGTTTAGTTGCTGCAATGTTTAGTTAATTGGGACTTCAGTTTGGAGACATACTTATGGAGTGCACTGAAACAAAAATGCATTGTGTTTCATTTTCTATTCAACTGTAAACATGTTGGAGACTTTGTATTTTCTTGGAGACTTAACCTCACTCAGTTGTTACGAATTACTTCAGGTTCTGCTCATGCATCAGGAGGCATCTAATCGTGGGCCTTCTTCTTAGAAACTACCAGTAAAGTTGTTCTTACAATGTACCTTTTTCCCAACTGAAGTTTGTCTGAGTCTTTGATTGTTAATGCTGCTGCTAAGGCATGAAGTTTTCTGAATGTCAAAATTTATTCTGACAGCAACTAGAAGGTTTCAGGGGTAAATCAATTCTTTTTCAGTCATATGGTGCACTACATAGAGAATCATTAGAACAACAAGTGGGGATTTTGCACTTCTGTGTGTTTAAAGTAAATAATCAAAAAAAAAAAAAAAAAAGGAAAAAAACACTAACATTCTAACTTTCTTATGAAGAAGCACTTAATTTTCCATTGGGTTTTTAAGACACTTTGAGGAAACTTTGCTTTTGAAACATGCAGACATAAAAATTGAAATGCTTAGCAATATCACTTTTATTCAGAAAATCTTAAAAAATAATTTCATATTGAAATATTGCTTTATATTTCTGGATTTAAACAGATTTTTAATTTTGAACAGCTTTCACCTTATTTCTTCCCGTTTGTCTTATTTAACATTATAGCTGCACAAAAGAAGATCAATGTGTTTTGAATGTTTGGAAGAGGTCCAAATTTTTCTACCTTGCAGTCCTATATGAAACAAAACTTTGACTTCAACAGAGATCTATTTTTTCATCAGGCAAACAAACAAACAAAAAAATCCTTTACTGGGTGCATGCAAAACCATTCTTTCTTCAGCAGCAGTAACTTTTCCAGTACATGAAACCAATTACCTGATAAAAAGGACAGGGCAGAAGATAAGCTTTGAATTAGGGCCTCAGTTTTCACCAGTTGAAGAACAAACAATCATCTACAGATGTGAGCATGCAAAAGGAAAACATTCCCTTCCAAACTTTTCAAGTAAAAAACAAATTATGAAATACTGGATAATTATGATTTCATGAGTTACGTGATCTCCTAATTATTACAAATGGGTAAATAGAAAGACTGATTATATACACTGCTGACCTGCTCCAGTTTTATGCCATTCATTATGGTCAGTAATGTTTATAGCAAAATTTTTCCTAACAATAACATTTATAATATTTTAATGTGTGTGTATGGAGGGAAATAGCACATGAAAGAATTTCAGTGCAAATAAACCTCGAGTGGTTTACATTTGGAACTCCTCTGTATTATTTTAGGACCCCAGTCCTCAAAACACTTATGGTTAACTTTATTCACACAATTCCAATGGGACAAATCATATGTATAAAGCTAAGTCCTAAGTGTTTTCTTGTACCTTTTCCTACCCCATCCTTCACTTCCTGAGGTGCATGTGCACAGGTGGGGTAGATATGTCTAAGCAGATTCCTGAACACACTGAACTGTCTCTTCATTCTTTGGAGCACGTCATTTTAATGAAATAACTATATAAGGTTTTGTGTATGGATGAATATACAGATATTTGCACAAATATTAATTAATTTATTCCATGGGCTCCGAGTAATTATCTATTTTGCTGCAAGGGCAATTTGCTGCCATACTAAGCAGAAGGTATTCTTTTACCAAACAAAACAAGTATAGCAGCATTTTCAGCCATGTGCTGAAATGTGTGATCAGTATTAAAATGTGTTAAGCATGGCATCATTATTCTAAAACCAGCCACAGAGATACAAAATGCACTGTGATATTGCAAACTGAGCACAGTTTGATTGTAGGACACCCGGGTAGAGGGGTTTGGTATTAGAATATACATCGCATCTATAATGCCGCCTTCTCTAAAATGTAATTAGTTTTTTTTTATGAACTGGTAAAATATACTACATAAAGGACTCAGGGGATTTCCATATAGCCACATTTATTCCCACATGTCTTTCCAAATCATAAATGGTTGTCTTCCTTAGAAATGGATTAGGACAAATTGCATTAGGACACGATTGTGAATCTGATTAAGGTGGAACCATGATCAGTTTTTTTCTTTTGGGCAACCATGTTTTCTTATAACAACCAGGAGACAAAAAAGCCTTTGGCAAGATGTTTCAAAGGCCTTTCTCATATGCACATAAAAGCAGTTTTCATGCTAATTCAAAAATTGGTCCACACCTATAATTTCTTTATATACCCAAGACAAAGCTTTGGGCAAAATTTTGCCGTAGCATATATTTCAGATATAGACTTGTGGTTTCAGCAAAAGCTCGTAAAAAGGAATTTCCATGCATAATTTCCTTAAGGAGAAGACTGAAGGCAAGCTGCAAGAGAGGCAGGCACAAGATCAGGCATTGATTCCAAATCAGTTCAGTGAGAGGAACGCTGAGAACAAAACCATCCCCGGTGGAAAACTGATTTAATGTACTGAATAAATAACTCTTCAAATGAACTCACTCTTAGAAAGGCCCCAGCCCCTCCTCTTTTTGTGCTAGCATCTGACCCAAACAGAGCACATTGCATAACAATATTTGGCATGGAAGGAAACTAGCACAGATAAGTCTGTTGATGGGCAGAAAGACAGATGTTTGGAAAACAGAAAACTTGGTAAAAACGTCTGTTACTTTCTTCCCCCCCCCCCCTCATTTTTTTTTAAATGATATTTTCAACCCCATAAAGCTAAAGGGAACTTAACTGCAGTGTCAGTATCTCTGTGTTGTAGTCAAACCTGTTGGTGCTCTGCTGCTACTCAACAGAAAACCAGACTGGAAGAGTCTGGGAAACCCATCTTTGTGTGCCTGCTTATGGCTCCATTGCATATAAGTGTTTTGAGTTCTCAAACTAACACACAGGATTCAGCTGAGAAGCAGGACTTCTCAGAAAGGAAGTGTTAGGAACTGAAAGTCTGTATCAAGAAAGAAGGTCCCTGTCCCCAAGGGCTAGCATTTAATATATGAAAATAAAGAGAACAGGTGATTCTGATGAACAAATTCTGGAATCCTGAGGAGATCCATAACCTTTGTGCTTAGTATAGTAAGTATCAATGTTATTACACTGCATGGGTAACTGCAGCCATCTGCTTTATTGATAACTTTGCTGGGTTTTACTTTCTTTTTTTTTTTTTTTTTTTTTTCCAGTTTAGACCAAGATTCAGTGATGTTTATTGTAAATTGTTCATGTTTGACCTTGTATTAGCATTGTTTTGGCAAACAGAAGTAAGAATCTGAGTTCTTCACGTGTCTCATGCAAGCAGAGACCAGACAAAATAAGAACAAATCTGAACTGTAGTCCAAATTTCAGGGTATACCCATTTGAACTAGATTTTTCCTGAGACTGGAAAACATCTAGTTATCTCTTGTCTGTTGTTGGCAACTCACTCTGGTTTTATCCAGAAGCTGAGGGCCTGACACAAATGTGGTTGGAAGCTTGAGCTAGTGGCCCAGCAAGTGAATCCTCACCATTTTTCCAGGCTGACAGTCCTTGGGTACCCCACCAGACTTTGTATGTTTATATAAACTGAGTGTGTGAATGCATTATGAATCAGTAACATTAGTTCATAGCCCAGTTTCCATAATGACCAAACAAATGCAAAAGCTTTTTTTGTCTTTTTCTTCCCCTAGCACTTCCAAATGAATTTGCTCACACATGGGACTGGCAGCACATCTAGAGGAAGATCCCATTTAGAGGGACTGAAAAACAGCAGTAGTGAGGCACATGTCTGGATTTCTTGGCTGAGCAGGACTCAGTTTTGAAGTACAAGAATGCATGTTCTCCTTTGGACACTTCAAAGTAAAGGTTCGGCTACATTTCACAACAGTGATTTTCTGCTGAAACAGGGAAGGTGCAGAAAAACTGCCCTCATGTTCCCCAAACCTTCTCTTTTACAGTACCCTTTACAAAAGAACATCTTGGCCCATGCCAATATAGTCATGGCTTTGTAGATTACAGGTCTCACTAAAATTGTTAGAAAACACAAAGTCAAAAATAACTATAATGAATTGAGAAGATAAATCATTGTTAGTCAGAAATAAAACAAGCCAAAAGGGGAGAAAGAAAAGGTTAGCCAAAACTGTCACACAAAGTTTTCTTATCTATTAGAGTTTGTCTCCTGTTTGTTCATCTAGTTTAGAGAGAGAGAGAGTGAGAGAGATAGAGAGAGAAATGTATACACACACATATATGTATATAAAGAAGAAAATGTTAAGATCAAAAATCCAAAATCTAAAATTAAATTATTGCATAATGTAGGAGACATAAACTCTTCGGTAAATTCATGAACTGGTTAATCTATCTGTAACAACAGCTTTTTATTTTCAGATGAGTCCACTTTTTCTCAGTAATAGTGCAAATTTTATTACTTTTTAGATGTTTAAACATTTCTGTCAAAAACAGAGCTGTCTGGAAAGTCAGGTGTTGAAAAATTTCTGTGAAAACAATTCCTTTACATGTATTTAAAAGTACGCCCAGAGATTTTCAGAATCTTCCCAGTTCAAAAGTTAACCGAGCTATGTACTAAAATGTGGAAAAATTTTACTTTGTGTTTGTTCCATTTCTTTTTCATGACCATTTTAGCTTTTATTTTAAATTGACAATGAACAATTTCGATAGAATTGGGCTTTTTTTTTTTTTTAAGGGATTTTTTGTCTAAAATGTGAAATGAAAAAAATGTCAATTATGTGTCATGTAAACAGTGTTCATATTTGATTTTCCCACAGATTCTCTGCTTACAATGTTCCTTTGAGAATTAAATAGCTTATTCAATCAGAGTGGTTATCTAAATCATGTAGTTTTCTTATTTTTTCTGATTGGGTAAGGTTTTATAAACTGCGTTCTCTTCTGCCTGAAGTAAGGTTTATTTGTTTTGCAAAATTATTTTCTTTTCATGAATGAATTAGTCTCAGCTCCAGACATAAAAATTCACTCTCTTGGCACTGTGCTCACATTAATATTTGTGAGAAGTAACAAAAGCAAAATTCAATGTTTCTTAAAAGTGTCATGTTTTAGTATTTTCGCTGGTACCTTGCAGCTTGGCCATCACTGCAAATGTGTTCTTTAATTTCTCTATAAAAAGTGGCAAATTAGTCACCAGAAGGCCCTGCAATTCAAAGTCTGTACAGAGAATGATTGCAAAACCTGACTCCTGGTTGTAATTATTCATATGATTTACCTGCAGTCATGTCACTTTTATGGCACTTAAAGATATGCTATATCTGTTTATTCAGCTAATTGTCCCAATCAATTTCTGTGACAAATGTACTTAAATCCAATAGGGTTGGGTGCTAGATTCTTTGCTAACTTAAAACTTTATGGAGTTCTGTCAGATGGAAAACCTGGCTGAGGAGGTGGTAAAAATGGAACAGACCAGGATGATCCTTGGGACCTTTTTTCACTTTATATTATTTTGGTTATATTCCAAATAATTTATATTGAAGAGAAGTACCAGAAAGACTAACAGAGTCATAGAATAATTCATGCTGGAAGGGACTTGAGGAGGTTGTCCAGTTCAACTCCCACATACAGCTCTAGTCCTTGGCCCTTGGTCTTCAGCAAGACTGGCTCTAGTTTGTCCCTGTCTCGTACTGAAGGGCCAAAAAGTAGACACAGTAAGAGACCCACTTTTTCAAGGCTGTTACTTGTTATTTCTGACAACTACAGTAACATACAGATATTTCAATAAGTTTTATTTCATAGTACTGACTTCAGACCATCCGAGCTTTTGGCCATTAGGAATATCTCCTAAATTTTCTCTAATTTCTACCTAAACATCAATAATTTGTAACATTGGAGAGCTCTTTCTCTCTGGATATGTATTTGTATAAACATATAAAGTTGCCATATCCCCCCTAGATACTCCATACACTCACAATCCCACCTATTTGAGTCAAAGAGATTAGAAGTATTGCTGAAGAAGACATAACTCCATTAAAGGAGGCTATGAAGAATGTCTCGGAATGAGGTAATTAGGGTAACTGTGCTCCAAACAAGTGAAGGATATGGCCTGTCTGACCAGAGACACAAGCCAATGCCTAAATTCATGAATTCACCACCCACCATTCCCTTCTGCTGCCAGATCAGCTTCCCCACTGAGGAATTCTTACACTCTCCTCTCAGAATCTCAGGCTATAAATTAATTCTGTGCCAACATCTAATAGGAGTATCTGCACAGCGGTGGATCTAGTACATGCACTGAAATTGGGAACAGAGAAAGAGAAGACATCTCGGAAAGAAAACTGAGGTCCTGAAAGAAAAGCCTCAGATAATTGACCTATAAACCTTGAAAGTGGCTGGGAAGAATTCATTCTGCTAAATGACTCAGTGAAGGCAAATCACAAGTATATATTAAGTACAAGTGTGCGTTTATACATGTATATGTATATATGTACATGCACACATAAAATTGATTTTTTTGTCAGTATTTCAGCACTTTGTTTCAAAAACCACAGAAGTTTAAATTATCAAGTACACTTAATTATCTTGCAATTACAAAGTTATATATCTTAAAACTTAGAAGATAAGACACTAACCTGAGCCAAGCTGATAATATGATTAAGTACAAGAACTTAAGTGGTTCACATAATGTCCTACAGCTATAAATTGTTAGAAGCAGTAGAGTTTTCTGACAATACTGTTGTGGAATAATTATGGGATTAAAAAGCTGAAATAAGGTTATTTCAAAACCGGTGTAAGGTAATGTGAGACAGAACTCTCAAAGTCCCTTAATAGGTGTTCTTAACTCAGTGTTAATACTTTATTTAACATAAAGTGCCGTGCACTCTTTAAATTGTTAGCTTAGAACAGATGATTTATGTTGCTCTTGCATCCAAACAAGAATTAATGCCCTTATCCTATTTGACTGGAATTGTTAAGCACTTTTGTTCTCAGACTTGTATCAGAAAGATAACAAAAACATAAAATCAGCAAGCTTTTTAATGAATATGGGGTTAATTTCAAGTTCCCTGATTTACAGATATTAGTTTAATGCTCTCTTTCATCTATTTACTGAGGTGTTAGAAAGTTTGTGTTTCCATTCAGCTCAGTGTACCGCAGTTTCTTTGTTTCCAAAATATTAGAAAGTGGCAGTTAAGAAAAGCTACTGGAGCCAAGTTCCATTTTTTTTCCCCCTCAAACAATAATATCTTTTATTATGTTTTGAGGGGATAGAGTGAATGCCACAGCTAATTCATCTGATCCTATTCAGATCATGATTTTGCACATTTCTGTTGTTTTCCAGGTGTTGCCTTTTTTTTTGTATTTCATACCCACATTATGGTTTACTCATCTGCTTTTATTGCTTTTATTGGCTAGTCTTAGTACAACTGGATTTTGCTAGTGTAAAAGGCAGTCAGTGCAAGGCACAGTGGCTGACACAGTTACTTGTCAGTATTTCACTAACAAGTATGCAATGTTATGATCACCTGTACAGAGGACTTTCACTCCACTTCAGTTTGGTTTAACTACAGGAACACGTCCATGCACTTTCCTTTCATTACTGGTTACTGTCCCTTTGTAAATTTTGCTGGTAAGAGCAGCATATGCCATTGTCTGCTGTCCTGATGCTGGCAATAAGAGGTGTTCAAAGGAACTAAACAATAGGTTGATCAGAAGTTACTATTTTCGATTTTTATGAGCAAACTTTACGTCCAGAATTTTAAGAAAAGCTAAATATTTTTTTTTATGATCCAGTATGTAAAGCAGGGGATAAATATTGACACCTTGGTATAGTTTTGACTTAATGGAACATCTCTTAAGAACTATGTAGAGCATTTAAGTGATGATGTTCTTACATATATTCTTAAAACAGAAAGAAAGGGAGAAGAAATGTTAGCCAGCGAAAGCTTCTTGAGCACACAGTTGAAAGGAGGAACATCAAAATGAAAGTTCAAGCCATGGAAATGAAAAATTACATTTCCTATGAGCACAGTAAAATATACAGCACACACATGTAAAAAGTTCAGTGAGAACCATAAGATGGCATCACTGAAATTGTCCTAAGGTAAAAATTAGAGAATATCTAAGGCTGGTGGAATGAACACCAACAGAGAGTCTGATGTTTTTCCAAGCCTTTTCAGAACACTTCAGGTTCCCATGCTCTGTCAGACTCTCCTGAATATTCATGAGAACATGATTTCTGTTGATTGTGAAGGTTGATATCCCACCTCAGTCTGACCTCAAGCAGGACGAAGACTGGTGAAGATAAAGTCCACAGTGTATCTCAATCTCCTACAACAGCTAATTTAACAGATCAGCAGAGCTTTAGTCTGTTTGTATTTGTAATCTGATGTAGTCCTTCCTTGCTGAATTGATTCTTTCAGCCCGAGAGTATGTACTATTTATTTAACACTGAAGCAGACTGGAAATGCAATTACTAATTTAACCTGAACACCTGGGTTTGAGAGGAAGTTTCTTATAAATCAGTGCAAGTTGTTAGAAAATGTACGAAGCACTTTATATATAAGCATATGTATAAAACATTTTACTTCATTTCCTCCAAGTATGGAGGTCTTCAACTTCTTCAGTGGTCGTCTCCTTACTTCTGCATCAACCATTCCAAAATAGCTAAACCCTGATTTGAGAGCCAAGAAATATGGGAAAGATGAAACACCCACTTCTCAGTTTTGTATCCTTCAATTGTTAAATGTATCATTTCATGTGCATGGGAAGAAATAAATTTGGAAAAAGATCTGATATTTCAGAACTACTGTATCTCCCACTAACTTCATCTGACTTAGCTGTCTCAAACTGGGCTTTCAAAACTCTGGTAGTCCATAAAAACTTTCTGTAAAACCCAAAAGGTTTTTTTTTGGGATGTCCTGAAACAAGCTAACAAATCATGCCATGTATGTTATGTCAAAGAGCTCTTAAGCCCTGAAAGGATCAAGATCCAGGGATTACATAAAGTCCCTTGAGACAGTTACTTTTGATATGGGTTGTACATGCAAAACAGTCAGATACTCTGGAGATGAGAAGTAGAATGAAAGCCTGAGGAAATAGCATCCATTTCTGAAAATGTTACAATAAGTGACTTTGCCAAGGTCACACAGGAAATAGGAGTCGACTGTATAAATCCAAAGTTTTTAGTCATGCTAGACCTCCGAAAGCAGCCCTTTTTCTTTCAGCAGAAGCTGCCACAGACCGCATTTATATTCTAGATGTTGTCCAAAAGAAAGGAGAAATTAATTCTTAAATTCTCTTTCTGCTGCATCATCTGTTTATTACGCACAGTGTTGTTGCACATAATGCCAGGATGTAAAATGATTCAGGGACTAATGTCTTCAGTCATAATGTGGGAAAACAGAAGCACTTGGAAAGTAATTTCTCACACCGTTCTGCCATGGCAGTTCTTTCTGCTATGATTTAAGAAACTACAGGCAGTGGAAAAGGTTCCCTTTGAAAGTGTTTTAAATGTCAAATATAAGATTCATTTCTATACTGCTTTAATCCAAATGCCAGAGTTCTGAGCTAAGCTATCAATCTGAGCAGGACTTCATGAGCTTTGCCTGTCCAAACAGCTATCTCTTGAACTGGAAGTCCTGCTAACACCAATGCATAATATCAACGTACTTTTTAGGAAAAGACGACCTTAATTTCTTTGTGATGCTGTGGCATCCTTAAGCTCCTTTACTAGGGCTGTTTGTGAGAGGGCCTGGGGTGCACAGTAGCTGCATTGTGCCTGGGCGTTATACACCAGAGCAATAGTCTGGGAAGCCAAGGCTATGGGAGGGAAGAAACCCTGGAATTATTCAGGCAGTGGGAGAAAATTGGTAGGGTCAGGGATACTTCCTATAGAGATGCTAAGTCTAGAACTGATCGCTGCTATCATCAGATATGGCCTCTGCCACAGGGACCCTAGAGCTGACTCTGGTACCTTATCATCTGCTGATGCTCTGCTTGAAAAGAGCAAGTCTCTGAGAAAACCATTCAGCTTTACCTGTGAGGATGGATCTGTTACTGAACAGTCTCTCTTCACTCATAGCAAAGGAGTATGTACCCTCCCTGTGCTGAAAAATATATGGCCTCCTTCAGCTCAAAGTATGACTATTCACAGCCTTTAGTCAGGAGATCCTAGTTTCTCTTTTGATACCAGACTTTTTCCTCCAGGAGAAATTTACAGTCTTCTCCCAGTTTTGGTCCTATATTTCAGTCTTTTAGTTTTGTGACTATTCTCTTAAAATTTTCAAATGATCTGCCCCGTCCTTTAAATATGGACATCAAAGTATATTTCAGTATGAATGAGCAGTTTTCTCATTACCAGATGTAGAGGTAGTATCACCTATTTTCTTCTTCATGATGTTGTCCTGTCTGTGCCATCAAGTTAGAGAAGTTAGCCACTGTAGCACACTAAGATCCCCCTCCCCAAGGCATTCAGTGTCCTTTCTTCTGAGCTACTGTTTCACATCTCACGTAAGGACTACCTTCTTTGATAGGAATTTCCTGAAAGCTGTTCCTGTGAGTTTTTGGACCTACTCAGAATTCTTTTTTGCAAGATAGATGAACTTGTACTTAGATTTCAGTGGAATGGGAACTTCACCAAGAGGACAATATTCTTCTGATCTGTGAGTAGCTCTGGAGCAAACCGCTGAACAACATGAAGTGGCTTGACCATAGAAATTGCTGTCTGATGCTTACTTCTACTAAAATTTAAAGGCTGAGCAGCAGGACAGTCCATGTTTTCTAATATAAAATGGAGAGATCTCAAATCACTGGAAAAGCTATCCAGACAAGCAGGCATCATTTGCCTGATTTTTTTTTTTTCTTTTTTTTAAACCAAAAATCTATCTGACCTTATGATTTACCTAATTCATAAAGAGTAGATTATGGTTAGTCAGCCAGTCTCTGTCCAGGAACAGCTGCTCACTAATTTTCTATTTCAGGAAGGCAATTACATTCCATGGGAACCAAATTTTGAATGAACAGAGTGGCAATGGTAAGGAAACATTTCAACCACATCTCACTGCACCACTTTGTTTCAATGCCTTTACAATGTCTTCTGTTTCTTAGTACCCATCTTCTAGCATGAATGTCCAGGTATATATGTTTCCAGAAATACTGCCAGATAATGGTCATTTTTCTAAGACTGTGTTTGTTGCAGCAGACTGTGTAAAGCAAGCATAAACATTTGTTTCAGAAGTGACCTCAATAGTGCTTACCTTCTCCATTTGGTTCTCAGATATATTCTGTCTCCCAACTATCATGCTCATCAACCCAATACCTCTTGTAGCTGGTATGGGTATTATTTCCACACAGGCCAATTTGTTTCAGGTAAACCAAACTGTTTAGGTACTGGTTAATCAAAACCGACGTGAGTCACTCCGACCGAAATTACACTGACCACACATGGGCCTTGCTTTAGTTAAATTAAAATATTTTAAGGCTCAAAATGGTGAAGTTAAAGTAGCTACATTTTAAAATAGGGTCTACAGAGACTTCCATTAAAATACTGAGCCAGATCTTTTTGCAGAAGACAGTGGGACCAGAAGACTAAGCAATACTTAGATAGGAGCAGATGTGCTCTGTATTAACCTGTGTCGGTAAAGTGAAAGAACCTTTGTTTTTCCTGAACAGGACTATGCACGTACAACTATCTATAAAAGGCAGTCATACTCTTGGACAACTAATACCATAGGTATTTGCTATTTTTCTCTACTGAAATCAAATAAAAAATAATTAAAGGTTCCCATCATCTTCAAGCTTTTTTCTTTTAATAAGCAAACAAAAAGCCTGTGCAAAAGTTCTACGTAGGCATGGTTAAAATAGGAAGGGAGGAATCAGATTATTGCACAAACTGTTTGAAGTTTTCTTTTGATCACAGGTAAATTCAAAGACCCAGTCACTGAATTTTATGAAGTAGCTTTTCTTCATGGGAAATGTGTCATCCTTGAAAATTAGGATGTGAAATACTGATCTGGTAAAATAACCCTGAACACTTCAGATGACTCCAGGAAGGTCAAATACTCATCTTGAGCGACTAGATTCATATTATAATGTATCCAGTGCACAATTCAAGATTAGACATTTGTTATAATTCTTAATTTTTGCTGATTTGAGTTTAGCACTTGTTTTTGGAAGGGCGTGTAATCCAGAAGCTGAATTTTAGTGGGTTTTGGAGTAGGAACAGATCTGGGAGTTGTTTACTTTTTGAGCTAACGTTGATAAAAGTGGACAGTTTACAGAGATCTGCATTCATATTATCTTGCTGCTAATCATAATCCTTATAGATATGTTAACCTGTTATGAAACAAAAACACCAGCAGTACAAAGATTGTTGCTGTCGAGCAAGTATGATAGTACATTTATGCTGCACTAAGATTTTTCTATGCTAGCTATCTAGCTTGAAAAGTTTATGTGTTGGTGTTTTTTGGTTTTTTTGTTTATTTTTTTTTTTTCCCCTCTTTAAGCAGGGAACTGTAAAACTAAATACTAAGTGTACTTCTTTGCTGCTGGCATATGTGCCCTGCATGACTCAACGTTCAATTCTTGTGGTCAGCAGCAATTAAGACTTGAAGCATGTGAACTCTGGCAAGGTGCACAAGTTTAATTTTTTTGTTGTTGTTTTGTCTTAATGTGTAGTTTAAATGCAATGTGATATTTGAAGAGCCAGCACATCCTCTTGGAAATCCATTCAAATAGTAAGGACAGCCATGTCTAAAATGGGATTTTTGGAAAAAATATGATCCTATTCATGTTTTTGGGAACGAAAAGTAACAATCAGAAATATCTGAGGTTTTTTAACAGCAAAATTCTGCTATCAATCAAAAGCTAAACAAAATGTAAAGGGAAGTTTAAAGGGCCCTACTTTGTGGTTTTACTCACATAAATATTTCTACTGAGTTGAGTGAATATATTATGTCTAAATAGGCTCATTTCAAGGGGTGGGGGTGGGGTGGGGGGAAGTTGTTAGATGTCCTAGTAGAAAGCAATGTAATCTTTGGCAATGGCAGAAGGAGCCCAAATTTTCTTTCTAACAGACAGGCTAATCAGTAGCAATTAAGAGGCAAAGTAGCAGACTAATAAAGTACACTTGTCACCAGTTGTCATCTTAGTGATCAATTCACACCTCCACCACAATAACATCGACCCTTCAAATGCTCTAATGACCCTGAATCCCTAAAGTGACAGGAGGATTAGGGCAAAGATAATGTGCTGGAAAGGTGCTAATGAAGTGGTGGGATTACAAGATGAGCTTCATCCTTGATAGACAGCAAAAGGGAGTGTTCAGTCCCACTCCAGCAATGAGGTTCGTATGGGTAATGTCTCATTGACTTCCACATCCAGTCAGGATCAGGACCTTAATTTAATTAATTAAGGCTTTTCATTTCTTAGATAAATCTGAAGCATGCAACTGTGACAACTCTGTTTTCCTGAAAGCAGGTAATTCTTAGGTAATTAAGTTTATTCTCCTATGGTTTGTTTTTTTTTTTTTTCCTTTTAATCTTCTCTCTGCAAGTTATATTTGTCAGGCATTGATTGTTTGTATAATTTTAACTCTGTGCAATTAGTTTTAGAGATTTAATTTTTTGAGTAGAATGCATGCAACTGCTTTCCCATGCACTGATTGTTTTCAGAAATAAGAAACTGAGTAGGTAATTAGAATATAATGTCATGTGTTCAGTAAAAAAATGGTGTCACCTTCTTGCTCAGTGTTACAAGTGTGTATATATGTCTTTATAGTGTATATAGTGTATGGCAGCAGCATTTTTAGATGCTAATACAGAAATGGTATTCTTGTAGATACTGTTAAATATGCATATTTTAAAATGTCCAATGTGTCTACCATATATATGTTAAAACCATTCTGTTCATTAAGTGCCTTCTTTCTGCTGTTAAATTACACTTGAACTATATCTGTAACACATTTCAAAAGAATATGCCAATATTAAAGAGGAGGGAAAGGGTACAACAGGCCACTTCTGGTATTTTAAGCCCTGGTCTTCATTAGACGTTACTTTGCTGCTTCATTGTAGCTAATTAACTTGTATATTGAAAACCCTTTAGAATGATTTGATACAGGGAGATGTGGGAATACGTCGTGCTGGGATTAGCACATTTATATTGCTGTAGCTGTGTCCCTGCTGTTTGGGTGCTGGGGGACATAACCATTTACAAATTTAGCTGTATCAGGATCGTTTTCAAGTGGTATAAATTCTTTGGATAGCAATTTCAACAAAATCTGCCTTAATTCAGTGGGAGATGTACAGGTAGATTATTTGATGCTGCACATAGGAGTGCCAGTGTCTGCTCTGAAAGATTAGTTTTGACAAGCTTTTTTTATTTTTATTTTTTTTGTTAAATCTGGGTTTTGAGAAGAAAAGAAAAAAATAGAGGCTTCGAAATACTGACATTAAAAAACTGTGTTTTGAAACAAGATATTGTAACTTCTTTGATCATCAAAATGAAATTTTAAATACATCTGTGTTGTGCCTTCTACTCGTCTCAAGATTTTGATTTCCTGGTTTCTAGCTTTACAGTTAAGCACTCAAATAGCTAGGTGAGCATGCTTACACATTTTTCCTTTTGCGTACTTTATACAATACCGTACTATTTATAAGTCTGTAAAATACTGCATATGTGCTGACTAATTAACTCTTTGCAGAAGGCTTAGATTTCTGTGGAAAATTTGCTCTCAAGATTGAGGCCCCAAACTTTTTTTTTTTTTTCAATTTTAGGAGTAAAAATGAAAATTGATTGTAATACAGAGCACAGGTGTGAACTGTCAAATGCTGAATTCAAGCCAAACAACACAGCTCAGGCATTTCTAAGAGAAAAATAATGAGTGACATGTTTCAGCACCAGCAGTACATCTGTGGAGTAGCATGAACTTGAACCAGGAATGAGTGACATTGTCTAGCTTGTCATTAAACACATCTTTTTAATTACATGAATTTCACAATAATGCATTTAAGGTTATTATTAAAAATAAAAAAATGCATTTCTGTTCCAAACTTTAACCTTAGCTTGTAATATTAATTTTGAGGGAGTTGTGCGATGTGTCGTTTCTTTATGCTTTGGGAGAGAAGTGGATCCACAACACCAGTTTTGTACAAGGTACGAAAGAGTTCTTGTAGAGAACTGAGTTTTTGTTATTACCAGGCAGGGTTGGAAGAGGGATGATGGTCTAGTCTAGCAGATGAAGGCAATACCTCTGTGCCAATTTGATCCACAGATCAACACACTCTATGAGAGCTAAATCCTGAACTGCAGGTGTTTACTGTAGGCTTTGGTTTGTACAAAAAGGAGATCAGATCCTATCACTACTGTAAGGTTGCTGAGTTCAGTCCATCTTGAATGTGAGAGGGGCAGCAAGTAAAGGTGAATAAGCAATAGCAATCTTTATTGCAGGAATGTGATTTGAATTTAATATTCAATATCCTAATGTGAACCCTGTAATTTTCAGTTACAGAGCAGGTTTTTATTTTTCTTTATGGTTGCAGTACATCGGGGTAGAGACACTTTTATTTCACTTTGATATAGCATGGCGAGCCATTTTTGAAACAATACGTGCAGTCAGTGTTTTATTTATTATTTCCTTTTGTGCTCAACAGATTGCCCATTCAAAATGGAAGAGCATGAACACTGTTGCCTCCTTGGTCACCTTGCTGTGAAGTTGTAATGTAGCAAATGACTAATGTATGCATACATGCGGGGACTGTTTTAACCCACATTTCACAGTGCCGTAACTGATTCATTGGTTTTGAAGAACAAAACAAAAACAACAGCCCTTGTCCAGCTGCAGCAGGCAAGAGCTAGGACATATGCTGGTGTGAAAGAGGGGGTAGGGCAGGAGACCCCTGCCCAAAACACTGGAACAAAGGGAGCGCAATTGCCTTGGCAAGGCATGGAATGACTTAAATACCCTATTGTATGAAATATGAATGGGTTGGCATTGTGAATTGCGGCGTGGGGGGCTCCTCCGCGTCGCTGATTAGCCACACGATTACCCAGATTACACGGGGAAATGGCTAAGGTAAATAAGGCCAGCCTTCTGCCACCTCCTCCCTGGGGCCGGGAGCAGGCTGCCCCGACCCCTTCCCTCCTACTAGGAGCTGAAAGGGAAGGGAATGGAGAGGAAGAAGAGTAAAGTCATTCTTGTGGTTAACAAAAATAAGGATTTCAAGGGCAACAGTGTGAAAACATCTTTCTGGTCAAGTGATGTATAGGTATTGTTCCCTGTTACCACACAGTGTGGAAGTAAATTGCTTGGCCAGAAAAATCTCATATCCTCTTTTCTCTCTGTCCTCCCAGGTTAAGGCAGAACCATTGGGTGATGATCACAAAGAGTGTGATAGGCACAGTTATGTCCTGCAATCTCCTCTGCTCTCCATAATCTTGTGCATAGATTAGTTCTCCCCTCCCTCCCCTCAATGCAGCTCTTACAGTTGTGGGGTGACACTCAGAAACCTGTGTTTACCCAGCCCAAGGCAGTTCAATGTAGTAAGGAGAGATTACTTCCCTGTGCTGGAGTCTTAAGGCACATATAATCAGCTATGATCCAGAATAAACTCATGTCTGTATTATGGAAGGTCAGGCTGGAGAGATCGCACTGTCAGCTGCCTCAGAGTTTTCAGTCTTAAAAAGGTCTCCATTTGCTGTGCCTAGAAAATCAGTGGTAAACTGAATTGCAGTGCTGACAGTGCCAAAGTCTCAGCTTCTGTGTGTTCTCAAAAGAAGCCGTATCAGAAGTGATTAGCAATGCACAGTTTGAAATGTATAATGCGAAATACATATGTCTATGTTATACACATAGACTTAAGCTGTCTCAAAAGTGAAGATGTTTTTGTCTCAGAGAAGATGTATCTTGGTCTAGCCTTTCAGTTGAAAAGGTCTCTAATCGTTGTATGTCTTGTGGCATCTTTTATAACCTTGACCCCTGGCTCTTTTATGCTGCAGTTAAACTGAAGGTAGTGTGTGATGTCCCACCTCACTGCTAGGGTACTGTCAGTACCTAAACTGGGATGCAACATCCTTGCAGGGAGGAGCCCTTACACTGTGAGCTCTGACGCAAGTGAGATGCCCAGCTGCAAGGCATTGAAAACCAGCTGGACTCCCAAAGGAGACTACAGCTCCCTGGGTGTTTTTAGAGAGATTTTGGTGCCTAAAGTTGCAATTAAGTGGGTTAAACTGAGACCTGGTTCTCCCTGGAACAGAAGAGAATCAGTTTGAGACAATATATGGAAACATGGTTTTGAAATAAGGGGAAAGGGGCAGTCTGACTTTTGTGAATTTGTTTCTTTTTAGTTTCAGGTGACCTACTAATAAAATTCAGCACAAGTTTATGAATAGTTTGGGTTGGCCCAAATCTGCATTCTTCCATAAATAAAATAGGCAGCTGAAACATTTGCCCAAGACTAACTTGGGCTACTATGTTGAGATTATCAGTTAATGGCAAAACAGAACTAAGAAACAGGCAGCGAATGAGAATGGCAAACTCATTACTATTCTATGGATTTTTTTTATTATAAATATTCAAATAGCACTGTAGTTATTAAAATATGCACTAATCTTAAAAGATCACTGAGAAAAAGGTGTAGCTTTCACTTTTGATTTGACAAACAGTTGGAAGTAACAGATATGCTCCATATCCGTTCTCACTGCTCCAGAGAGCAAACAGTTGAAGTGGGGAAAAAAAACCAAAACCAAAGTGAAAAGACATTGAGCAGGACTTTTTAAAACAATTAAGCAAAGACCCATTGCTTTTAGCAGTTCATATTTTAAGTGTTTACACTTCTAAATAGTGGAGAAACCCCCCAAAATATAACCTCACAAAATTTAATTCCTAATCGGCAGATGGAGTGCTTATTGTAGTTTGCCTAAGGCTTCTAGGTGGAAGGTGGAAGTGAGCTCCTTGTCTTGTCTTTTTTTGTGAGTACTGATATCAGTGTCCTATCCAATTTGGCTAATTGCATTATTTTCTATAATCTAAACACAGACTTTTAACTTCATGCTCTAACCTGCTGAGCATTGCCATTTTGTTTTGTTATAAGGTAACTGTATTTCACCAAGGGTTGGATGCCTGCCCATGCTGAAGGAGTCTCTGGGCTTGTATCTGGGTATGTGTTTTGTACAGAAGGTGCAACTTCTTGGATAAGCTTGTGCTTTTCTAATAGCATATTTCATTACATTTTTGATCTGCAAAGTCATCTTGAATGTACTGAACTTTATTGATGGTTTCTGGTGAGGTCAAATGAAAAGTCCCTGGTATACAGTCACTCTTTATTTGAATACATTTTTTTTTCTTTCTGCATAGCTGTTTCCATTTGCAGTCTAAGGATGTCTAGAGCTTTGTGTATGGGCACTTGTTACTTTTATCAAACTAAGTCAGAATAGTTCAGTGGAATAGATGATTTGACAGAACAAGAGGGAATGGCTTTAAACTCCAACAGGGGAGGCTCAGACTGGACATTAGGAAAAAATTTTCACAGAAGGTGTGGTCAGACAGTGGAATAGGCTGCCCAGGGAGGTGGTGGAGTCACCATCCCTGGAGGTGTTTAAGGGTCGTTTGGATGAGATGCTGGGGGATATGGTGTAGGGGAGAACTTTGTAGAGTAGGGCTGATGGTTGGACTCGATGATCCAAGGGCCTTTTCCAACCTGAATGATTCTGTGATCTGTAAAAGCTGTATATTGTCCAAAAATGCTGTTATTGCATCCTCAATTTTCTGTTTACTTTTATATAGTGAAATTTTGCATGCACTTTTGGTTTAGCATATAATTCCACTGGTTAGCCAAACAGCTTCAATGTTGTTGGAAATAAAAGCTCAGCTATTTACGTTGTTTTAAAATCCAGTTCTCTACGTACTGTTTTGCGTGTTGGCCACGCTCAGGAGGTGCCCGGTGAGCCACCTGTACATATGTAGTATGCCAAATAAAAGGACAGAAGCTTCCTAGGCAGGTTTCTTTCCACTGATCTGTTTGTTGTTTAGCAGATGCAGAGGAGGAGTGTATTGATTGAGCATCAAGAAGGACGGGTGAATTGATCTGATAGTGAAGTGATGCATTTTTTGCTGAGATAGGGATTTTTCTGATGGGGAAGGAACAAACTGACTTATTGGTTAATTGAAGGAGAGAATTGACTGGGAGAGGCAGTGAGAATTTGATGAATGCTAGCTGCAGGAAAGAAAGGTTTTTCAAATATATGCACAAATATGTATTGCTTTCCCCATTTGTCTGCCTCTTACTTAATACGTAATGAAGATGGGTGGCTTCACTTGGACTCTTTTTGGCGTGCTGCTCATTCCTTGGACTTCTGCAAGATGGGTAGGCCTGGCTTTGTGTGAAAATTTTTCTCTTTTTAAATATGGTTGGAAACGTTCCCGCATTGAAGTCTGCAAAAGTTTGTTTCTGCTTTTTTTTTCCTTGTGCTTCAGTTTATTGAATCTGCCAGTAAATGTTCTTTGTCACTGGCTGCGACTGACTAATCTAGGCCTGGATTTAATGTGTGTTAGGCACCTAACTCCCACTGAAAGCAATATGAATTAATACCCTTTTTCCTTTAAATACTCTTCCAGATTTCACTATGCAACTCTCTGTATTGGTAGGACCAGAACTTCTTCCACAAGAATGGTCATTGCTCCTTAACCCTTTGGAGAAAGGACCATAATTTGTTCTGTTTGGCTGGTGCAACAGTGGTCTCATCTGTGGTGGGGACTTCTAAGTGCTAGAGTAATAAATAATTAAAATAGTAAAAGTGACACCAACAACAGTAATACTATTAGTAATAAATAGTTATGTATTGGTGCCATAGAAATATTAATTACTCCAATGCTTAATTTAATTTCTAATTAATTTAGAATTAATTTCCTAATTTCTGTCTGGATGAGGTTGCCATAATCTTCATGTGGTGCCTTCAGGAAACCAGAAGTGTTTTCATTCCCATTTTACAGAAATGGCATAGAAGACCTCCAAATACTGTCTTCTGAGGACTCTAACTCAGAGCAACCTCAAGGAAGTTTCTGTCCTCTCCTTGGGAAAACTGTTTTTAATGGGATTAGGGAAGGAGCCTATTCAGGGAATTTTTGTGTTGTGGGATGGCAAACAGCAGAGTCCCTAGGGACTGGCATGGTTATTGGAGCTCAGTGTTCTAATGTTACAATAATTTCCCTCTTGCAATATTACCCTGGGGACTGTGGGGAAATGGAATGCTATGGACTGCTTTGACTTGTGAAGAATCTGTGTCTGTCCCTTCTTCCCCTTGTACCCTTCAGTTTGCTCAGATGTGCCATGGCCTTATTTTTGTCACCATTAGGTAAGATTCAGCTGCATTTACAGCACAGATATTGTAGGAGTGAGCTCTGTGCAGAGATATTAGAATTTTTAAACTCCCAAAGGGAATAGGGAGGACCTTTAAGTAGCAAATAATAGGCTCAGCCCATAAACTGCACACACACACACATATACACACACACACTCCCCCCCTAAAAAAAAAAGAAAGAAGAAAAAATTGTCAGGCATAAGGAAGGAAATGGATAAGGAAGAAGTCTTCAAATAATTTAAACCTAAGAAAGAATTCTTGAGTGTGGATGGGGGGGTTTATGTTATTTTGAAATGCATTTAGTACTTTACAGGAACAGCTTTGCTCAAAGTCACTTGTCCCAAGCAGTCACACTTAGACCTGTATGTTGTTGAAGCAACACCAGAGGTAGGTGAGTGGAGAAAAAGTATTTAGGGAAATTTGTGCAGCTGGATGAGATTTTTAAGTTTGAACTCTTAACGGGAAACTTATGAATGCACCAGAGCTGAACAAATATTTCAGTGTGAATAATTTGTATGACAATACTACTAACAATAGCTATTCTATGATACAGCTAGCACAGTTTGTCTGATAGAAGAGGAGAGTTGTCACCATCATATGCTATCCCTTTCTCTGTCTTGCACTGCCTGGAATTTCACCTTGGACTGAGCCAATCCTACTAAAGAAAAAATACCAGCTGGATTTCTCCATAAAACAAGAGTTTGATTGAAGAATGTTTTTCTGTATTTCCCTCCCTAATAATTTACAAGTTTCCCCTTGTAGAAAGCGGGACTTTAGAAAGCTTCTTCCAAAATGAAAAGCTTGCTCACAGATTGACTGTTAAATGTGCATTGTGCATTTGTCAGAGATGCTCTAAGTGGTACTGAAGCTGACAGAATACAAGCAGGAGCTGACAGCTTCACTCCAGTTACAGCTGATTAAAGGCTGCAGGGGCCTGGGGGGCCCGTCTCAAAAAGAGGACCACTGCAAATTCATCAGAGCACTTCCAGTCTGTATGTTTAACACTGGCTGGCATGGAGTGCTCTAGGTATTGCACTTAGTAACCAAAATGTGCTTCCAGTTTTGGAGTATGTAATAATAGATACAGACAAGAAGTTAAAAATGCAAATCAGAATTACCTTACATTGTGTACATTATATTATGTATGACAAACGTCAGTGTAAAATGTAAGTATTGTATATGTTAAACCTCAGTGTATGTTTTAGAGACGTTTGTGGCTCCAAGCATGACTCAAAGCTTGAGGCTGGGTCTTCTCCCAGCCTTCTCCCCATTTCTATACCAAGCATGTACATGGAGCCCTTGTAGGCTGAGCAAGCTGGCTGTTCATTCTGGGAACTCTTCCCTAGGCCCTGTAGCCAAGGCATTCAAGCATAGCTAGGGATCCAGCATGACCTAACCAGAACCGTGAAGAAAAATCTCAGTATCAAACAGTGCTCGGCACTGTCTGGAGACAAGACAGAGAGCACATCTCCTGCTTTTTGGAATGTTCTCATTTATAACTTCCAACTGTTAGCAAGTATGCAGTGCTTGTGTATGCTGTATATACCTTGTGCCTTAGTGTACACCGAGTGAACATCTAATTGGGGAATTCTTTTCCTCTCTGTTCTGTCCCAGGTCAATTTTATGTGCTGTGTGTTTTTTCATTCCTTCACTAATGCAAAGAGAACATCCCAAACAAATATTCCCTCCCAAACATGGGTAATAAAATATGTCTTTATTTTTTTAAAAAAAACCTTTTACTAAAATCATTAGAGAATTTTCCTTGCATTATTTCTACCAGGAGCTTTCTCTTAAGCAAAACAACCACAGTTACCCCCTTCTGCCCTAAATTTCAGTCTTGCTTTATTAGCACCAGAGGCCAGATTCTCAAAACTGCTGATTTAAAAAATCCATACAATCTTTAGAACACTTTGGCAAGGTACTTTTTTTAAAACACTTGGAAATAAATCACAACTTGTGGCTTAATAATCAGAATTGTAGGTACAAAATATAGTAAGTCAAGTAATAGACATTTGTTAGCATTTTTTTGCATTATTCCATTAATATATGTTTAGAATTCCTAAATATTTAAAGCTCCAGACTGAGAGCTATTAGGGTGATTTCTTTGCTTAAATTGAGCTCAAGTAATGCTTTTGATCTCCGTTTTCATTCACTTAACTAGAAATTAATTTTTCAAAAATGGAAAATGGTTATTTGTTGAAAGACCCACAAGATGTGCCTTCAAATAAAAGGAATTAAGAAAATATGTATGTCGTGATCCCTTAGTGATGGGAAGTTGTTTATAATTAATTTAGACAAACTGTTCAACAGTGTGCCAGCATATCAACAGAACCTTTTCATAGTCTGAGTCCTCTTGTGTTGATTTTTAAAAGGCAGCCAGTAAGACCTGGGGGCTTTTAAACTGCAGAACTCAAGGAATTTGCTGATTTCCCCCTACTGAGCAACAATAACCCTATATAGGCATATTTCAGTAGGTATGTCTTTATGTGGATGGATGTTTGTGTCTGCATGTATTGTTTTATATACATACACTATTTATATGTGTATATATATACATGTATATATAAGCTCATGTATATATAAAATATATATGAATACGAACATGCTTACATACATATGCACTCCCTTTGCCTTCTTTTCTCCCAGTCATCTTTGAGACTGTCTTTATTTGCTTTAAATAACTTTTTGGCTCAATTAAAGCTCTGCTGGACACGTTAAATTCCACCTCTGATGGTATTTCAGACTTATTTTAAATTAAAGATAACACACAAAATAATAGCAATAACAGAATATAATTTCCGTTACTTTTTTTTTAATAACAAAATCAGACTTACAAATTAGAATCCACACGTTAAAAATGTGCCTACTCCAGAAGGAATGCACTGATGTTTTGACTAGGATTTGGACTGCGAAAAAAAGAGAGGTGAAGTGAGTGCATGTGAGAGAGACTGGAAAAGAGAGAGCTTAGGAAAGCAAATGTGCTCTGCAGAAGTAGTTCAGTTTGCATAATTTATTTCAAATATGGATCCTCTATGGTGTGTGAGTGCTTCCTCCCTCACCTCCCTCACCCACACCACACTCCCCCCCCTTTCTTTTAAAAATAGGAATTTCTGTGCTGCTTGCGTTCCAATATTCCAGTTCAAACAGGGTGCTTGGCAGTAGCTCAGCACCTGTGTACTTGACTACTTACTGCTGACGAGCCTTGCTTGCCGGTAATCTAGATTTATGGTAAGTCTACCCTTTCCCTTCATCTACAAGGTCCGGGGACATTCGGGTAGCCAATCTGCCCTTAAATATGTCTCTGAGGAAATGGTGCTAATTAGTATTGGAATTTACAGCCTTCCATTTTATTGACTTGTCCTACTTTCTTCGATAATTAACTAATGAGTAAAGTAATGAGCTATGTTAGTCAGTCATGATGTTCAATTAAACAGCAAATCAATTATTGAAAATAGTTTCGGACAGCTCTTGTGTCATCACGAGGAGTGTGCGTGTGTGTGTGTGTGCACACGCGTGTTTTAAATGCGTGCCCTAGATGTGGCAGTGTTCCTCCCTGGAGGGTATCTGGCTGCTGGGGCAGTTGTGTGATCACAGCGAAACCCGACCAGTGGTCCCTCTTGCCCACGTCATCCACCCTCTGTTCAGCTCCTCTAAATCGCGCCCTGATGCTCTGCGTCACTGAGCTGGGCTTATTTGCAGGGGGTCCCCAAAGCCTGAGAAGGACAAGATTGCCCTAAAACACAGAGAGCTTTATGTGATGGGGGGGTTGGTAGAGCGATGTTATGAAACAGGCATGCTTGTTCATGTCTGTGACCCCTCTGCCTCTTGTCCTGGCACAAGAAAACTTTCCCACCAGTGAGCAGGGCCACCTGTCCCAGAGCTCAGCATTATGGCAGCAGGAACAAATACACAAATATTTGCCCTCAAAGCCCCACCTGTCTTCTGGCCATAAGCAACAGAGAAGATGGGAGGGTGATAAAGGATTTTTCCCCTGAAGGCTTTGCATACCAGCCTGGGCAGCAATTGTCCATGGGAAGAGGCTTCCAGGACCGTCATGTCATGAGTCCCCTGCACTGTACCATACAGTGGGGTGGCACCAAACCTGGGGGGGCACTGGCAGGTCAGGTTGCGGGTCACCAGGGAAAGCAGTGACTCTGGGCCTGGCTTCAGTCCTTACAGCACAGGTGGCTTCATTTGGTGTGGGTCAAGCAAAGACCTTTTTCTTCAGGATAAGAAATGCATTCGTTTATCTCCCTACTGTTATGAGTGCAGTTTTACCTAGGAAATGTGAAGGGCAGTTCCAGCAAAGAAAGCTGTATCTTACAACATCATTCCGTAACTTGCTAGATCTTCAGGTTTAATTATTCTTTCATTTGAACTTTTTACCCTTTCTGTTTCCTTCATGTCTTTCACTTCATCTTGTCTGCTGCACTAGCTAATAGCACTTGGGCGCCTGCTGCCCACGACTTTGCGTGCTCCATGTCCGCCCTCCTGGTGACACCCACCTTGTTGCATTTGCTGTTACTTTTAGTTCTGCTTTTGGTATTGGAGAGTACCGTAGCATTATTCCCATATACAGCAAGCAAACCTGCCCTGAAAATCCGGGAGCCTGGGAACAACTTTTACTGTCCTACACTTTACTCATATAAATAAGAAATTTTGATTTGCTCTGTCAAAAGACCACTTTGCTGTGGGCAGCAGCAGATTTTAGAGGTGACAGTAATATTGCATTAAGCAGTCTGATGGTTTTAAAAGGCAAGAAAAATGTAAAGGTTATTAGGTGGAAAATTTGGTTTGGGCTCACATTTTTAACCTATCATTATCAGATACACTGAACCAGAAATAACACTCTTGAAGATTTGCTGTGCTCTCTCACAATTCTGTTTGAGTAGCAAAGTGGCACAAAGAGTGCCATGCCATGCTCAAAGGCTCTGTAGTCATACAAATGTGCCCCATAATTAATAGTAGTCATCATATAATGATTTTTTTCCAAAGGTAGTGAGCATGCAGAAAGCTCCACTCCACCTTCCAAATTCAGAAGGAAAAGCAGGCCAGTGAGCAAGCACCTAAATATGGACAGAGGAAACGGAGTATGTTGGCCTTAGCCAGTCAACTGAATCGCGATTCATTAGAGAAACAACAAGCCAAAACAAATCAAAGACTGTTCAAAAAAGGCAACATAAAGTTTTCATTTCCAAACAGTTTTAATTCACTGTTTGTGCTCTTTACTGGGAATATGCAAGGAACACAAACATTCCCGTATGAATTAAATTACAATTTACATATGAATTACATTAGAAATATGAGCTACACTAAAGAGATAATTAGTGCTGTCCTGGGTTATGTGAGCACAAACAAAATTAAATAAGAACAATTTCAAAGCCAAGTTTTGCTTTGCCTTTTCAACTAAGCTGGTTTAATCAGTGATAATGACTGAAATAAATCCACTACATATAAAACAATGCACAACATACCATACTGTGTGAAACGCCATTACTAAGTCCCATGCCTTGGTAAATCACACAGTCAAACAGGAGTACAGTGTCACCAATACAATGCTACAGAATATTTGTCACTGCTGTGTGCCCAGCCCTGAAGGTGGTGGTCCCTGAGGCTTGCAAGGAAGCAGGACCCATGACAGGCCAGCGTCACTGCGCTGCTCCAGAGAGTAGGTGGGGGGGAAGATGTGAGGGGGTGTGTTGGGGATTTTTTAAAACTAACATATGAATGAGAAAGAGCTGCCACAGGAAAAAACGGCAGTGCTAGCAGAGAGCAATGAGAGGGAGGGAGGCTGGAGAAGCAGCGGGGTTGGGAGGGGGGGAAGAGGGGAAAGTGAGAAGGATAAAAATACCAAGCAGAAGCAGACTACCTGTGCATCAGTGCCGCAGCCCCTAAATAGAGCTATGGTTTATGACTACCTTGCCTAATGAGCTAAACTCTGGTGACCATAAAACTGAAATATAATTATGACATTAAAGATGCCTATATTTGAACTTAATTATTAATTAATTTAATGAGAGAATAGGAGGTTGTAAAATTGCTAATTAAACAGCTCTGTAAAACTGCAGACGGCAGAGGATTTACCAAATGATGAATCCCACAACAGTATTTGGGCTATATCAATATTCTATTAATATACAGTATGCCAGAGGTACTGGCTAGTACGCTACTCACAGTTAAGCCGATGTGACAGGCATACAGAGTGAAAGAAAATGAAGGACATAAAATTCCAGATGACAGCAACCTTGAAGACGATCTCTGCCCCCACCTCTGTGGCAGTTTCTGAAATCAGTTAAATAAACTCAGAAATGCAGGATAAAAATCAATCTTACCATCGCAAATGTGAATAAATTGGCTTGAAGCAAAGGACCCACCTATGGTCTTAGGCACCGTGGTGTTGTGTTGGTCTCTGCTTGCGTGCAGGAATGGTCAGAGCTAATCTGGACTTAAGTGCAACAGAACGGGAGGGATGTAGCGTGAGTGTGTGTGTGTGTGTGTGTGTGTGTGTGTGGTGTGTGTGCTCGCATGTGAAAGAGAAGCTGAGCGAGAGCAAAAAATAACTGTCCCCGTGTGATTAGCGAAATTAAACTCAAGTGAACCTTCAGGGGCTGAATTCGAACCTACGGGGGACAATTTTAGAGATTCCCACACTGCACTATCAGCATGCAAGGAATTTCGCTGTAACATTTGAATGGCAATGCCATTTGGATGACATTCATTTAAAAATATAGAGGAGGAGTGCAGGAAAATGTTTTCTTTTAGCACTGAGCCTAAATCAAGGAACGTCAAAATAAAATGCATGGGGTTGTCTCACCCTGTATGTATCTAAATGTCAGTCATGACTAATTACTGGAATAAATGCAAAAGGAAAAATTCAAGTATCCCTTTGTAGTTTTGTAGGGAACAATGAAATACCACTGGGTAGCGTAACAGAAAACCACCAGCAACACCAGGTTAAATGTAGGAGGTATGTTTTAATATTTGTACAAATCTTTAGAATGGTTGCTTTTTATATCTGCTGTGTGGCATAGCTTTTCCTTTACGCATTTCATTTTTTAAATGTTCTGTTGACAGACAGAAGAAATAATTTGACAAGAAAGATCAAAGGTACAATATCAAGAAAATACGGTGGGAGGAGACTCACACTCCCCCCTAAGGAACAGAGTACAGTCATTACAGTAACATCTCCCATTTCTGAAAAATGGATGGAGGATCTTGAGGCTAAGGACAGGAGTTGTATTCCCAAGCCCTTTGTGAATTCTGAAGAAGTTACATAAACTTTCAGAGCCTGAGTTTCTGCTTTCTAAGCTAGGAATAACAGCAGTTTCTTGCCACTTATTCATGTTTCAGAACACTAAATGGAAGCTTGCAAGTAATTTCTGAGAAAGTAATCTCTGAAAGTTGCTTTTTATTGACTGGTTTGAGACAAGATTTTAGGAAGTGTCACTTCTTGCTTTGTTTTGTTTTTTAATGTCCATCTTGGGACATATGAACGAGGCAATTTTAAGGAGCTGTGTGCTTCACATGATGGTCTTGTTTACCTTACCTCAAATACTAATACAGTCTACAGTCTCTTGATACTCAGAAAGCTCACTGGTGGGTTTTGTATGAGAATCTGCAGCTCAAAGAGCTGCTGCTTTAAAAAATCTTGATCCCAATTTAGAAAACTACTCTGGCTGGTTTCTATCTTATAATATGTGCAATTAATAAATATGAAGGCTTCTATGCATTTATTATCGTTGTATCATGCCCCGCAGTTTTACAGATCCAATTTCCTAAAGAATGACTTCTTTTACCAGAAATAAAACCAGACATTTCTTCTATTGTGCGACCAGCTATCAAGCCCGCCCCTTGACTGGAGGCTTTTGTGATAACTGAACTGGGTTTGACTCACTTAGGTTTCAATCCCAGCAAGACAATTAGTTAAAAGTTGGAACTGGTGGGTTTCTAGTAAAAAGAAAATGCCAAATGACTCATCATCACCCTGTTGCAGGTTACACGTTTATAGCATCAAAGAAACAGCCTCTTTATCTACCCCAGAGCTACCACATGGTAAATTTTATTACTGGTTGGTCTCACGCTTTGCTAGAGAAATTCAACCTGCAGCACAGTGGCTGACTTGAAACAGGATAGAAAGGGCAGGAAATCTGGGTACACTCTTATCTCCAAACTTACCTCGATGCAGCCATTGCAGACAGCTACCTATGAGAAAGAAATCTTTGAGAAAGGGTAAATAGTGGTGAGAGTTATTGTCAAACCAAAAGCCTATTTTTTTTTTTTCTGTGATACTTACTGCCATCCAGTTATAAGGAGATCCTGGGCAGGGACCTCTTTGTTGCAAGGAGCATGAGAGGTCCAGCTGACAGCTCTGAACCTGAAGTTCATGGTCATTTTCATAAGACTGGTCACCACAGACCCTGGGAGAAAATTATTTTGCTCCCTTGCTCTGCGCTGAGGGGAGGAGGCTGGTCACTGTTGCCTGGTGGTGATCGTAGGGGTGTGAGAGGTGAGAAACCAGGCCTGACTGGGGCAGGTGTCTCTCTGGGTACCAGCAGCCACGGTAGCAGTTCTGCTCCCAGCTTCACGTCACATTTAACACCAAAGTGGTTCACAAACTACTGGTAGCAGCTTGGCTAGCATTCATATACGTCACAGTTTGCAAAACTGGGATTGCTCATTCCTTAAACATTATGGGTATAATCCAGCTGTGGCCCAGAGCTAAACCGTACAGTTGACAGGGGTACCTGTCAAGCTTGATTACCAGGAGAGAGCTCCAAAGTAAGAACAGGCGTGATTAACTACTATTGGTATTGCAGGCGTGTGCCAGGGTCTCAATGCGGCACATGTGAGAAATGTGTACAAACCCGAAGCTTTCATTGATTTGGTTTAATTCCCTAGGATTTAAATTTTTTGTTTTAATCATGATTTAAATCATCAAGGAGGTTAGCTTGGTTCAAGTAATCTGTTACTTTTGTTTGCATTTGTCTTTTTTTTTTTACCCTTTAGGAAGATTTCCCTTTTTTGGTTGGTTGGTAAGCTGTAAAATATGTGGCTAAATACATTGTACAAAGTATGCTGCCCACTTCATGTGTTTGTCTCTGATCAGAAGGATACTTTAAATCTTTGCCCATTCAATTAGCCAGCTTTTTAGTTTAATATGATTTAACTTCTTCATTTTTACCTTTAGATAATGTTAGAATATGGTGAGTGCTGTACCTCTTTTTCATTAGGCAAAAACTATTTTTTCTTTGGTATTTGTGTAAAAAATTATTTATACAGAACTCACAACATCTTTCCAGCTGCAGGAAAACCCACCTTAAAATACTTCTCACTAAATAAATACATCTATTTTAAATTCAAAGAATGTGCAGAAGGGAAAATTATATTTACTTAAACAGATTTCTTTTGTTTAAAACAAGCGTGTTAAATAAAAGAAATGGTGTAATGGCATAGTTAAACCAACTGGTTTTGTTCATAATATCCATCGAGACCTTCAAAATGGTAGAGCCCAACTTTTTATATCTATTATATGCATAATAATTGAAAGACAAAAACAAGCTTTTTTTTTTTTTTTTTAACTTCCAATAGGTTTCTAATGTTGAAGTATCCATTCAAACGAACTAACTGAATACTTTCAAATGAAGAAAAAAGTTTTGGAATTCCTGAAAACAAAATTTCTGCCATCAGAAATTCCAAACTGATGTAAAAAATGCAGACTTTAGTTTATACTTCTTTACTAGTGATTATACAAGATCAGTGTTTTGACTTGTTTTTAAAACCTCAGAGTGCGACTAACACTGCTTAAAACCATGCGGCACTGCAGAGATAAAAAGAGAGAAAAGACAAGGCACAGTAATGAAAACATGTTTCTTTCTAAAGCTTGAAGTATGCAGATCTGAAAGTTGTAGTTTGAAAATAGAGGATTACGGTATTTATCAAAAGACATCAGAATTCGCATTAGTTCCTGTTATTGTAGTCTTTCTTTAAATCAAAAGAAAAGACACAGAGTGAATAAGATAGGAAATATGCGGATTCAACTTTCCCCTCTCAGGACAACATGCCAGTTATTACATTTGGGTTGAAATATGAAAGCTAAAAGGTGTTCTCCCAAGTATGTGCATTAACAGTATGACAAAAGTTTCAATTGAAATTCAGTTAGCAACTCTGTTGTTCCACAAGGTGAAAATAGTTAAGCTAGCTTCACAAACTAACTGAATTACGTGAGCACTGGTGAATTACATAAATATGTTTGAAGACACAGGGATCAAGTGGATCTGTGTAGCACTGAGATCCTGTTTTTGACAAATGGCTTATGATTACTGAATATTGGGAGAAGGAAAGAGAGCTGGGGTTTTTTTGGTAGTTTTCCATGAGATCACAAATTCTTCTGGAAGAAAGATAAAGGAGACAATTTTGGGGTCTGCAATCTAGAGAAGACTCATACTTTTTATTTTGCCACCAGATCACACCTTTGTTTAAATCTCTCCACCCAGTTGTCCTCACTGTTTATTTATGAACAGTATGTGAACTTTTCCATACCCCAAATTAGATAATTATCATAAACCCTCCTTCAAATGCAGGTGTGTAGGGGACAGTAAACATATTTCAGCTGCTGAAGCAAGCTACCATGATCTCTGTGGGTATTTTTCTGCAGGGAATTACACAGCCTTTCAGATGATGTCACAAGGAAGGTTGAAGCCTGGCAACACTTTATGCTTGGCACGTGCTTGAAAAATCTAGCTGGATACTTTTCTATTGTTTCAAATCACAAACCAGGCAAGCATCATAAACAAGAATGAGTTGGTATTTCTGTTCCAAAACTCCAAATATGTTAATCTTTTTCCTTACTCTGTCAGTTTTGATTTAATTCTGGAGGAGAAGGAAGGTAAGAAAGCAGTCTGACTGAGGTTGACTGCACTCTCCTGCAAACCTAAAGAACCAAGGTCTAACATCTCCCTCTGTTTTCTAGCACTTCAGGTCTTGTCCATGCAGGAAGATAAGGCAGATCAGCCTTTCCTCTAGTGTTCAGAAATGGTTGTCTCACAAACCCTGGGTGCCTGGCAAGCTGCTTCACAGCATGCTTCTGCTGCATTAGCGTGCTTTGATTATGGTTTGTCCAACCAAGAGAAGGCATCAGGAATAAAACCACTCTACAGGCAACCCAGGATAACTCCTTAGCCTATTTCCCTCCCCCCACCCCCCATCCCTCCCCATGGTTCTTAATCGTGTTATGCTTCAACGCAAAACTTGTTACAACCCCAGTTGGTCAGAAGAGTGTTTAAAAACTGTTCTAAATACAGTTCTCTGTCCTAGATTTCAGCGGGAATATTCCTATAGTTAAAACTACGTGCCTGGTTAAGTGCTAGACTGCATTTATAGGTAAATTTTAGCCTTTAACCCCACCCTAATATTTTGGGGTTTTTTCCTTTTGTTTTGTGAAATTAGATAATTCTTATTTGTTGTATAAAAAGCTTCCAATATATATTGAAGGCTTATAGAGAAAGCCACATCCATACATGACAAATATGTTAAAAAAAATAAAATTAAGAGATAGCAGTATAAAAATAATACGGAAAGATGTAAATCTTAGCTACAAAAAAAAAAAAAAAAAATTAAATTATCTAAACATATCAGAGGTACTTTATCTACATGTATGTACAGTTTGAGGCAATGTTTTCTTCTGAAAGAGAAATCTGAATGTAGACTATATGACACAATTTAAGTAACTATTGCCTGGAAAAATAACAATACTCTGTTTTGAGCAGATCCACTTGAGAAACTAAGAGTAAAAAGGTTAGCAAAGCATCTCAGAAGTGCAGGTGTGACAGCATTAAAAAAAGAAATCTGTGAAGAATTAAAGACAGGATCATAATGCCACCTTTTTCTTATATGAAGAGATGGCTTGAAGGAGGAGAGGCAGGTAAAGGCATGCATGTCTTCTGTGAAAGGCTTCTAATGCCTGGCACATAATTGATTAATCTGTGGCTTCAGGTTTGTGAGTGAAGTCATAAGAACTGGGAGATAAGTCACATTGCATTCTAGGGTAAGGGGGGAAACCCCAAAATTCTTGAGCTCCTACCATTAGCAACAGAAGAGATGTCTGACATAGTAAATCAATTTGGAATGATTAAATAACAATTTGGTCTTTGCATTATGAAAAGTAAGTTCCCATCTGGTATGAGTTTGCTTCTTGTTTACAAATGCCTTAGTTTGAATGAAGAATAGAAAAAAGAGTTATTGCTCATTCCCTCAAGCAAATGGGAAACCCAGCTGATGATTGTCCTCCATCATAGGCAGGTCAGCAGGATGTCATTTATAGATGGCCATGGATGTCTCCTCAGATAGCTCCATGTATATACACACACTTGGCCATGCCTAAGCTTTTCTGGTGACATGAACTCCCTTCAAGCATATCTCATTTCCCTTTGATGTATCCTGTCACAATAACATGGTCTATCACTGCATCACCAAATTATATTAAGGCACATAACAACAGACACCCAAGTGGATGACCTCACTCTTGCCCTACTTTGATCTAGGTCAATCATTTCTGGTGACTCAGGTATATAAAGCAATGCTCAGGAGATGACTGAAAAAAAATGCCGATCACATGGGTTGCATATGCATTTGGGAGTACTAACTGCGGTGAATAACGGGGCAGCATAAATTCAAGTTACACAAAGGATTTAAGTCATACATTGGTAAATATATTTTTTAAGACTGTACCAACCCTAACCACAAGTTTAAAGGCTTTTTTTTTTTCCATGCTGTCTTCCTAAGGGGTGAAGTTTTAACATGCAACCCACAAACAAAACATTAAAGATAATAACAGCTCAATCTAACATCTTCTAGACATAATCAAGGAGAAAGAACACTACATGTGTACACATGATGAACAAACATAAATGCTGTAACTATAGCAATGCTAACAGATTCTCCTGCTCCACCTATGTACCTGTGATGTCAATACATTTACACATACATTTATAATCATATAAATGAGAACAAAATTTATTCTAAGACAAAGGAGATAATGAATGAGCAGTATCAGTTTCACATTTGGGTCTCTATTATTCAAGTCACCTTTGGGAGTAGTTTAAGAGCAGAGGGTCTGATTCTTATTTACACTAATAACATAGCAATGTAAAATAAACTTAAACAGGGGTGTAAATTACATTTAATCTGCCCAGTCTGATACAAAAGGGACAGTAGTATAAATGAGAAACTGTCCCAGAAGCTCTCCCTCTGCAAATTGATTAATATATCAATGTTAGCTGCAATCTAGTTATCCTCTAAACAAAAATGACCTAATGTTGTAATAGAATGGAAGTTTCTTTTGAACTGCTAGACTTGAATATAACGAAAAACTGTAGATCTATATTTCCTCTTCTCTGTTTTTTTCCACTTATATCAGTTGGTCTAATGAGAGGCATTGCCTTTCTCAACATGCCTTCCTTCTCTTCAGTCTCTTTACACCAGCACAGCAACAAGAACACTACCACCATAAAAGTATGTGTTAGATTTCAAATATGCAGCAGGAGAGAAAATTTTTAAATTAATTTTTCCTTCCCCTCTCTCCCCATGCTCCTCAAGCTCTTTTGTATTGCCACTTTTTCCTGCCCTGCTTATAGCGAGGTTTATTTCTACTCCAGCAATGCATTTTAGAGGCGGGTAGATCACAGTTGTGTGTTAAATCATGAACAAAACCAATCTCTCTCCCTCTGCCTCTCTCCCCCTTTCTTGCTGTCTGTCCTTTTTACTTAACCATTGCTTCTAGGTTAATGATTCATTCTTCTAAAAGGCTGCTGTGCCTACCAGATTATACTGTAAAATCTGTCATTCTGTTTATGTTTAAAATACAAGATTAAAGCAGTGGTCATGCTGAGGGAAATGGTTCTCACACATAACAAGAAAGGATCAATCCACGTCTGCTGAATCCAGGCTGTTTTAGCAGAGGCTGCTGTTTTGGTGTGCTGCCAGACCCCAAAGAAATACGTGTGAGCTTTGAAACTTGGTAGCCATTCTTGCACTGAGCACAGCAAGGACCTAAAATAGGGCTTATCACACACTAATGTACCTTTGAAAGTTACAGCAGCCTAGGTCTCTGTAAATTGCAGGGAAAGCACTTGAGAAATAAATTATTCAGTCCTAATGGGAAGTGGAAAGGTGAAAAATTTTATTACAAAGTAGACTGTATGGTACCTTTAAAGGTATTTGGGCTAGGAATTTGCAACTGGTACTGTGGAATTGATATCCAGGTCATATATAGCCAAATTGTCAGTGGCACTAATGATTTTTATTTTTTTTTCATAGTGCCATGCATTAGTATAAAGGCAAATCAGAGCTAATGTTAGTATATTCTTTTTGTTACTGCAGTGTGACTTACCAGATCAAATAGGTTGATCCATAAAAACTAGTTGGGTATGTAATGCCAGCCAGATATTATTAGATTTGAGACTTGTATACACTTGAAAATTTACAAAAATAGCTCATTTGAAATAATTGCTCTGGAACACCTATTTGGTCAGAAAGCTGTAGGGATATTTCTCAACCATTTTAGATTACTTATCTCACTAAATTTCTAAGTATAGTCAAACCCTCGTGATGTGTCCTGCCAAATGAAGATTGTTCTATTCAATTAGCTTTCATTAAGGAAGGCAGAGAGGGGTAAATGTAGTTTCTCATTAAGTATAAGTTTTCATATTTATTAAGCAGAAATGAAAATACAGAAATTCAATTTCACATGTATTTTTTACTCATTGGGTGAAGCAGGCCTTCTAAAGAAGCCACAAGCCTACTCACTGAAGACTTAAGTGTGTCTAAACGTTGTTTGGCATTTGAGGGAGCCAAACTGCCTTTCTAGGTGAGGGTTGGAATTATGGTTATGAGTCACGATTATGAATTATTATTATTTCAAGGAAAGGTCATTGTGGAAACATCTTATGTTTGGTTCTTTTTCTTCCCGAAATCTCTAGCTCGATTTTTAAGCAGGACGGGAAGTAGTTTTAAATGAAGGGCGATGCTTTCAGGGGCAAGGAGTCAGCTTCCCCGTAAAAGTCAGAGTTGCCCATAAAAAGCTGACATCTTTTCTAACCGCAGCATTTCAAGCAGTAGTGCGTTTAAGCACCGAGGAAGCAGAGTTTTGCGCAGGAAATCCAGACTTTCACCCATTATATCTGAGTAGAAAATTCTGCTATTTTGTACTCAGTGCAGTCCTCGTGAGTGATGTCTTAAAGCTGCTCTCTGTGCTTGCACTGCTGCCCATGACCTTCCTCTGTTCCAGAATACTGTATCTTAGAGAAAAAACTTTAATTCTTTCTAAAACCATATGACTAAAGAAATTGCTATATGCATATGGATTAAAAGCTAGACTGTTTATTATACATATTTAGATCCTAATTGGGCATAGATTACTATCCAGGCCAGACTAAACACTTTTAATTTACCAAACCAGTGCTGGCTATGAAGAGAGGGTGAAATAAATGTTTAATGTATCCTATATCATCTTTTGCAAAATGGTTTCTATTTATCATCCAAGTACCTAATCAATGCAACTACATGTAAAATCCACAGATTTTATAGTCCAGTAATAAGTACATGCAAATTATGTTGTCATATAAGCATACTGGCTCAAAAAGATGTATAATACCTATCAGACTAGTTAGCCATTATCTTAATTATGAAGGGATTATCCCTATAAAGGCAAGGCCATAATATAATAGGAGTTCTGAAATATGAACAATCTCTAGCTATGTTTACCATTAATTCAGACTGCACTTATATTCCCATTTCCCGTCTTCTATTGTTTATTTTTGTTAATGTTTATGTGTCCCTTTGTAAGCAGCAATATGGTACAGCATCCCATCAAATGCACTATGAAAGCTCCAAAGAGCCATCCTAAGTATATTAATCCTCCATAAAAATAAATAAGCTATATGAGAGAGAGCATTTCTATAAGGCTTGAGTGTTAGTACTGGCAGCTGGAGCATGAGGTGGTGAGAATGTGTGTGCCAAATTTGAGATTCATGCATGAAAAAGCTCTTTGTAGTATTTTTGAGATGGGTTTTGTTGGTGGATTTTTTTTTTTCCTCTCAGTAAAGATTTTTCCGTAATAAAGACACTGTCTTTATCCCTCTTTCTCTGGAAGTCAAAAATGTCTTCTGAAGGGCAGGTGAAAGAGATCAGGTCACACAAGAAAGATGTTTCACAGTTGGGACTTTGCAAATACAGTGTTGAAAAAACAACAAATATAAGAAGTAAAACCCCATCTCTTCCCAACATTACATTTGCTCTGATGTATTTTCTGAAAGCCGCCCAAGTATAACTATTTATTTTAACTAAAGTAATCAAGATTAATGTCAGCAGTTATGACACACGCTGTTTGCTAAAGAACACATAGAACAATTGCTCAAGGCAAGCTTCATTAAGAAATCAGATAAAATTAGTAAAACTGATTATATTTCAAAACTCAGCAGCGGCAGCAGCTCAAATTGCCATTCAGGAGTCTCCAATTAACACAATTGGTCTTGTTCACAATCAGCTTTGTAATCTCATTAGCCTATTATATTTTAATCATTGGGATAACTGCACAACAAAACTTATTTTATTTTTGCACTGACTGATAATGGCACAAGTGAACGTGCAACATACTTTTTCTTTCTCTTTTTCTTCCCCCCCCCCCCCCCCCCCCCCCCCCCCCCCCCCC
>NW_020799095.1:60043678-60056295 GCF_003259725.1 Athene cunicularia
CCCCCCCCCTTTTCCAGAGAACAATGCAGGCTCCTTAGAGCATTATCCTGGTTACAGATTATTACCATACACTCTGTCAGTGCTAGGGAACGCTGACAGCAGGCATCTAATTTGGCATTAATTGGCAGGGGACTAATTGCATAACTGACATTGCTAGTGAACCTTAGAGAGTGTAAGGTAGGGATGGTACAAAGTATCAGAGAAGAGAGAGAGGGGAGAAGGAGCAAACAAACGCCTGCAGACAGTTCCGTGGATGCATGCATATAACTCGTTTGCCTCCTTGGTGTGCTGCCTTGTTTCATAAATGTGTTCCAGAGATATTGGCCCTTGTAAAAACACAAAGTCTTTCTGTCCTTTAGGTACTGGCAGTCTGCAAATACCTACAATACCAGTGTTTCATTGATATTGAGTATTGCCTGCTGCAATGAGATTATGTTCTATTGATGGGAACTGGGGTGTAACATAGCCATCTACAGAAAGCAATAGGTTGCCCTATTTTCAAGCTGAAAATGCTATGTATTTTATGAACTGCCTCTATCTTGCACACCAGGGATGTCTCTGTGGCTAAAGCCATAATAGGATTTTCCTAAATGATACAGAAATACAAATATTCTGACTGAGCACTTTTCTGGGCTCGTCTTATTTACCAGCAAGCTTTGATACAGTATTTTGCTTCCATCTTTTAAAGGACATTTTCAATTTCCCATTTCCCTTATGAGTGCTTCCTGTAAAGGTGTCAATAACCACTAATTGTGTTCTGCTTGGCCAGTCTGCAAATCAAAACAGCAGAGGCAGCAAGCCAATATGCATTCAAATCCCGTTACTTGGATGCCTCATTCTCAACTGGAAAGATAGGAGAAGGCATATATTCCTACAATTGTGTGCCGGGAAATTCAGAATTGCTCCTGTGATCTCCAAAGATACCTATGCGACTGCTGTTAATTCCCAGACTTTTATTTTAAGAGGGTTACTGCTGGGGGTATTTCAGTGTTGTTTCTTTTATCTTCAGTCCAGGAAATGGCGTGTCTTAGATCAGAGCAAATGTAAAAGGAAATAGCTCTGCAATCAGAGCAGAGGGTGTGCAATAATTAAATTAGGACTTGCTTCCACAGGCAGGCCAGTGACAGAACATGGAGATTTTACTGCATTGGTGGCCAAAGCAAGTAGTGGGTGGGATTTAGCTGCACTGAATATCATACAGTGGAAGAAGTCATTGATTTGATTAATGTTGCTTCTGTTTCATGACTTATATGTCAGCAGAGTGTTGATTTTCTTAAATTGATTGGTCATGCCGAAGTGTTAGCTGCCTAATTTCTGCTTGTAATATTCAGCTTGGAGTTTGGTTGAGAGCAGTTTGTTGTCAGCATTTGCTACTGCTGTTCAAGCTGCTTTGATTTCACAGTCACGAGGGCTACTTTCCTGGTTTGAGGAACAAGCTTTCACCAACAGAAACACTTTTCACAGATGTTTTTCCAGTTTCACTTAAAATCTTCAGCTTGGGCAAAAGTTTCCATCAGAAAAATTAATATTCATATACATACAGAGAAAACCCTTACAGGATGGACTTCCAGAGGTGCCAAGAGAGCCAGGTCAAATCGACTGAAAATGCTGAGGGCTCGCATAAAGGACAAGACATTTCCAAGCCCATTTGTTCCATTCTGACATGGAGGGGGAGCAGAGGTGGCATCTCTGATGTCTCTCCCCACCACAGCCCATTTCAAACCACACTTAGCTTGGCTACCAGGGTCTTGTATTTCTGGTGATTGTAGGGATGACCATTCGTGGTGATGCTGGAGGATTGCTGAGTCACAGGCTTTTTCCCTTGTTCCCATGGATCCAAAAGCAGCAACTTGTCCCTCTTCCAGAAAGCGTGTGAGCAGGTGCATAGTCAAGTGCACGAAGATAAATTAACATTGAAAGAGAGCATGGTAGGATGGGAGATCTTTCCTTTCATCTGCTAACTAGCAGGTCTGGTCACTTTTTAAATAATCAGATGTTTAGAGAAGATTAAAAGGATACTCCATCACCTTTTTTTTGGGCAATAGTTTGAACAGATGATGGATTTTATTACCATTTTGCCTAAGTAACTCATACTGTTAGTTGCCTTTAGTTTCATAATCAATTTATTAATTCCTACCATATTCTGCTTGTTTCCTATGAAAGATATAAAATACACTTAGAGATTGGACAAACAATTGGTATGATGCTTGTTCTCAAAGTGAATATTGTAAGGAGGGGAGCGTTAAGATATGAACTTGATCTCTTTTTTACCACTTCCAGAAATCACAGATGCGATACAGTGATAGAAGTGGTTAAATATGAGGCAAATCTGGCACAACTTCGTTGTTGTGAGTTATTCAGTGATGTTTCTTCTGTTGTCATCCCAGGTTTAAGAGTTTTTGTTGGCTTCTTTCTTCACACTGTGTTTTGCCTGGCTCTTTGAAGGAAAGCAGGCTCAGAAGGGCACTGATCTCCATACTGATGTGGCTAAACACAGCGATGTGCCAGCTGTCAGCCCCCCTCCCCATACCCTGCGTGTTCTACATTATCAGTTCATTACATGAGTCAGTTGGTGAGAATTTCTACTTTCCTGTAAAGGTTTGCTGGGATGGGAGCTGAGTCCAGCTCATTCTTAGTATCAAGCGATGCTGTGCTACGTAGATATTGCAGAGTGTCAGCCAAATCAAACTGATGCTGTTTAATGCTATAAGTCATGGTTTCTGACAGCTGCTGGCTTATTGGTGTATTTTGTTCACCAAGCATATTTTGCATGAGTTGCAAAAGTGATGCTATCAGTGGAAGTATGTGGAATCACGATGGCAGGCAGAAATGCACAGGCAGGCAGCAGAGCACTGGGGCAGCAGAAATGGGGGGCAGGGGGAAGGTTGTTGTGGTGTTTAAACGGAATTGAACTCTGCTTCAGAATCTGTGATTGAGCATTTCTGCACTGTAAAGGAGAGCCTCGGCTGCTGTCACTCACACTGACCATATGCTTATCTTTTCCTTTGCTCCTGAGGCTTAGTCCTGTTGACTTCAGTGCACCTTGGAGCAAGATGCTTGCCAGCAGCTGTAGTCAGAGTATGCTTGTATATGCTCCCTCACTGCATCTGCAGGGTGTATTGGAAGGAAAGTCGATGAGATTAAGCTGCCACCTCCTATAGCCACCCATGAGAGAAGCAAGCTACTCCCAGGCAGTAGACTAAAGTATTAGAAGCCATAGTAGTGCCTCCATACAAACACACACACCAGGCCAGCTGGAAGACAATTGTAGCATCTTGATGTGAAACACCACTATGATGTGATGTCACCAGTGGGTTTGAGAGTTAAAGTGAATTCACTACTTCAGTATTTTCTTAAGAAAATATTTGTGGCAATTATGAAAGGCTACTGTAGCTTTATAAAGACTCCTAAAACCAATAATTTATGACACTACAGAAAGAAGTGTCTTTACCCTTCATGATCAAGAGTAATCTATTTATCAATTTATTTCTTTGCCATCTACCAGGGTGGTTCATATTTTCTTTATACCAGATTCTTTGCAACATCAGACAGCCATTTTAAGCCTGGGAACACAGTTAGTACATTGCATTTGGCCAAGATGGCTTTTAAAGGCTGCCCACACCTTGGTAGAATCATCAGGTTTCTGCCTTACAGAGCAGCTTCTCCCTTCAGAGCTGGGCTGGTGGGGTACGGTGTGCCCTGCAGGCACAAAGAGCCATGCATGCCCGCTTCTCCCACCGTTGTTGAGCAGTCCGTGCTGTTCTTTGTTTCTGCCATTTAGCAGCCTCTCCCTACCAGTTTGGGCACACAATGACTCCACAAGACCATAAGCAAAGCAAATTAAAATGATGTGCCTCGGATTTTGCACCAGTGAGCCTCAGTTCAGCTTCAGAAGTTCATTGTTAGTCTTTCGGTATGATATCGGCTCCCTCAGCAGCTCAGACAGCAGCAGCAGATGGGCCTAAGAGTTATGTTTCTGAGTGTGCCTGCCCCTCCTTGCTCTTCCTGCTTGTCTGTGTGCTAGCATTTTGTGTTGTAAAATCACACAGCATGTATCCTGACGCCACCCCCAGCAGCAACAACAGAAAAACCCTGGGACTAGCAGAAAATGTATCTGTGGGACTGAAAGATACCTCAGGATCCCAGGATCCTGCTTTCTGCAGTCCCAGGTTGCATTCCCTAGTTAAGCACCATCAATATCAATACTTAATGGTATTCTCTAAGCTCAGGCAGTGAAGAAAATAGGGTTGTTATCTATCAAAGCACATTTTAGTTTTTGACAAGTAAAAAGCAGCATGGGGAATGCAGTAAGTCTGAAATGAAAGCCTAAAAGAAAACTCATATAACATCTGGTGTCATTTATCCCCTGTTGGCCTTCCATAGTGTGATATGATGAGCTTGTTCTGATTTAAGATCAGATGATTTGGTTTGAAAGAGGGGAATGGGGGATGCAGCCAGTCTGGCAGCAAATTGGGATACAAAATCTGCTCAAATAATTGGAAACACGACAGATTTTCCTTAACTGATGCCAGTGGCATCTTAGTTTATCCATCTCTCTCAGCTGAATTTGTTAAGTGCATTATCTTATTGGTTTTAAAGTTTTCATCTCACTTATTTGCAGGGGAAAATGTGAGCAAATCAGTCATGATGGATTGCCTAATTTTCTGGGCTGAATAAACCGGTTTTATAAGACTGTTGATTCCTGGGTTATTAGTTAATAGAAACATTTATCAATTTCCTTATAGAGAAGGGGAAAAAAACTTTAACCAACAATTGCATTTTAAAACTTTCATTGATGTTTCCACATAATGCTTGGTGTTGGACATGAATATGGTAATCACAATTTAGGGTTGTCTTGAAGCAGATCTTTCTTTTTGTCCTTTCTCCCTTCCATAGAAATTTTTAAAAAGTCAAAGCAAAAGGATATCATTAGATTGATAATGATATTGAGTGTTCTGTAATCAAGAAAAGGGGCGGAGGAAGAAAAATATAATTTCCTAGCTAGCAAATGTGATGCTTGTTTCTATTACCAACCTTTTTTTACACAAATGGGGCCTGATTCTGTGGGCTTGAACCCTAATGACTTAGCAGTCTCTGTTGTCTTCTTGGTGTACTCAAGTGCCAGACAGATGTTAACTACAACTTCTCTGTGACTTAAGCACATCATTAAAGTTACCTACTATTCCATTAATCCCTTGAGGTTCTTTTTAGTCCCAAATAAACAGCTTTTTGTGTGGCTCACAGTGGAACCTCTGGAAACGTTGGCTTGTTGGTAGACATCCAAGTGATTATAATCTAGGAAGTGACCCTATTTAAAAAAAAAAAAAAAAAGTGTCACTTCTTAAAGAAGATTCTTTTTTCAGTTTTACAGTGTCAGGTCTGATTCTCATCAAAATTCATTTTTAAATGCAATGTCTCCAAGCAGATGAAGACTCAGTGTAAACAGAGGAGTGATGTAGCCAGTTGACTGCATTAAATGTGGCACTACGCACTGCCCCAGCTGATGCACACAGGCAAGAGAAAAGTCCTTTTGCCCTTGTCCAGGGTGCAGCTTGCCCTCACCCAGGGTGTCGCTGTGTCCGTTACCTACACATTACAAAACCTTTTGCATAAAGGGCCTTAATATAACTAAGAATCTTTGCACATTGATCAAACCGAAGTATCATTTAAAAAGACATCAAGTTCAGAGCAAGAATACATCATGTGTGGACTGATGAATAATGAACTCATGTTCTAAATGAGATGCAGTATGTCCATTAAATTTTTTTAACACCTCTATTTCCATCTCCATCTCCTTTTAATATCTCAGGTACTTGTGTTGAGCCTTAGTTCCAGAAGTGCAAAAGACACTTCCTTCAGAATAAGAATGAAGGGAGTTAAAAAACTTTTATGCAAGTAGACTTTGCTGTGAAATGTTATCTTTTGTTAGTTCAAAGGTTTCTGAAGATATAAATTCTTCACAACTGCCCTGAGGTACTAAGAATGTAAATTGAATACTTTACAATTTGTAGACTGTTCCTGCAGTAATGTGTATCTCCTCTGTGAGTGAGTGTTTAGGGATTTTTCAATTACTGTAGTCTGAAAACTCTCTGAGATTCTTTAGGGCAGAAAAAGGCTTCCTTCTCAAAGTTGAGTCACTGATGTTCAAATTAGCTGCCAAAAGCATTCTAATGATCTGTGTTCCAGATTTTGCTAAACAGGGAAAAAAATTGGCCCATTTCACAAGGGGAAAGAAAAAAAAACCCTAAGCCTTTCCTCTCTCGCCATAAGTATTCAAGGGTTAGGCGTTTTGCCAGGGTCAAGAGTGAGATGAATTGTTGACAGTAAGTACACTTTGTTCAATAGATCAAGGTCATTATTAAGGGATTCAAATGAACTTCTTTACGTTTCCAGGGCTGTAGCATATGTGTGGCCTCCAGGCTCACAGTGTTGTTTAATAGCTTTTGTGAAGCCGTAAGTTAAATGATAAATTGGTTGAATATGTCTTTAAACTCAGTACGTTTCAAAATCGTATATAGTACTCTCACATTTTTATATACTGTGATCAAATACATTTTACAGAACACAGTGCAAATGGTCAGAAATACCCTCATTGTGCCAGCTGATTATGATTTAGCAGTGTTTACTGTAGACTACTCTTGCTACAGTTTATTGCTGCTAAGGTCAATAACTAATACAATTTAACAGCTATTGCATTTCTAATAAGTAAAAGATCCTAGTGTCTTTCTAAACGTAATGTGCACTGAAAATAGTGCAGTTAAAAATACTCAGATACTGGGGGTGATGGAACTCCATAATATTAAGGAACTTCTTAGGACATCAAGAGGACCTTCTGTGACAGCCAGATGAGGTGATCATCTTGACACATGTGATAGTTCAGGGCTGAGCTGCTTCCTGGCTTGAGAGCTAGAGAGTGGGCTAACGCACCAGGCTGGTTCATCTGCAGGATCCTTCCTAAACCCATGCATTGGTCATCTGTCTTCAGATGCACCAGTGATGTAATTAGTCCTCAGATGAGTTGATGTGATGTGCTTGCCAGGATTTGGGTTGCTTTCCTCATGTGGTTTCTGCACTGCAATTGGCTATTCGGAGTCACTTCTGACTAAAAAAGTAGGGAATGTCCTCTGAAACTAAAAGGCAGCAGACTAAAATGTGATGAGAGAAAGTATTTCTTGCTTGGCATCAGAAGTAACGGTGGAATTCATTGCCATGAGGTGACACATTCTGAGAGCTGGAAAGTCAGAAATGAGGGAGAAACTCAGTGGCATTGGAAAACTGTTTCATTCTGGTAGACTGGGTATGTTCAGCCTTTGTCTGTTACCCTGACTTTGTTCAAAACATTTAGCAAGTATTTCGAGGAGTCTCCTTTTGAGTTTTTTTCCTGCCCCTGAGCCAGTTTCTCTCTGGTTAGTATTCTCCATTACCAAACCTTGTTTTCATTCAGATCCACCTGGAAGTCCTTGGAAGAGGAGATCTACCAAAGATTCATCATTCCCTAATCCATTACTCCCTATCTACCAGTGTAGATAGGTAAAGCAAGCTCCACTGCTTGCTTTACCATTTACCCTTGTCTGACTTTCTAGTCATCCCAGAGACTTTGTAGCCATTTAAATTATGAAAAACATCTTTACAGTGGGTTCATTTAGTTCACAGTTACTGGTGAACTTTTCTGCCTCCAAAAGCCCCTTTCTGCAATGTCAGTGGGCTGGCACGTTTCTGGCCGTGCTGAACATGACACCTACCTTTCTCTGTTAGATCTGCCAAGGGTCAAAAGTCCTGCAGCATGCTCTTCATAAACCATCTGCACTACCCCTGGATTTCAAGTTTGTGATCCAACAGGGAGGAGATTTGTCTGCATAGAAATTCTTCATGTGATAAAATGAATGTATAATTAAAGAGGTTTTTAATGCAAGAAAGTATAAAAAAAGATAACTTTGACCATCATGTCAGGGCTTAGGCATACCAGAAGCCTTTCTGTGACTGAAGAAAAAAAAAGTCACAACTGATGAGCCTTCCTTAACTGATCGCTTCTTAAACAAACTCCTGTGATAATTCTCCATCAATAACATGGCTTTAAAACAAGGAAATAAGGACACTGACAATTAGGTTAATGCCACAGTTAAATCCCATGAGACCCAGGAAATAAAGAGTCAAGAGTGGTTTGGTGAACACACAGTGGACACTAGGGTATTTTTCACACAGGTTTCTCTGCAACCCAACTTTTTAACCCTGGGTCTTTGTCTTTTCTCTAGCACTGTTTAGTTGCACAAATTATCCAGGATAAACTGAGTAACTGGGCCAAATTATGCAGTTTGATGTGTTTATTTCTGGGTGAACAATTTCTGGGATCTGTTAATGTTCCCCAGTTGGATTACGGAAGCGCTGACTTTCCCCCTTTCCTGAATGTGTCGGTGTTTTTCCCTGCTGGTCCCTTGCCGGCGAGGATGACATAAGCCGCCGTCGGGCCTGTTCCCTGGCAACCATCCCATTTCTTGGCTCTTTCAGCTCCAGCTGAAAGCCGGTCCGAGTCACCCTGCACATTTTCAGTGTATCAAACAGACATGGGCTCAAGTTAATCTTGTTAGCACAATGAGGCAGTTTTCAAACATTGCAGCAAATCAAATCATCCCTAAGGACTGGGAGGGAGGGAGGGAGGGAGGGAGGAGAGGGCCAGAGGGAGGATGGGAGAGAAGGAGGCAAAGACTAACATCAAAGGTGGAATTAGCACGGAGGGACCTCAACTGCTACCTGGCCACTGTTAGCGAGTTCCTTCGGGGAGACACCGCCGGGTCCTGCTCTTCCTAGTGCCACCTCCCTCCCCACCAGGCCCCGCATCTGCGCCATGCTCAGAGTGAAGGCAGGAATGGGCAGCGACAGCGAGGGAGCTCATCTATCTGCAAGGAAAGAAGCAGCTTTGATGGTTCCCCAGTGGATGTAATTGTGCTCATTACTGCCCATTTACATTTCATCACTCGATTATCGCAAATGCCTCATTACTGTTGATAAGGGTTTGCTGTTGAACTACTTGCTAACTATTCATTCCTGAGCTTTGCTGTCATCGGGCAGACCCCTGCGAGACAGGAGGAGACTGGGGAGGACTGGACGAGACGGGGGAGCACGGAGAAGGCATGGGGGGGGCAGGACAGACAGGAGGTGAGAAAGGTCTTCTATCAGATTTGATTAAAGGCTGTGATTTAAATCGATATTTAATAAAGTGGCTGCTGCCACATAACATGTGCAATTCCCCATGCAGGCAGAATCATGAATCCAAGGGCCTTGCTGCCTGCTACATAACTCAATTGGGTTTTGTGCACTGGTCTGGCACCTGTGTCCCTGAGCACAGTGCCTCCGAGGTAATGGGTTTATGAGCCGATGAACAGAGCTGATAGGTTCTAAATGGATTAACTAGGTGTCTGCAGCCTAGTGATGAATACATCAGGAAAAAAAAAAAAAAAGGAGAGAGAGAGAAAGGAAAAAGGAAAAAAAAAAAAAAGTCTGCATAAGCAGAGAGTGATAGAATGTGTTGACAGACACTGTGGCTGTCACGAGCCCCACAGGGTGAAACACTGCTCAGCTCCTGTCAGTCAAGTTCTCTCCGAATAATGGGTGAAGGTATCGTGCAGCAGGCCTTCACGAGCCTGCAGGTGCCAGGTAGCATCCCCCTGCTGCAACTGCTGCAACTGCTGCAAAAGGCTAAAGTGGGGCATGACTCATCTCACAGCTATGGCCGGCCTTTGAGTTTATCAAGGCACTGCATATGCCTCTTCCACTGGTGGGCCTGCCTTCCATGATGGCTTAAGATCAAGACAACCTGTGTGTGTATTTATACTACTGGAAATAGGTTATATTTGCTATTATTGTGGTCCTGCAGTGGTTCCTCAAGCAAGGTTGGATTTCTGTAGTGCTGAGCTCTGCACACGGACATCCACTGTAGGGCAGTTCCTGCCCTTAAGTGCTTTTTAAGTGAATAAACCACAAGAGTGATGAAAGAAGTATTATCGTCCTCCCAGTTGGGGGTAGGAACCGACAGATTAAATAATTTGCCCAAGATTCCATAGGAGAGCTGGAAATTGAACCCAAATCTCTTAAACTCAAGTCTAATACCCTAACTATGATGTCATCCTTCCTCCTGTGGAAGGGGCCATGGAGTCTTATAGTCTATGATTGATCTACGGAATATGTGGTTAAGTGGAAAATGAAATCAGATAGACTTTAATGCTGACCTCCATTTACTACTATTAAGCTACCAACAGTACAGGAGTAGGTTGGAGAATTTAGTGGAGTTTATGTCTTTCCTATCACATTTCACATCGGCTAACAAGATACAGTTTTGTAACGGCCATACTCTGTCACAGCACTGCAGAAAAACCCACAAGTCATGTTAGCATATGCAGATGTTACACAGTTAAATGAGCTGGTGTCTGTATCTACCGTCACAGTTACGCAGGAGTTAACCAGACTGGATTGAAGTAGGCAGCTATTCTTTAGAATATGTTGTCTTTTCACCAAAAATTGAAAACTGAACATTTTTATTTGAAAAATACTTCCACAGTGCTCATGGGAGTTACATTTTGGATCTTTATCCCACCATTGTTCTTGCTGTGTGCTTCTCCCTAAACAGATTACATTGCATATAGTTTTCACCTCTTGCTGAGCTGCTGCAATGAATTATGGAATCCACTGGTTTCCCGTGGGAAATGAAGTCTGAAATATCAGTACCCCAGATATTTCCAAATTGAAATCTCTAGTTAAAAAAAAAAAAAAAAAAAGTAAAAAAGGAACCTTTGGCAAGAAATAACAGATTTTCTGTTTTTTGTTTTGTTTGTTTGTTTGTTTGTTTGTTTTTTAATGGAGTAATTTTTAGCCTTAAATATGTGCAACATAAAACAGAATAAGCACACCAGATAGCTCTTTACTATGTTTTTGCACATAAACCACAATTTAAAACTGTTATCTGATCATATTAAGCCATGATTTCAAAAGTCTGCCCAGTCAGGATGCCTCCAGGAGAGTAGATTCTCTGAGGATGCTGAACACCACCTATTCATATGAGGTATTGCTGTGCACCCACATTTACTGGTTGCTTTTGAAATTCTTGTCCCAGTTTTTACTAAGTCTATTTCTGAAAGAGAAAAAAAAAAAAATCAGTGGTACAAGTTACATATTTATTTTTTTTTTCCCTACAAAACAACAATTACAACAAAATTGTATGCAATTAGAGTGGCTGGAATCATTCAGTATTATTCAGACCATCTGGGTAAACTATATAATGCCATTCTGGCTATAGCAAACTGCATTCAAAAGTATTAGGAGAAGCAGCAGGTTTTTCTGTAAGGATACATTTTGGAAAAGAAAAAGAAAGTTATGGGCATGAAGACAAAAATATCTACCAGTGGATGATCAGAAAGTAGTTGGCTCTGTGCAAGATGATGCAAACAAGCTCCTTTTCTTCAATGACAACACTTGTCTGACACACTGAATTTGTGAGGGATTAGGTTCTCATTTCAAGTTCACTTTGCATACTCCAGCCACATCTCAGTCACACAGGTAGCTGAAGACCCTGGATACAAATGTTCTTTATGAGTTCTGAAGTCTCTAAATGATGCCTGGGACTATTAAAGACACAATTGATGCCACGACTATACTTATATAAGTCTACATTAAATGAACAGCCATTAGTAGCAACCAAAGTGCATCTTATTATGTCTGTATCTGTTACGAATTTCTGCCTGTCGGTTAGTTCATTGTTATGAAAACAAATTAGATTATAGAATTTCCAACTACTGCTTTGTCATTTTCCCCTTGAAAGTTGAAAGAAAAATGCAAAGGTGAACTATCCACTTGAAACAAAAGTATGACTCACCAAAAGGAAAAAGTACTTTAATTTGGCAATAGCAGTGTAACAAATATACAGTGCATCATTGGTGGACTCACCATGGAGGGATGTGATGTGTCATGGCACGTAGTCTGGCTGGGAAGCAAAGTCAGAAGGCAAGCATGAAAGCCTGAGATTAACCAACCATTTACAGTTCTTGTCAGGTAAAGAAATGATTCTGAAAGAAAGAGCAACTGTGCCTGGCCACAAGGCCCCCTTTTATTTAAACTTTCCTGAGCAAAAATGACATGAATATTGGTCATTTTTTAAGGAAATTTTCAATTCTGGTCAAATTCTGTTAGTTTTGCTCTAAATTCTACTTTCTTATTTGACGTTATTCTCCCTATTACTAATGAAGATTCATGTTTAATATTCTTCTTTTCAGTTGTGATTTAATTTTGTAGATGTTCCAGCCTTAAATTATGACTCTTGCCAACACTCCTGACATCAGTTCCTCAGTGTGAACTCCAGTGCAGACAGACTTGGAAATTTGTATGTACTCTGGTCAGTGTACTCAGCACGAGAAGAAAGAAAATGTAGCTGCTTCTACTTGGCTAATCAGGTGATACCAAATTAAAACCTTATATGGAAACAAAACCTGTGTCTTTCTATTTCCAGGTGCAATGTGGAAAATGTACAAAAATGTATTCTTAATATTTTCGTATCAGAATGATTCATTTTATTTAAAATATCAACTAAATATTCCTGCCCTGCCCGCTCCCCCCCCCTTCCCTGTCTCTTA
>NW_020799095.1:60056345-60101705 GCF_003259725.1 Athene cunicularia
CCCCCGTACCCCCCCACCTTCCCTCCAGAATAAGATGACTGTTATGGGGGAAGAGTAGTTGCCTCCTGGCATCAAAACATGGGCTGTGTGCATCCATCTGTTCAATGGAAATGATAGACCCTTGAGTCACACGAAGTGGTGACTCAGAACCAGAGTGAGATGACCTTGAGATGCTCTCTGACAAGCCAGTTCTGGTGCTTTTGTCGAGGTTTGTGATCCCTGACCACACTTTGCCTCACCTCCTGAAGGGCCTAATTTTGTTATCTGGAAAACAGAGATACAGTCAGAAATAATTGCTTTGGGCTCATCAGGATATAACATGCCACAGGGTGCCCTTTGACTCTTCTTAGTAAAGGCTCTGTTCCTTCTGGTCGCTGCCCTTTGAGGAGAGGGCGGGGTCCTTGGTCACGCTACTACCATGATCCCTCCAGCTCAGGCCTACAAAGCCTTAGCCAGCACATGCTTCATCTTGCTCATCCATTCCAGCAAGGAGCATTAAAGTCATGGTCCTTCTGGTCTCACTGCATGAAAGACTGAGGGGACACGTATGTAGGTATATATGTGTTCTGAGGAGTGGTGCACAAGAAATTTGTCCAGTAGCGAAATTTTGCAGCACTGAGATATGCAAAACTGCCTATAAGAAGGTTTAGGGTGCTGAGCACTCACAACTCTCACCACAGGAAGAGCAGTGTGGGTGTTCAGCTCCTCTGGATCTTGGCCATGGGGTCAAATCATAGGAAGGATTTAGTCATACCTCAGCTGAGAAATATTTTGCAGATGCAGCTCAATGAAGGCATCTGGACCAAGGAAGATAATTAAACCAGGACAGAAACAAAGACAAACCCCCTTCATAACCTAAAGAAGATTTGACCAATTGAGTCCCTTTGTTTGCATCAGCTAAACATTTGTGCACAGAAATCCAATAGTTAGAATAAATATTTGGTGCCTACTTGGTAATATTCATGAAATGCATTTACTTGTTTAGATTTTTCCAAATCTGCATACCTAAACTTTAAGCATATGTGCAATCAGCTTCAAATTTTCCAAACAAAAATAGATCAAGAAAGGGGGGAAAAGTAGCATCTGCTCCTCAGCTAATCAAACCACCCAGGGAGATTGTCCAGAAACACTGCAACGCCCAGTCCTCATGCCGCTCCTTATTCCTTACATGACATACTGTAATGGCCATTAACTGAAAGCAGATCATCGGAGATCACTAAGAAGTGTTTTTCAACCCTGGTACAGCAATCCCAGGTTTCACTGCAGAGTGTCATACAGCTTAGTCTTCCAATTAAGACAATTTGGATGGCAAAAGTCCACGTGAATGAGTTTAGCCCCTTGGAAATCACAGAAGTGATGGCCAGTTGCTGGAGGTGAGGTGAGGTGAGGTGAGGTGAGGTGAGGTGAGGTGAGATGGGGTGAGGTGAGGTAAGGCGAGAACAGCTGCTCATTTACACAAGGCTGGGAAGTAGCTGTCATTTTCCCTCCCTCAAAAAACCCACCCTGTCTGCACAGAGGCAAGCACCTTGCAGTCTCCCTGTTCAATTGCCTCTAGATTTTTGTTGCTACAGGTAGTCGTGAGAGATGGGGTGCAGGTGCCCAGGTTGCAGGGTGGGCCCTGTGCGGAGCGGCTGGGGCTGCTCCACGCTGGACACAGCCAGTCCAGCTGGCTCCAACGGCCCCACTGCAGGGCACGGCTGAGGCCCTCAGCCCCGGGCAAAGCCCTCTGGGAAGCTTACTTAAGAAAGGGCAAAACTGGAGTGAAGAAAAAAAGTGTGAGAAGCACCTTTCTGAACATCAAGGTGAGGGAAGAGGTGCTCCTGGTATGAGAGCAGAGTCCCCTGCAGCCCGCCCCTGGAGAGACCCTGGTGGGGCAGGTGGAGCTGGGAATGAAGGCAAGAAGGGGGCTAGGAGGGTGAAAGTGGTTTACATTTTTTTCCCTTTTTTTTTCACCATCCAAATCTATTTTAGTTGGCAATAAAAAAAATTAATTTTCCCCAAGTCAAGTCTGCTTTGTCCATAAGGGTAATGGGTGAGTGGTCTCCCTATCTTTACCTTGACCCATGAGCTTTTCCATCTTACTCTCTCCCCTCTGCCCTGTTGAGGAGGGGGAGTGAGAGAGCAGCTAGGTGAGTGTCTGGCCAAGGCCAGCCCTCCACAGAAGGAAAGTCATGAAATAAGAAGATTCTCTTGAGAAAAACAATTATGACACTTTTGAATATCAAGAAGCAATCTATAGATATATGATATAGCTTATAGTAAAATGACTGGAACAAACCATCCAGCGTGTATGTAAGCTATTGCCTTTTGCTGAAGAAAATGCCAGCTCTTCCTGGCATGCCTATGTATCAATTAACAAGATTTACCCATTATCTTATTTAGTGATTAAAGGTGATTTCTATCTGTGCTGTTAGCATGACATTTTGAGTGACATCAGTGGATACAGTGCTGATATCTTGAAATGAAAAATACAGTACATTATTTGCTTAACGTTACATGCTACTTAGAACTATATCCCATATGGGACAAATGGGAAAATGAGATTAAGAAACGTGCCAATAAAGGGAAGTGTGAAGAAAAAGAGTGATTGATATGAGGGCTAGCTGTCTTATCCATTAAAATTTCATACTAACAACAGCCACTATATTCACTGTTGATTTTTGGTAGTATGCTCCTTATTTTTACTCAAGACAAGGTTGTCTCATGGTCTCATGCCACGCACAACAATCTGTCACCTGCATGTTATGTTTGTGCTTGAATGGTCTTTCTGGCAGACATGTTGCCATGTTAAAAGTGGTTGCGGGAGAGGAATAGTCCTATCTTACACTGGAAAGGCTCAATGTGAGCTGGATGGAACATGGCTGGGGTGGGGCTAACGTGTGTTTCCCCAGTATAATTGTCGCTGGATCTGCCAGTTAGAAGAAAGTCTGTGCTGATAAGGCGATGGTGACAGAAACAGCCAAAAACTGCTGCCAGGAGAAGTGAGGAGTTGCTTTCACTTCTTGTACCCAGGGTATGTGGTGCCAACCATGCTGCAACATCTCTGAATCTGAGTATGTGACCACTGCCAAGTGCATGGGACTACCACTGTGTCCCTTCACAATCCCATTTTGACCAGAACAGGACATGCCATTCTGCACTTTTTAATATGTGGGTTGAAGGGGAGTTTGTGCCTGAACAAGGTGTTTCAGAGTCAAACCATCAAGTCACTCTTTTCTTGAGTTGCAGTATGCTGTAACACACTGTGAAGGTTGCTATAAATTATCCCCCCCCCCCGTTAATGCCATGCCACCTCCTGACTGTAAGCAGAGCTTAAAGCAGTATAGCCAAGATGTATAGAGAAATTACTTCAGATTTATTTACACAGACTTATTTGTGTTGAACTAGCAGATTTCTATTGTGTCAGCAATTCTCTATTGCATTTATTTGTTACTGTGACATTAGGCAAGAGTACAATCCTATTAAACCTGTACATTACATTTCACAGAATTGTAAGCCTTTTCTATTTCACAGAATGAGAAGAAATATGAATTCTTATTGCTGAAAATTCCTGATACAGCAGTCAAGAATAAGAATATGGTCACTGTCAGAGTAAGAGTTTGATTTTTTTCTTTATTTTTTTTTAATCTGTGTGTTTTAGAATAACTTTATTCCTAAAATAAAATTTACTGGTTTATTTCATTCATCTGGATGATAAGGAAGACACTGACACTATTATTAGTGAAGAATTGGATAGGAAAGTTATTACTCTGTTCTCTCCAGGTGGCATCACACTTTGCAAGGAGTTTTCTTTGTTTTGAGTTTACCCTCCGTTTTGCAGTTAGACTGTTGATACAAGGTTTTAAAAATCATCTGTTAAAAACCTGAGTTTAAAATCATAGTTCTTTCAAAACACATGACATACAAGACCTTCTGAGAGAGTAACTGATTGCAGAAGGATGATGGCCCTGGGTTGTCAGGGCCAGCTGGGTGACTCACGCTCACTAATCCTGCAAAAAACACTGATCCAAGAGATTCCTCAGAGAATCCTCAGGTAGCAGAAGGACACCCGGGAATGGTTCAGGAATGGTTTGGTTTTCTTCATGGACAATTACCATTTTTCAGCGGCAGTGCAGACCCTTTGAAAATTCCATGCAAGTGAATGACCACATAGTATAGACAAACTTCCTTCTCTTTATTTTTTCTGTATACATTAGGTATAGGCAACAGATTGTGAGTTGAAACCCAGTGTTTGGTGAAACAAGTGTTTAGTTTGGTGAAACAAAAGTTTAGTCACACTTTACCTCATTAAGAGTATAAATGGAGGAAAATAGTATTTGTGCAAATTCCTTCCAAAAAGGGAGGGGATGTGGAATTAGCTATGAAAGTCTCTACCACTGTGGTGAGAGTGCATGATATCAGGGCCTCTATATGCAGTTTTTGCTCTGCTAGCTCTATTAATTAATTATCTTAATTAATATGATGGATTCACTGGAAAAGATAAAGAAATGAGAACTTGACTTACACTGGGGACAGGGGGCTGTGATCCTGTTTCAGACTCAGGGTGGGAAGACAACAAATTCTACATCATTTCTTGTTTATGCCACACCTTTTCTGCCACCTTGTACAAATCTCTGTATATGTGTTTTATTTCCCATAAAAAGAAGATATTAGCTCCTCCCCTTGGAAATGTTTTGTAAGGGTAGGGTTTGTGAGACACTTCAATATTTATATGATTGATTCCATTTAATTTCTGAGTATGAAAACCTATCTGCAAAAGATTATGAGGCCTGTTGAAATACTTTACTGGCTATTTTATCTGCTGTGATATGCAAGTTGTTATTAATTTCACTCTATCAAAAGTTTCTATCCTATCTGTAATACATACAAGTGCAAAGTTAAGTTATGATGAATTTTGGTTTTAAAAAAGTGACTGCCCTAAATATTTTTCTCGAATTTCTCAATGTGAGATTGCCTCCAGCAATATGAATTTTCTTGGGCTAATTTTCAGCTGTCATAGAACTACATACTTCTATGGGTCCACACCAATTTACACAAGCTGAAAATCTGGTCTATTGTGTCTATGTTAATAATAATTTTACCTGAAGTTACATTAATTTTAACAGCAAGGTTAGTTATTTTCTGCTATGTGCTTATATCAACAGGTGCTAGCAACACCTGAATATTTACATCTTTGTCTCAAGGTGTTTATTGTGACAAAATAATGTTTTGTACAGAGCTGTTGATTCAATTTGGTTGTTTTTTGTTTTTTTGGGTTTTTTTTTAATTAATGGGTGAATCATTCTGCAAACTGAAATGACTGAACATAACTTTTCCCTATTATTAATGTAAGCATTTTCAAATGCTTAGACAGTTTTGTATTTTAAATCCCATATGGAATAAATAGTTATATCATCATATAGGTTATTTGAAAGCATATACGCTGCGAATCATATGTGCTAATATGATAATTGTTTCCGTATATTTGAATGGCTGAGCTATTAGATGACATTTGAAATCTTACCTGGTGATGACGTTGGAGGTATGAGGACTTTCTGTAAGAGCTAAGAAAGGCTTATCAGAGCTCAATGTGAAAGACTAAGATGACCCATATTTATTTTTAGGTACTTCTTGAGGTAGATAGTACCTTTTTTATTTGGCCACCTATTTACATAAAAACATACTTGTTTTTCTACTTCTAAGAGAAGATTTTTATCCATCCTAACTTTGTAATGCAATGCAAAAACATCTGGGGCAATAGATCAGAGTCTAGCTCTGGTGGATTTCCTTGGATACAAGCTCCCTGTGGAAGCATGAGTGTAGAGGCCACTAGAAAGGAGGGCTGGGGAGAGAAGTGGGGTCCTCAGGGCAGACACACCAGCAGCAGAGGTGCCAACAACCCAGGCAATTCTGTGGCACCCTGGTGAGCCTTGCTCAGCTGAAACAGGATGAAGACAATTGTCTAGGGCACAGGCAGGATTTTTCAAGCTCTTAAGCAATCCAGTATCACTAAGATTGGACAGGTCCAGGTCAGTGAAGAAAGACAAGGCAGGTTTCCCTGCTAGTACTCTAAAGTTATTAAGAAATGTTTTTAAGACTACTTTCTGTCATTCAGTTTCTGTGATTTAAAGTATATGTTTACTATTCTGCATTGGAGTATTTTACCTCAGATGTCTTGGATATCAATGTATGATGTTACTTTAACTATATATGTGTGTTTGTGTGTAAATACACATAGACTATTGATCTGTGTTTAAAAATATGAGACTATATCACAGCAGTTTATTTTCCCTTCATAGTAGGAGCTTAAATGAATATCTCCATCAGTATTGGATACCATCTGTAGATGGCAGCTCACAAGAATGAGACACACTAATATGGTTCTTAGTGAAATGGATCTTTTTTTTTTTTTTTTTTTTTTTTTTTTTTCATGATGTAGCATCATTAAGCACTTTCATTAGGACATGTATAGGGCAAGTGCACTGAATTCTGATGATGGTGACTCAGGAAGATAGGGTGAAAGTTACATCTAACATAAATGTATTGATATTTGTAAGATTGTGAAAGACTTAACCACAAAATCATATCCAGAGTTAGAGACTAGGTACAAATTTGCGTTTGCCTAATCCGTCATTTACCTCTCCCCACCATACACTGGGTTTATTTTGTTTTTAATGTTTTGATTCTGAGCTGCTTTGAAGGGAGTGTGTGTGTGTGTGTGTGTGTGTGTGTGTGTATGTGCGTTGGTAAATGTTGTAAATTAAATGCTAAACATGATTCAGTGTAACTGGGAAAATACCTGAAAAATGGTGTTACTTTTCAAGGAAAACCTGTGTTTTCTAGAAAGTTAGGTCCATTGACTAAATGCTAATGAATGGAGAAATATAATGCAATGTGCAGGGGGCCTTTGGTAGATTGAAATGCCTGTATTCTAAACTTTTAATATAATAACCAATGTAACATTGTTTTAAAATGCTTTGCAAAGTTTCTTAGCTATGATAAATAATCCAGGGCTGAGGGAAGATGGAGAATACCTTGTGGTACAGCAGTGTAATAAAGTCATTTAATATATGTGAATGTTAAAAAAAAGTATTTTGTTTCCACTGCCTAAAAAGAATATAAGATTAGTTTCCTGAGATTTAGAAAATAAAAATGTCCTCTTATTTTTTTTTTAGTACAAAATCATCAGTTGCACTTCAGATCCAGCAATAATGCTACAGTTCAGAAACCACTTTGTGGTGACAGCTGGCAAACACCTTCTTTCTTAGTGTCAGTCCCAGTGATACACTTGGAACATATACTTGAAGATGAAACAAATACTGTGTGGACAGCTCAGAAAACTCCCAGTTTGTAATTTATTTTTCAAGATGAATTCAATTTGTTTGCTACATCAAAAAATCACCAAAAAGAATAGCATGAAACACAAAAGAAGTGGCCAACAATTGCAATTTGGAAACAGTGTAATTCCCCTGTGTATTTCTCTGAAAACTGTTCTTTTAAGAGTAAGTGTTGTATCAGCAGTCTCTAAGACTTCATTGTAAGGTTTCTGAGATGAATGATTATAAGTGACCATAGTTCAAAAGAGAATTAACTAGATAAGTGTAATAGTGAGGTGGCATCAAAAAGGCCCAGAAGACTGCGAAGGTTAAAATGATCTGTTGTACAGTCACAGATCAAGTCACCCTAAACTAACTCTCATAATGTAACGTCAGCATTTTTTTCTTTACAGCTTATTAGCATTTCCATTCTTCTAAAAAGACAGATGGAAATTTTGTAAACATTGACACATATTAGAATCTTCCCAAATTATTCCTGTTATTTAATTATCATGTCACAAGGAAGGTATATAGCTGATAAATGGAATAATTTCTGTGCCACAGCACATCTCTCCCTCACATGTCCTGTGGGCCTGCACCAAGGAGATCATAGAATGTCCTACACTTACCACCTTTGTCCAGAGATATTTCTTTTGAAGGCACTTTGGCCTGTCTTCCAAGATCTGCATTAACTGGTATGTGATTCTGAGATGTATTCTCCTTCCTTTATTTTAATCCAAAATACATACACACATACATATATATATATGTATAAAATTTTTAAATATAATTAATTATAAAATACTCTTTGTAGCTGTGTTTTAAATTTTAGAATTCCCAAATAAAACTATTCCCAATAGCATTTTCCTCATTTAAAATTATTCATATGCATTCCCCAGAGTACTGGGAAAGCAGATAGCAGAGGCTTTTTATATACAGCATATAATTGACAAAATCAGGTTCCTGGCATTCAGATGAAAAGGTGTCCCATTTCTGCTGGATGCACTTTTTGAAAACTTGTGAGGTGTTCTTTGGTTCACTGAGGGCAATGCCTTGGAAAGTGCTGGGATAATTTTGGGGAGGGAAGAGACTGGTGTTTCAGGAAAAGTGATTACTTGGTATCCAGAATCATCTGGGAACCAAGCGAAGGAGTATGTGTGTGGTCTGAGGTCAAGTGTCCCCATTGTTCAATCTAGTCTGTCTCTCAATAATGAACTAGTCATTCTGCAAGCTCTGCCTTTGTAATAGAACCAAGAATAGAGGAAGGTTTCAAACGAGCATCTCACTTGATGATCACATTTGCCCCTATTGAATTGCATTGATGCTTAACTATTGCTTCTGAAAACGCTGCCTACTTTTTCTTACCTACTCTGCCCTCCAAGGGACAGGGAAACCAGGGGCTCCTCACATGAGAAGGGACAAGTCCTTTGCTGTGGAAGTTTTGACAGGTCCAGATCTTTAAACTGGAGGAAGGTTTATATTGTGGAGCCTGTGGCTTGAGTGGTCCTGTAGCTATCGACAGCTAGTTTTGCTTCTGAGGCACCAGCCACTCTATCTGGGGCTGAATTCGACTATGCTTAGGTTATTTTAAGTTTTAAAAGGGATATTCCTAAACTTTTAATCTTCTAACACCGTGTCTGTTGCTTTGGAGACAGTGAGCTGTGAGCAGAACTATTTAAAAGTTTCTGTCAAAAATTTTGGAACTGCAATAGCTATTTGACTTTAGTTGGGGGATTTGTTTGGTTTTATTTTGATGGAAAACATTTAGAGGCCAGAAGTTAATGCTATCTGATAAATGTGTTCCTTCCTTGAACAGCAGTCTGAAGGGGCTAGGTTCAGTTTTGAACACTACCTCAGATAGTTTTCATAAACAAATTTTGGGAGATGGTGGCTGGGCTGATTTTGTTGGAAAATACTGTTTCCTTTTTGTGAGAATTTATTCTAAATTATTACTTGAATATCTGTATTTGAACTTGTCACCCTGAGGTTCTTGGGCACATAGGAACCTTCCAAAACCAGAGAAGATAGCACATTTTTATGTTTAATAGTCCTAATAGACTTTTCTTCTAGGTACATATCTAATTGGGTTTTTATCCCTTTTATTCTTTTTGGCTCCAAAATTTCCTGTAACAATAAGCTCCATATTTTAATTACATGTTAAATGAGAAACTATTTCCTTTTGTTAACCTTAAACAGGCCATAATTTCATGTTTCTACAGAATGACAAATAATCATAATTGTTACCTATTCATTCTCTCCATGCCATTTGTGGTATGCTTTACTTTTCTAATATCCTCATTTATTTCTTTCTGAATCATCAAAGTCCTACTCTGTTTTGAAGGTCTACTATTACATTGCTGACTAGCTGCATTGTTCCTCATTTTCTTGGAGAGAGAATGGCCAGTGAAGTTTGTTAACAAGACCTTGTGTTGTCCTGGTCTATACTAAGCTTGGAGTAGGGAGTAGAAAAAAATTCATCTGATTAAAGTGCTTTGATGCAACATAAGAATAAGGATAGACCTGTGTGTAGTTTCTCCTTACCTTTTAAGTTTTAATGCATTAGTGGACCAGAATATTTGTGGTTGTCCAAAAAGAGTGCTGGTCTGATTCATACACACCTGTCTGAACAGTGAGGGAGCCGCCACCTTCTGCAACCACAGCAGCTTTCCACCCAACTTCAAGGGAATCCTGATGATGACCAAACTGCAATAATCTAGTCTGTGGTGAGTGTACATAAGCAAGTGTACGTTTACATCGGATATTTTATGTCAGATTTTGCTTAGCTTGAAGATGATGTTTGAGTAAAGGTGTGTGAAAGGAGAGGGAGATCAGTATCAAGGAACAGTGAGAACCTTGAGGAGATCTCCCTGTGTCATGTTTCACTGTGCAAGTACCCAGCCTCCAGTCACACATCCCTGGTGCACTGTACCCCAGTAACATTTTGCATTGAGCAGACTTTAAGAGCTAATGAGAGCTGAATGATGAGCAGCAGGCTTCAACAGCAAGAACTGCAAAAAAGGAGATACAAGACCTGACAAACACAGATTTCACTACCAGCACAGCCTGCTTCAGAACAGAATTTCTGCTTGTTTTAAAGCAAAAAATGGTGGTTTTTTTATCATAGCTGTAAATCTGAGACAGAAGGTAAAAGTGCTTGGAAGCCAAGAAAGCTGGAGAAGTGCTTCTTAGAGGTGTTTTTCAGAACTGTATTCACTGGGATGTTACTCTCTATGCTGCATATTATTCAGTATTATCATAGATAACATTGATATTATGATTTGTAGGTTCAATTGGTCAAGAATTCCCTGGATTTTCTGCTATGCACTTTCAGTGAAACAGAAACATCCATTCAAATATTTCTTTTGGAGAGTTAGGTATTCTTTAATAAATAATATATAAACCATCATGTATTCAGGTCATCTTTTTCAATCATTTGGGGGAGAGCAGAAGGAAAGGAGGAGGTAAAACAGAGAGAAAAATAATCAGAAATTGATATAGATGATTGTTTTAATTTTAATTAGGGAAAACAATTGAGAAATTTATTAGAAGTAACATCATCTGTCCCAAGGTTTAGTTTTAATACAAGGCAGGCCCTTTGTTTTGGTCTATAGCAGTGAAATGAACCTAGTTCACATCTCCCTACTTGATGATGCTGAGCATTGGGCAGATAGAAAAATATACTTGCCTGAAAACTTTGACTGACTAAACAGGTAAAGAATTGAGCCCATGGACTGAATCAACTGCCCTTTTTTTTTTTTTTTCCCCAAATTGTGGTTGTTTGTATTTTTGCATTGTATTTAATTTCTCAAGCTCACACAGCAGACTGGAGAGACAAAAGAAAGAGTAGTTCTGCAAGAATGCCACTGTCTAAGGAAAAATACTGTAGGTCTGCCCTCTTCTGGGCAATAGAGCTCCAGAGCCTGCTGTGACAGCAGGTTTTTGATTTCCTTCATACTCCTTTTACCGCCAACTGTTTAAGATTTGAGAGCCTGTGAGCTGTTGGATACCACCAATCAGACCCCATGAGCACTGCCAATTCCTCCTGTCTGTCCTCCCTGTTATCTTAAACTGTGAGTCTGTTCTCAAATCTATCAGAAAATTACAGAAGTCAGGGATTGGAGCTATGAGGTCATCAGCTCTTAAACTTGCTGGGCAAAGATAAGCTCTGCCCTTCTTCCTTGTGAACGCCTGTGCTACTTGGAGTGCTCCTCAGGAAATGCTTTAGGACACGGCTAACACAAGTCCCTATCTCTCCATGTGTTGCATGTCCTGCGCAGTAAAGCTGGTCTTGAATGCCATAATACAGATGTCTTCTTACAGGTAATATAGATATCTACGTTGAACCTGGATCAGAATGAGAAAAAAAAAATCCACAGAAGGAAGTCTCAATTTAAAAACCTCGCATGAGGAAATAATCTCTCTAATTATGTTGTGCAGTTTCACCAGGCTATACACAACTGCATCCTGAAATCCAGAAAGAACGTTTGCTCAGAGCCAATAAAAGTTAACTCCTCCTGTCTCTATTCCATGGGTAAGTGAACATGAAAGCATTTCACTGTCTTTTTATTTTGGGATCTCTCATTAAGTCACTTTTATACACTCTGATTCTCAGTTGCAGCCATTTTAAATCCTTAGTGGTTTAGTAAACATAAAGAGTTGGGTGGTTTTTTTTTTATCATTTTGTGCTTAAGACCACCAGGTGCTGGGACCACCCGGACCCAGTCATATTTGCATGGCTCTGCAGTAGATCCAGGGTGCAACCCATGAGAAATGGCATGGTTGGCCTGCCTGGGTTTGCTTGGAGGAACATTGTTTGGGGCTGATTGCTGGATTATCCCAGTGTCTGTGAGGGATGTTTGCCATTCCAAATCATGGTCTCACATCTCGTTATAATCTACCTTACTTCTCCATGTGTTGTGAAGACTTGACAGTTTTCTTCTTACTGAGACAGTAAGTATCAGACCTCTGAATACGGATGTGGATGTCTGGAACTAAGAACATTCCCACCCCTCATTTTGCTTCTGTGAAGCTCAGTTTTCATGTTTGCTTTCCAAAAAGACAATTTGCATATTTCATCCATTGTTAGTAAACAGATTATAAGGCACTCATTTGTGTGCTAAATCACAGCAAACTGCGCTTTGTGAATCTGATTCTCATCTTCCCTTCATTCTAACCTGGCTTAACTCCATTGATTTCAGCGGAATTACTGCTGATTTATGCTGTGAAAGTGAGAGAAGAATCCAATGAGCAAATTTCCCTTTTGCACATGAGGATGCCAAAAGAAGTCCTGATTTACCACTGTGAATCTCTTCCAATATAATGCTGGCTTAACTTCTTTTGAATTACTTCACTGGAATGCTACTGCAGTGAATCAGGCACAGGATCCATATAATTATCCTTGGTGTTTCTTTCTCTCTTTTTTTTTTTTTCTTATATATTTCCTCACATTAAGACTGAACTTTATTGTCTGTTGCAAATGACACTACAAGAAAATGCATTTTTTAAAAAAATCACAAGATCGGTACAACAGAAAATGGCTACTACAAATGAGAACACAATAAATCACTGTTTCTGGTTATGTCATTATACTATCAAAACAACCTGTAATTTCTTCCCCAGTCTTTTTACAGTAGTATCTCAGCATGCACTATAATTACTGAACACTTTTGCTGTAACATAGCTTTGGTAATGATGTGAAAATGTTGCTCTGCCTGTCCTTTTATCTTGAGAAGATAGCACAATATAGCTAAATATGTGATAACTGCTAACTCTCACATACCTGTGTCTAGCCCTAACTATACAAAACTTAGTTTTCAGCAGTCTCTTTGGGTTTTTGGATCTTTAGATACTTGTTGCAAATCCAGTCTGGAAATGAATACACTTATGCATTTAAAAATAAAATACAATAAAATTCCGTCCACCTTTTTTAAAATCCAAGTGAAATATACACACAAACTGATTAATGCCATACTGAAATCAATACAAGAAACTGGCAAGAGCAACTGAAATATTCATATGTTATGAATCTTTGGCAGAATAGAGAATTTTCTGTTTGTATGAACAAATTACACAGTTTTGTATCATGCTGTTTGCACTTACTCTAGGCAACTTACAAAAATAATATTGATGTGGAAAATCTCTGCCATGATCCACGTTGCTTAAGTTTAGTAGTGGGTTTTGCACACTTGGCAAATCAGCAGGACTTACACTCCTAAATTACTGAAGTTCTTAGAAACATTTGTTCTCCATCTCTGTTCGCCATATACCCTATATAGAAAACATAAGTTTAGGATCAGCTTAATGGTTGTGTTTCTGCAGCTGACTTAGGTGGAAAGCTGGCTATCTCATGTGAAAAATTCGCTCAATTTCTTCTCTGCTAGGAGAGTCCTTGTGAAGAGGATAGGTTGACAAGTAGTAAGGATGGGTGGTTTCAATGCACTACAACTGTAGTCACCAGCACGTGCGGCAAAGTGTTTCTCCACCCAGACATGGGGCAAAGTGTTTCTCCACCCAGCTACCGCTACCTGGATGTGCCTGTGAGGCACAGTTATCTGGATCTATGATTTAAGCTTTCATAGAACAGTAGCTCTCCAGGTCTTCCTTCCTGTGAAAAAGGACTAATTGAAGCAAAAAAAGTTAAGAGACCTCATTGACTTGGCCATTACAGCACACACAGTAGTGATTAGAACAAAATCTGGAAGCAGGGAAAGACTAAGAGCACATTTGCACAGAAAAAGTCAAGTCCTGAATCTTTTATAACTAAACCATCAAAGCATCAGTTCTGTGGAATGTCAATGTTAACATTATTACAATGAAAAATAATTGAACTAGAGCGATTTGAAAACAACGTTAACATTCTGCCGAAACACTGCCTAGTGAGTAACTAATGACAATTATTGCCACTTCTTAGTCAAGCTCCACACAACAGAGCTATTGAAAAATAGTTTTCACGCAGCCCACTGTAAAAACCACTATACTAAATCCCCCAAACATGTTTCACAGGAGATGGCAATGTGAACACCTGTAATTTAAGTTTTGAATCTATAATTTCATATGCTAAGTAGGGAGAATAAAAATATATTTGAAATGCTAAATACTCTTAAACACTTCTTAATTTAACATGTCAACAGTATTTTAAATACTGCATCACATTTTCAAAGGAGCAGTAATATGGTTTGTTGAGTTACACCCAACTTTGTACATTAATATTTTCTCTCATGTGCTCATAAACACCTCTGAATTTGAACATGCAAACCATGTTTGTACAGAAAGATAGATGGATGGATGGATGGATGGATGGATGGATGGATGGATGGATGGATGGATGGATATCTGGCCCCTTTAATGGCTTGTATATAGTATGTTTATAAAAGGAGTGGAGGAACACAATTCTAAATCCTAAAGAAAATAAACGCTTTCTTTTAGACTGACAGTATCAGTTGCAACATGCTGTTAACTGTATGTGTCTAGTACCTGTAAAATAAAATATTAAAAAAACCTAACAAGATAAGAAAGAGAAGTTATATCTCAGCAACATTTGGAAAAGTCTATACTGTCTTTTGGTTCATTCCTGGAAGGTGCAGGGCAATGCTGTTCAATTTTTGTCTGCTCCAGGACAGCATCTGTCACATTGTAGGACTGGGCCATCAGTGCATAGAGGATAAGCAAGAAGCAGTCCAAGAGAAATGAAACTGGTCTAATGCCAGTTTTGCAATGATTGAAAGGAATGAGCTGCAGTGCAAATACAAATTCAAATGCTGGGAGCTGCCATGGGACAACATGGAAAGCTGGATGGTCATCTTTTTTACTTCCTCGTTACTAGCAGAACTAATGGTATAGATACAGAGCAGGCTGTTTGTTTAACAGTCACTTTCTGCTTATTATATTTACTAGCTGGAATATCAAGTTATATTCTCCCCTAAGGTGTTCACTGTATTACCCCTTGTGCTCCCTCTGTTCCAAGACCAGTTGTAATCAATCAGACCGATGAATGCAAGCATCTTTTTTTCACAACATCTAAGCTTTTACTGAGTATTTTACAAAGGAGAACAAAGCAGAACAAGGAGAACTATGAATATGAACCAAATGACACACAAGTCAGAGAAACAAACAAAAGTCTCTTGTCTACTGCATTATGTGTACTGGATGAATTGATTTGGGCATTATGAATATTCCCTGTAAAGTAGTAATAGGACAACTGCTGTAATGACTGGAATAGGCATCACAGCCCCACATCCAATTGTTTTCCTTCTAAATTGTGGGAGAAATACATTTTAATTCAGAGAATGGTCCTAGTTAGAGGAGAAAATTCTGGGAAAAATCTCCCTGCCAGTGCTGTGGAGGATTCAAAAAATACAGGGCAAGCACAAGACATCTTTGAAATGTTTCTGAACAATGTTTCTAGGTGGAAGAGAAGGTGTGTCTACAGGAAGTCCACGGTGTTATAACCAGAGCTTTCTGATAGCTCTAAGAGCCCAGGCTTTATACCACAAAGCTCAAATATCTTTGTAACTTGGATCACTAATTTATACTAAATTGAAACAGAAGGAGCCAGTTCCATGTTAGATCAGAAGGAGAAATGTTATGTTGTACCCATTACATCCTGTCTTTATCAGACTGGCAGTAACATTCTGACATGATGAATAAAAACCTTGGGTTTGAGAAGTAAAAAAGGGCAAGACAGTAAGAGTACAGTTGTTGGTCTTGCAACATGACTGAGGAAATTTTCTCCAGCATTCATGCTTGGGATGTCAGCTAAGTAATAAACAGAGTGGAGAAACTGCAGGAAGTGTTTTTCAGAAAGGAGAGTCAAGTTTGAGGATGCAGCAGAAATCATGTAAGGAACAGCTTCAATTCTCATTGTTGATAGCTAATATTGGTAATAATCTAGTAAGAATCTATGTGACTGCCTGTTTCTGCCAACCCTGCTTTCCATCCAGGCTACAGTACTGGCCAGTGCTTTAATGGCACAATCTGGCCCAAGATGGGCATTGATTCAAAGCAGCCGACTCAGAAATGAAATACATGGAAAGGGAAAAAGCAAAACAAAACTCCATGTGAAAGGAAAAAGGTCCAAACAACTGATGGTCTTTCTGATCCCTGAATGGATGCCAGTTGTCCTGAGGCAGTGAAGTAGCCAACAGATAATTCTGAACTTTGAAAGGCATCCATATCACCACTTGGTCAGGCAAGGAAAAAAGAAAAAGGATATTAAAAAGAGGAAAAAAAGAAGAGGGTAAAAAAAAAAAAATAGCCCAGCTCCCTGTCAAAAGCCTTTATAAAAATGTCTCTTAAAATAAAATGGACCTCAGGATAGATTTCCATTCAGCCTGCCAAAACCACTTTTACCGATCAGGTCTGTCCCCTGCTCGGCCTGAGTTTACCATCCCACAGCAATCTTTGTGACTCAGGAGAGCCAACAACGATAACTAATGAAATTGCACTTGGGTCAACTATGACAATGAGCGTGTGGGGTATCCTCCCCAGAGGAATAAGTGGGAAATTCATACTTGGCCACCATGTGTTTGCATGCTTGTGGGGTAAGAGGCACAGTCATCCACATTTGCAGAGGGAGTGAGCAAGCCTTCCAGATCAACTGGCTCCTTCATGACAAGAACAGGACACAAGCCAGACATGTCACTCTCACTTTCTGCCTCTTTTATCTCTCGCCACAACTAGGGACTGCAGAGAGGAGATTGTTCTGGCTGGAAGCTGAGGGACACAGGTGGTACCAGCAGCTGCAAGCTCTTTAGCTCTTGTTGGCTCCACTTACTAGAACATGCATTGTATGTTTAATACATTGCATCTCATTGTGTGGGAACAAGAGTTGGGGGCTGGTGGTGCTGCACGACTGTCTCTTGTATTGCTGGGAAGGGAAGGCAAGGTGCAGGCTGCTCCTAGTTAGAGATAATTAGAAGCTGGGGCTCCTGAAGAGAATTTGGTAACTCCACAAGAAAACCAGCTGTCCTTGATTACAGCGATATATTAGTCACTCTAAGGTAGCTGTGCCAGTCAGCATTTTACAAACAGCAAATAATGCAGAGATGTTTTCAAGGTAGAGGTATGGGGCGGGGGGGGATGACAAAGTTTTATGTATGGATTAGCTCTAAAATGGGCTGATTTTTTTTGTTTATTTATTTTTAAATTGCTAGACATAAACAACAATGGATTTTGGGAGGTCCAAGTGAGGTGTCTTCCTTTTATTTGCTTTTTATGTGTAAGCATCACCACATTTTTGTTCTTGTTAAGCTTACTCTGTGTGTGACAATGCTGTTCACCTATGACATGTATGAGGGCAGTTCTTTCAGGAATAGTATGATTTGATTCAGCTTAAGTTATTGAATGCTTTAATAATTAAGTAAAATTTTATGAATGGATATTGATACCTATGGGAAGCTCTTTTCTGTGCTGGAACTATTAACTGGAAAATATTATTTACTCTAAATGGTTTTCTTATAATCTTCCTTTTAAAAACTAATGGGTCATGATTTGTTGCTCTTGCTCAAGAGAGGTTTTAAAACAGGAATCTGAGTAACTACAGGTCTAGTACTTTCTCACTTTGGAGTGTGCAAGTCTCTGGAATGTGTTTTTGTAGAAAAGAATTGTGAAGTGTGGAAGCAAATAGAAAGGAAAAAATCACACCATGGGTTTATCACTGTAGATTGTTACCCTACTAAACTGATATTACTCTTTGGTAAGATTTTCTTAGACAAATGAAGTTCAGAAGATTTTGTCTGTCTGGAGTTTCATGAAGCACTGATATCACACTGATGGAAAATTACTGAGGTATAAAGAGAAGACTTGGTCAAGAACTTTGAGGTGGGGCAGAGCAGGTTAAGAGGAATATGACAGTGCTTTGTGCTGAAAGGGTATGTATTGCAATTATAGGTTCCTGCAGGCTTAGTCTTAGGACAGATTTTACTTAATACTTTCATGATTGACTATGTCATAAAAAGCAGGAGAGTGCTAATGAAATCTGTTGAGGTTTCCCTAACGTTGAAAAACCTTGTCAAGGCTGAGGAGAAATAGGATATATACCAGAGAGGCAGTATGGCAGTCTTAAGCAATGGAGAGAGAATGTTACACAAGAGTTGAGTGGTAGCATAAAGTGCTTGGTCACTTCACCCAGGAATCAACAACAGTTACAGATGCCTTTTGTTAGAGTTCATCATCTAGAAACAACACAGAAGGGAAAGAATTGGATGTATAATTCACATTGATGGCTGAGACTCATCAGGCTGATCCCATGGAAAAGGCAATTTCACTCCTAGGATGTATTGACAGCTGACTATAATCCAGCATTGTCAGTAGAAAATCCATACCTATGTCAAATATTTGAAAATAATTCTGATCTATAGACACATGTTAAGCTTTGCTGACAAAAAGATGCAATAACATACAAGTTTCTGAAATATTTAGAAAAGACTATGCAAGTACCTGTCAGAATAATTACTGACAGTTTGGATCATTCTCCAGATAGCCAGATTTTACCTGTACTTGTATTGTTCTGTTAAACATAAGTATAGTCTCAAGCACTTCTTCATTTATCTTGCATAATGAATATGAATTTTCACCAAACTTCTTTCCTCCTCTCTCCCCAGGCTCTTTGTGTGTTTAACTGACAGCAATGTGAAACAGTTGGACAGTTGTAGGGAGGAAAGGTATTCATAGAGACCATGAAGAAACTGGTATTTGATATCAAATTAAAATAAATTACCCAAATGCAGTCAAACTCTTGATGGGAACTGAGACATTTTGTGCACTACTACAGTACTTCCCTGTCACATAAACAAGTCAACACACATTGCATGAGTTTCTTTAGTCTCCCTGCAACTCCCATTCCCAATCAAACTGCTTCAGGACTATAGCTTATTTTATTTTTGAATGCAGTGTGCAATTATCTAATTCACTGTGGTGTAGTTAACAGTCCCAAGATGTAATGTATGTCTTTCTCTAGGAGGTGGTGAAGAAACAGTACTTGAAAACTTGGTGACTGTTTAGGTAAACACTATTATGATCCACCCTCATTATTACAGTACTTCTACAATAGTGTGTTATCCTCAGCAAGTGAAGTATTTTTCTAGTTCACTGAACTCTGAAGTATGCTAAACTATATGCTGTCAGGTTAGTGTACTTTAAGTCCAATGCAGAAAAGCCCCTTCCATATAAGTTACACTCGGCTTCTTTGAGTTGCGGGGGTTTTTGTGTTTGTTTGTTTAGTACTGTTACCATACTGACCTAGAAGATTAAAATGTTCATTTACTAAGCAGCTTTTCCATTATCTCTGTTAGCCATCATGAAGCAAGACAAGACTACAATAGGAAAAAAACTAAAAGGCATGAAGTACTTTGCCTTTTTACCCAAAGTCAATGGATCACACAGTCTCTAGAACCAAGCTTTCCATATGCAGACTAACATTTCTTGAGACGTTAAACGAAGTAGTTCTGAACACAGCTTGGTTACTAGATATAATCAAAGCCAGGCTTGCTGTTTTGGACCATTTTTTCCCAACTGTTATTACCAAGTCTTGCTTTTCCTGGTTTTCATCTTATTTACAGACTGGAAAAACAGAAATGTCATAAGCCACTGAGGGAAAACTAGGCTAAGTAGAAACTTGTCGTGGACTTGGCCTCATTTCACTCACACCCTTTCTCAATATTGCAAATAGACTCCTGAGAGGAAGCATCAGTGCCATGCAAATCTAATTGGCAAAGTAATAAACAGAAACCTACTTGGATGGTTTTCTTGTTGCTTATAACCCAGGAAGCCACCTAGAAATTGAATCCATTTCATTGAATCTGTTGACATGTTGAGAAATAGGAAATGAGAAGGAAAAAAAAGTAAAATCATGCATTTTCTGACATCCCTGATATTCATATTTCCTGCCATATATGGCAGTCATTAGAGAAACATCAGCTGGTATCTGTCTGCAACTTCTCTACATTTCCCTGTGTCCTGTTCATGTGCTATTTTATTCCTATGGAAGATAAAAAATTAGCAGTCTGTAGATCAAGTAATTATAATCATGAGGCCACAAGTTGATAGAGCCTATGGAGAAATGTCTACCTTTAAAAATGTAAGTATAATTACTACATTATGCCTTGAAATAAGTGGGAGAGAGGGGGAGCTGCAGACTTCTGTCATGGCTGTTGAATCAAAATCAGAAGGAACGGAAACATCACCAGTTAGGGCAGAAATTAAGCAAAAAGGAAGGTTTAAAATAACTGTGGGCCAGATCCTTGATCAGTTTTGGTTTGCTACCTACCTTCTTTGGTATTACTGCTGCTAGCATTTCTATTTTGTAGAGGTCTGTAGGGCTAACTGATTTTGCATTTTGTTGTCATTCCCAGGTAAGAAGCATTATCTGTGCTAGTGTCACAGTACAGTGGCTTGCCCACAAATTCAAATAAGTCAGCACTGAGGTAAAAGCTTGTGACCCCCCTCCATTACCCCACAGCTGACTGGAGTCACTCAAGGTCTGAGCAAGAGGCTTACATTTGATGCCCAAAAGTCTAGTCTGTAAAGGTAACATGCTTGGTTTTCTTTGTAGATATAGTTGTCCGTCCTAATTTTCTTTATGTGTGTGAAGCCCTATTTCTTCTATTTTCACTAGGAAGGGATTGAGGAAATTTTGCATGAAGTTGGTCTATTTGGAAACCAACACTTGTTTGTCTCCTCCTAGGAGCAGACTTCCCTGCATTTGACTTGATCCCAAGAGGTGACTGTGTAGATTGAGCACGTAAAAAACCTATAGAAGCTTCCTTGGTATAGATGCTGCTGCAATTATGAACTTGCTAAACGGTAGTTGACAATCTGCTGCCATATTTTCAGGAATTAAATGAACCCTCTGGAAACCTGCGTCCCACAAAGGTCTCCTCACTTGAAAATTACTCCTCTGATACTTGCAGCCTTGGCTACCCTCTCAGAAGCAAGAAGGGTACTGAGGAGTGGGGAGAAGGGAGTTGGTGGGGCAAATGAATGAAAGGGAGAACCTGGAATAAATGCCCTGCGGCACAAACATGACTTGAACTTCTAAATCATGGCAGGAAGATGGTTATCTCGTGGGTTATATATATAAAACTACCATAATTTGGGAAATACAGTGATGCTAGCTCTTGGAAGTCAGGAAGAGAATTTGCATGATGTCATACTGAAAATATTTACTGCTGCTGCTAATTTCATTACTTCTCTTCCCTTTCTTCTGACTTGTTGAGTAACTTTAGACAAGGCTTGTAACATGCCAAGGCCTCTGTTTACTCATTAGTGAAGTGAGTATAGTAATATTACCTACCTCAGAGGTTAAATGATTGAAGCTTAATTAATGCTTTCTTCTACGATATCTGTTGAAAGATACTACATGACTGCAATACTCTTACTATATTATTACAGTTTTTAAACTTTATTATACCTTCCTAACCTTTAGACTTTGTTGTCATCATGTTCTCTTAGTATTTATTTCGCAAAAGCAACTTGAGAACACTTTCAAAATCGGGGGGAGGGAAAAGTCATGTAGTAACAGAGAGAAAATAGCATTATAGTAGAAACATTCCCCTGCGGTGAATTCCAGCCAGGTATGGAGCCTTTCAAGGTGAGGCTTATGTGGGATATGAGCAGTACATAGCTCCTAGAGATGAGAAAGGATTTGTCCTGCTGTGCTGCTTGTTTGTGCAAACACAAGATCATAAAACGTGTCATAAACTAAAATCTCAGCTTTGTCTTGGACATAAATGATCACAAGAAAGTTTGTCTTTGGGTACTCCCCAAAAATCCCAAGCCATTGATGATCCCAGTCAGTAGCTCAAGATCTGCACTCATTTTTGACTTCATTACTTGGAATAGAGAACAGAGCAACATAGAAAACTATGGAGTTTTGGAGGAGAAAACAACAGAGTAAGCAGCTGGAGTCAGAGGTATTAAATTTTGGCCCAGTTTGAGTCTAAGGGACAAAATACTGGGCTTTTCTTTTAAAATCTGAAAAAGGGAGAGCACTTTACACCACATGATCATCTTCTGTCCTAATGGGACTGTGGGCCAATGAGTGCTGGAGCAGCTAAACCTGGGCTTCACCAGGTATTTCAGTGACAGAAGTCCTGTTCCCAGCAACATCACACCCTTTTGCCTCCTCCCTTAGGGGTAAAGACCTGTTGCTTCAGCAAGAGTGGGACCATGGACTGAGTGAGGTGAATGCTGGTGGATGCTAGACAGATAATTACCTGCTGCAACTGTGTTTGTGGAGAAAGGTGTCTACAAGCCTCACCCTTCACCCTGCATCTGTGCTTGAGCAGAGTTGTATTCTTGCCTGTCTGGCACCTGTAGGACGGCAGACTGCAAGTTAGTGTAAGTTTGCAATCAGAAGGATCCCTCACATAAAGAGAAAGTGAAATGGGGAAGTAAAATCCTTCTTGCTCTATTGGGATTAATAAAATTAAATAATTGCTTAAAACCAAGTGGGAAGGAACATTATTATTCTATTACCAGTATTAATATTTATGTATTCTAGAAGGTAACTCCATCTTGGAAATTATCTTGGATTGAACTTGAAGATTTTTCTCTTTAATTTCAGAGTAAGTTTGGAAGAAATTAGGTCTCCAGATTTTGGACAGTATTCCGCCACCAGAAGGAGGAGGTGAAATCAAAACAAATCTAATGTTTTTTGTCTCCTGTCTGCACCTCTGATTTCTGGAATATTTTGGAAAATGCCATGAGTCAAAGAATACAGTATGATTTTTCAGTCCTTGATTGAGTTTGCATTGTGCTGGCATTGAGCAAATACTTTCCTTTGAACTGTGAATTGAGCAAATTTCATATGAAAGTAACTGAGAGGGAAAAATCAAATTCAAATTTCTGACCCTGCCACAGACTTTCTGTGTGACCTGGGGCAAACCAATTAATACTTTTGTGATTTCATTCCCTGACTGTAAAATGGAGATGGTACTGCCTTTGCCTATCTACAGGAGTACATTGCCAAGTATCTTTTTTAGTAGCAATGTAAAATTTTGGAAGGAAAGTTACTACCTCCTCCCTGCTCTTCATCTTTCAACCCTTTCAGCTTTGTTAGTATAAATGTTTGCAGGATCTGGGGGGGGGAAGTTTATGGGTTAAGCAGTCAACAGCATCCCCAGCCCAAGGGTTCTGCACTCCAAACTGTGTGCTTCTGCCACAATCTTTTCATCCATACCAGGGCTGTTTCAGGCCCTCTTGCTGCACTGCTTGAGGAAGCTCCAGGGTTTCTACAGAGGCAGAGGTGCCACACCTTCTCATGGGCTCCCCTTGGTGCTCGCTGCTCTCTGTTGGTCCAAACAGCAGTTTTATGGTCTTGCAGGGGTGCCGACACCTACCTTTCTCCCCTCCAGATCTGGCCTTACCTTTTCTAAGACGTGTTGGCAGAACCCTCTGGGGCCCAGTGGCTGGAGAGTCGAGGAGTGGGCGATGGGCGCCCTGCCTGAGACATGCATATGAAGTGAATAGCTTTGCTGGTCGCCATCCGTAACTGAAGACATAGCTTCATAAGCTGATTCCTGACATAATTATAGAGCAAGTGCATGGCATGTTCTCCAGTGGAGCACTAGAACCTACTTGCAACATTATCGGTATCCGTGCACGGTTGTTTGCTGTCTGCTGGGGCAATCATCTTGCTTTAATTTAGAACACTAATGATATTATAAAATAGTTTGAGAACGGCGTAATTTCTTTTGATGTTTATTGTTACTGGATATATCAGCACTTTTGATACCATAAAACACAACATTTCACGTCCTCCCAAGGAGGGGAAAGGGGAAGAAAGAGGGTGGTAGCAGAGAGGCAGGCAGAGGAGGAGAGAAGGAAAGGGAAATAATTCAGCACTTGCCCAATCTGCTATCTGGAGTGAATGATAATTTCTTAGCACAGCAAAGCTGGCAGCAGTGCTTTTGCTATCAGGGTTTTTACTGTGCTTCTCTGCTTATCTCTCAGCATGACCACTGAAATCTGTGAGATCACACTACGAGCCATGGTATCCTGTCAGGTTTGAAATTATTTCCGACAGGCTACAAAAACAATTGGGCTCTCACTTTGGCTGCTTTTACACTAGTTGAAGTCTAATTTATAAGATAGATCATTTGCTTCACTGGTTCTGTCCTTGATACTTTTTAAGCTATGGCTGGTGTTGGTGACTTTTGTTTTGTGATTCTTGCATCTTCTGTGTTTTTTTGTTTATTATGTTGTCGTTTTTCCAGCTCATATCCCTATTTGATAGGCACAAATTCTTTATCTAACTGCATTGTTTCTATGCAAGTAGCTAGTTCATTGTTCATATCAGCTTTGACCTTCACAATACATCACAGCCTGCCTGAGTTGAGATTTATTTAATACTCTCTGGAAAGCTCTTGAGTTAGATTTTAGTAGTATTTGTTCTACCTTTGTACATGAAATAAGAGAAAGCTTATTTTCCCTTTAGACCACAGGGCAATGTACTCTTAACGCTAGGGACAGTTAAAGCATTAAACAGTAGTCATTTAAAGCTGCAGTATTGCTGAGCTCTGTTAGGCCTGTCTTAGTTTTAAGCCCACTCTTGGTTATATGAAATTTGGTATTAAATTGAAAACATACTTCATTTCTAGAGAAATACATAATGAGACTAGGCTTAAATAAACTAACTGGGGTACTCCATTCTCACCAAAATGCTTTTGAAAATCCAACCTGTGACTGTGGGATGAGGAGTAAGATTTAGATTTCTTTGTTATACTTCTAGCTCTAGTGTAGAAGACTATGATGCTATCAGTAAGATATGAAAAGTTAACACTTGTGCCCCATTCACATTCCTTTGTAAACTGAAAATGGGTTGTATTTTTATGACTAATGAAATATACCTATACTTGAAAAATGTTCTCACTGCAGTGTGCAATATTATTTTCTTGGTGACATTATGAACATTTGGTATACCAGATAGTTGAGGAGTGACACCTGTGTATATAAAACAACTTTATTGAAATTAATATTCCATCCTCTTCATACCTTTACTCCTCTACTTTCTAAAAATCCAGGGGCACATCCAAAATCCACGGGGTTGAATTATTTGTACTTTACATCTTTCAAATATTGTGTAGTCATGGCATCATATTGGTTTCTGATCCTGCAACACTGAAGCCCAGAGTTAAGTGAAACATCCCAGCAGCCTCCATGCAGCCCTTGGTATGTGGAAAGCTCAATGTAAAGAGCACTGTGGTCAGACTCAGAAGATGGAGATTTCATCCCTCTCCCTATGTTTGTTTTGTGGTTTTCCGGGACATAGGACTCAGTTCCACAAAGTGCCTTGTTATGTTTGATGGATAACTGCTATAGCCTGATACTGTTCTAGAGTTTCTGTTTCCCCATCCATAAAACAAAGACTATGTTATCTAGCATTTTAGTAAAGTGCATGAAGAGTTTTTTGATGAAATGCATCACATAACATGTAGCTATTATTAAATGCTTGCCAGATCACTTTGTAAAGTGCTCTTGGCCTGGCTTTAAAATCAATGAGAAAACATAGGAGCGTGAATTTATTCTGTGCAAAAGGACTTTCCTGTAACATGCCCATAGATTTTAGTACTTAATGGGAGGAAACCCAAAGCATAGAAGATGACATGAAGGTACTCTTTTTTGTTAGTTATGGCATATCCGTATTGTATCTCCAAGATGAGACCATTCCTCTCAATGGCAAAATTTTTCAGCAGAAGAGATGTGAAATTTTTGTTGCCAGACTTCTCTGTCTATGATCTCTCTGACTGGTTCCAAGGTGACAGACGACTGGGTGGCAGAATGTGTGATGGATAGCTTGATTATTTTAACAATTAAATATGTAATGAAGAGCTGGAAAGGTTCCATGTAAGTCTCATTTTCACCCCGGTTAAATATGGTGTGCATAATTAATTTTCAAATATGAAAGGGCTTCAGCAAGAAAAGAAATGAAAGAAAGTTGAAGAGATAGTGAATATTTTATTAAACGTCACTCATTCAAAACTCATTAATATACATAGTCCAGGAGTAATCATCTCCTATAAAGTTAAACGCAGTAGTGCTTATTTTCCTGTCAGATTATCTGGTTTATTGTTGGATGTAATAGTTTAATATTGTCTGTGGACCAAACCCAAGCTTGTCTGCCTCTCAGAGATGCCATCAGAAGGTGAAAAGTCATGGCTTTCTGTGGGGAGGTCAAAAGTAGTGCAAATTTGAAAGAAAGGAGACTTTGTTCTCTGGGTCAATACAGAAGTTTCTTTAACAGTAAAGCCATATTAGTCACTTTTCCTCAGACACAAGGGATTAATCTTGTCTACCTAGAGCCACCTCAGAGCTCTGACCTAACAAAAAGAGCTTCTTCAGCACTCAATGGAGTGAAACAGACACCTTGAGGGAGTTTTCAACCTGCCTGTGTTACGCATACATCCTCTGCACAGACCAGTAAATCTCCTTCTCTCTGCCCACTGGCAACCAAGGATGAGTGAATAGCCTTGTGTTCTTGTGCTGGCAAGGTACTTGTATGCAGCTGAAATGTGGGGACACAGATCCCAGCATTGGCCTTTTCATATTTAAGAACACCATTTCCTGTGCTCACGCTTCAGCTGGGTGTATCTGGAGACAGTGATTTCCTCATTTGCTTTCTGAGACCATGGTTCACACAGAAACTGATTAGAGGAGAGGGAGATGGCACAATGTTCTGTCACAGTTTTGTATATAATAGAGCTGATGAAAACTTGGACATTCATCTTGAAGGACACTTCATTACTTGAAAATTTATGTGTTCTAAATTACAGTATTAAAAATGTCTCTCCATGCTATTCTTTTATTTAATTAAAAAAAAATAAATAAAATTGGCAAAGAGTTTTTAATAATAATCAACTAAATATTCCATTTCAATTTGTTGAACCAAATCTACATATTCCTTTTTGGCCTCATTCAGTTGTCATCTCAGCTGTTTGAATGCTACAGATGAACGTATTGTTACCCTTGTTTTTTCCTGAAGGAAACAAGCTACTTTGTCAGACCAAATCTTCCAGATATTTAGATTTAAATGTAAGATAATGGGTACTGTAGCTCTCCACATCATAAAATCAGGACTTTTAAAACTGTTTTCCTTTCAAAAAATTAGCACAGAAATCCTGACTTGTTCTATAACTTAATTTGTGAGCAATACAATTCATAGTTAGAGAATGCTTTGAAGATGTGAAGTGTTATGTAAAAGCTAAGAAATAATAATTATAATTAGAATATTATTAACAGGAGAGAAGATTAAACGGGCTTCCTTATGAAATCCATTTGAATGAACTAAGGCTGAGGACATTTGTTAAATGCAGTACTGTTCCCCTGCAAAAGAAACATCCTTGCTCCTGCATGCAGCTTTCTGATCTTAGTGCACATCCTTACTCTTTCAGCTATGAAAGCAGAATCGGATATGAGCAAGAAGCCTAACATAAGGAGAAAAAAATTACTGTAGTGACAGAGACACTATTGTATTCTTGCTGCCAAGAAGAGACTGCTTTTATTCTCAATTACCCAATCATGGCTAGCCACCAACTTTCTAGATAGTAATCCAAAAGATTTTGAGCTTCTCAGTGCAGCTGAATGCAACATCCTGGTCCATCCAAAAAGTTAAAGTATAACTCTGCATGTTGAATTTTCCATGTGTTATTTCTTCTCACCCAACACTGTGGACATCAACTTTGTTTTTTCAGGAATTCTTTTCTTCTTTACTTTTCTGAATATTTGATCTTTTAAGAGGCACACTGGTTTCTATGATTATTATTTACTAATTTTATTTTCTGTAGTCCCTAGAAGCTCTAATCAAGCTCAGAACACCACTGTGCTATGTTCTGGTTGGCTTTCATTTAGTTTTTCACCAAAGTCCAGATTAATTGAGAATTATCTTCCATATTGCAAGAAAACTGATCTTTATTACCCTGCTAAGATAAGGTTTCAATTTCGAGTAAGGGGAAGTAGTAATATCTCATTCATTTACAATCACTGTCAGCCTACCTACTATAGACTCCCTAACTTCGGCTGTTAACTGCAGCTATACAAAGGTCCTGGTTGGAATAGGGTTTCTTCTGCATGTCCACACACAGTTTCCAGAAGGCAACTTCACCAAAAAGGGTATGCTGAAAAATACTTCGCTGGCTCCTGCTAGTCCGTCCCACTTTATCCCAAAGAAGACAGAAAGTGGAAGAGTGAAGGCGGCAGCCTAAAATCTATTCCATTTTGTGTAGACAACTGTGACTGCATGAAATATGGCCCCTTTGGTAGTCAATGGCAGCCTCAACGTTAAGTTCAATGGGCTCTGATTTCGCCACAGATGCTTATTGTGTCATATAGCCCAGATGCTCATTGTCTGTGGCTGATGGACAGAGATCCAGACTGGGTGTGGTAGGCCCAAAGGAGACAGAACTGGAACACTGTCTGATGGCTGGCATGGCCTTATAGCTTTTTCTTTAGTATGTGTGCTTTTAGTTTAGGACAATCTGTGGCTCCATACATCATGAGAATAACTGCATCAAGGTAAGCAAACTGAGATTTGGGCTTCTTTTGAAGCTATGTTATTTGTGTGATGATTTAGATGGGTAGTTTCTCTGGTGTTTGTGTGACTGGTTAAACTCCCATTTTCTGCTGCCACCCATCTTCTGCTCGTACTGAAGTCAATAGTGAAGGTTGTGTTGACTTCACAGACTGCACAGGCAAGATTCCATCTTCTGGATGAGCATCATTTCTTAGAAATCTTGGTTCATTTCAGTCAAACTGTGTTATACCACAAATATTCAGTAGTGTCAGTAATTCCTGCTAAGGCATCTGGGTTTATCACTTTCTATCTCCACATATTACTGAATCAGATCTAATAATCAAAGCATTTATTGATCCTCCACATATTAATCTAGCGTTTTTATGTGCTTCCCTATAAAAGATATCATCTTATTTTTGGCATACAACAAATTTTATCTAAAACTATGGGTTTCATATTTGGTACATTGGTCTTTTGCAAAGAAAACAAATCTTCAGATGCATTTTTTTGTTGTCATTTGTCTTTAAGTCTCATTTATGGTTTCTCCAGTTCAGGAGACTTTTCTGTTCTTTAGAATATCTCCCCAGAGTCAACTGACCACAAACATTTATTTACCTGCTTACCCATGATTCTCTTGACTGGGAATAGTCACTGCATTCAGCTTGTTCTCCTAGACCTATGTGGACTTTGTTGTAAAAAAAGCCCCTATCTTAATGTCGCCAGTCGATAAAATAATCTGTAAAAGGAGCTATTTCTCGATAACTGAGACAGTGCCATTTTTTAAGCAGTACCATGTGCAGCCATATCAGCAAGAGACTGTGCAGCCACTGGCTGTTGATAAAATGAAGATCAGTAACTCCCTGAGTCAAGGTCACAGATGATAAAGTGCCAAAGGCCTAGCAGCAGGGACAGAAGGCCTAAACATCAGATCAGTTTTTGTGTCTTTCAATAGCAAAATAATTTCAATATTTAACTTCCTTTTCTGCCAGAGCCTTCGAGGTCCACAGAGGGTAAGAAGTCACTCAAGTTGTCATCTTCGTCAGTTTTAAATCATTGCAAGAGATGCAAATTGCTTCCTAACAGGGACCCCTCCTGAGCTTTGTTTGCATTTTGCAGAATAATAATAAGAGCTTTTTAAAGCTTTCCACTTGGCAAGGGGGCTAACATCTTCTGTTCTCTTTGTCAAATGACTTTTGAAAGAATATGTGGTACTGTACCTTTGGAAGATTAAAATGAAAGAGATAATCACTTATTCTGCAGGGATTTTGAAACCAAGATATTGTAGATTAAAAAGAGCATCTTGAAGAGATTTGCTGATGTGAGACTATTATGAAACATCATTTTTACAGACCTTTGCTCATGTCAAGAACAGTTTCTTTACAATTATTGATCTATTCCAACAATGCTTCTGGTTTGTTTGGTGGTTTGCAGTCATTATTTTTAAAATATTCACACTGTGCCCAGTCCTGACTGGATGTTCTTTTAGAATTCAGTTGGCATTTTTGACTAAATATGCATTTTAGGACTGTGCCAGATAACAAGAGGCAAACATTAGTGCCAAGGAAAGAAGTATACCTAGCAGTATACTGAATGATGTATCTACTCTAGATTGCATTTAAATAACTCTGTGTTTAATCACAATGACAAAATCCCAACTGTGTACTGCTTACATTTCTTCTTAACTGAAACTGGCAGAGGAGGAATAGGATCCAATTAGCAAGAGTTTCCTTGTCTGATGGAATAACATAAAAATTCCAATAAAGAGTTTATTTTCCAACAGCATTTATACTAATCATAATAGGCCTTTTCCAACTGCATCCCAAAGACAAGATAGTTTGCCAAGCAGATGGTGGAAAAAAGTTAGGCTGGCCAAAACCCAACAAATTCTATTTAACGACAAATGTTGAGGTTTCAAGATCTGTTTTCATTCTAATGCAGAATGAAACCAAAACCTTCAGGAATTTTTCACACCCACCCACACACAAACAATGACTCCACAGTAGTCTCTACCTTACCAATTAGGACTCTCCCCTGAGATGTAAGAAATAAAAGTACAGAGTATTGAAGAAAAAAGGAGAAGACAGTGCAAAAGTACCACAAAGAAGCAGACAGTAGTGTCTCTCCCTATCTTATCTATCACTCTGAGATTTGGTACTATGTGACGACTTCTGAAAGCATTCTGGTCCCATACTGTCATTATGAACCTGAGGGTTAGTTTTCAATAACTTTGTCTAGAATTCAGTTTGTACAGATTCTAAGGTTTAAGCAAACACATCTGGCTTCAAGATCTGGATCTGTTATGGTATTTTAGATATTTCAATTAAGTTAGTATTTTCTAGTTGAAAATTCAATCTGCAGGGCTTGAGGACACATCACACTTAGTGATCAGTGGTTTGCACACTCACTGTAATCCACAAATCATATTTTCAAACAGTACTAATGATGAGCATCCTTGAAGATTCAAATACAGTTTTGAGCGTTACTGGCCAATTTATGAACTACTGAATTAAAAATTTAAGTACTGCTAAATAATTTTTGCTTTCTTAATGCCAGGCAAGAGAAGGACTTTCAACATAGTCTTAGAAAAACACATTCTCTAACTAGAAGAAAAGGTTTTTTCCCTCTTCTATCACCTTATCCACTACTTCTATTTTGCACTATGTAGGTTGTAAATTCTTTGGCACAGGGATTGTTTTTCCCCTGATATCTATAAAATGCTCAGCACAATGTAATCCTCATTAGAGCCCAATGCAATAACTGACACCATGTGCATGAAGATTTCTTGCATGAATGAAAATTGCCAGGTGAACACCCTTATTCCCCAGTAAGTTCTATATATATACACATATATATGTTTAAATATGTACCTATTTGTATCTGCATGCCCTCTGGGAGATTTCATGTATATATCTGAAGAAATAGTTGTGAAAAAAGAAATGTAGCTATATGCGTTTTTCTCTGGTGGGGAAGCACATGGAGAATTTACAGAGGGAAAGGCAAGTGCTTGGGTATCTTGACTAACTTAGAAAAAGAGAGAAAAGTTTCAAAATAAACCATCGGCTCTATGAGACTCAAAGGCCTGCTGCAAGTCAGATGAAGAAAGAACATTTTAGAACATTTCTATTTTCATCCAGTCAAATGGTTCTTTCTGTCTACCTATAATGCAGACATAGCTGACTCTGGAGGAGGGTATCTTTCCATCCCACTTAGGGCACCAACTGTAAAATACAGTTTGCCTGCTCACCACTGCTGCCTTGTGAACTGGGAGAGCAAAGTTGTGGGGGAAGGTAAAGGAGAGAGCTATGGCTGAGCAGAATCAAGAGGGCAAATAATTAATTGAATCAAGTAGTTGACCAGCTGTCTTCATAGCATCTCGACTTCTGATGGCTCTGGTAGAGTTAGGATGCTGCAGTGTTCTACAAAACACTCCTCATCTCAGTTTTAAAAGGTTTCATTGCACCTTATCACATCAAAGCAAAGCATCTGCATGTTTCAGTTGTGGGGCATCATGTCTCTGGCTCCCCTCTGGCTCTCGCTAATCCCCTGGATTATCACAGCTCTCTAAAGCAGCTCTTAAAAACCCTGTGAAAATAGGACTCCAAGTGGGTGTGTGAGAAGTGGGGACTGAAGCAATAATGCTGCCTGAGCCTATGGAATTCATATAATCACAGCCTATGTTACCCCAAAAAGGTGTTGAAAAGTCTGGTTTTGTACCAGCTGATCCCAGACAATATTGGCTCTCAATGAGACAAAACACGATCGAGTCTGATTCATTCATTTGCTGTGGCACATCTGAACGGCTGCTACGAGTTATAGCTTGTGCTGAGCACACCCATGCATTGCTCCGGAATGATCTTCCATCATTTAATTTTTTTGCTCTCTTTTCTAAAGTCACCATCTGCAAGTCAGGACGTTCTGCAAGGTGATGCACCAGAAGGCTGCTGCGGTTCTCACAGGATGGGCTTGGTGCAGGCAGGAGAGAGGTGAGGGGAACAGGGAAGCCACTGTCATGGAGGTAGCATCTGACTCCTCTTTATTGTGGGTGGCTGTCCTTTCAGATTTGTAAGGAGGTGGTCTCATAGGGCTGCTATCCGAGCAGCTCAGCTGTGAAAAACAGAGGGCTTCAGCCTGTACAGTCAATCCAGCACCTTTCATAAGCCTCAAATCCACTTCAGAGGAAAGGAGACTTGTGATGAACACAGAAGGCAAAGGTTTCAATATGTAAAGGAGACAAGAAGTTTATGCAGACAGCATGGCTCTTCCCCTGTTTTAGCTCTGTTGGCTGCTCATTCCCAAAGGAAAAAATAATAATCCCCATGAAAGTCACGGTATTGAGAACTAAATGATAGTAAACCCTAAAATCTTCAGTAGTTCATGAGATTTTTTTTTCCTTTTCTCTCATTTAAAAAAAGATTATGCATGTCTGACATTGACATAAAGTCTGGAGAACTGACCCGTAAAGTAATTAGAAGAGGAATTCACCCTTTTCTCTGCCCTCCTCCCCAACCTTTCCCATCTCAAAGCCAGATCAGATGAAAGGCGAGCTCTGTTTACTTCCTGATCTGTCTAATTTCGGTAACAAGGACCATCCCGACTTCATCTTCCTGCAGCTGCTAGAAGTGAAACTCAAGAGGCTGCCCCAGGCACTGCAGCACCTTCTCAGAACTGCTTGACCTTAATGGATTAGTTTTTCCCTGAGCAGGTGGCAATTTAACAAGAGGAGACAAACTTTTTACACTTAGGAGACCTCTGGTGAATGGCATCAAATATCAGAAGGTTGAAACAGAGCAGAGACTTATGATGCCTTCCCACCTTAACCCTGTGCCACCTTAACCCCCTTGCTATGCACATAAGTTACAGCTTTCCAGTTAGGATCCTAAGTCCATTTATTAAGGAATCAAAGTAAAAATGGCCTTATATTCTTAACATGTCGTACCCTCACAAATCCTATTGAATTAAAGGAGAGCAATTGGTGCTTTGATTTCAGTCTCCTTACGTCTGAGTGTCTGAATAGGGTGTTAGGAGTATTACTTTGGCTCTTCATTTTGGAAGTATGTGCCACAGTAAATATATCATGGTAAAAGCAATAATAATATATTTTGCTTTGAAGATGTAATTCTACCAAATAATTCACAGTTTGAACTGGCAGCACCAAATACATTGTACTGTATGCTTTCAGTAGGTAGAAAAGTAGAACAAATTGCTGGTTTATTAAAAACCAGAAAAGGTATTATTATTTGTTGATTTCTCTTATATACATCAGCCCTAGCAATAGATCAGGTTCTACTTTGTTCAAGTGTGTTTTCCACTGTCTATTATGATCTGTTTGTTTAAGGATTCATCATAATAATTACAGGTCAAAACTGTCAAGCAGATGTCCAAGATCTGATAGCCAGGTGTCAGATACCATATCAAAACTTAAAGATACCTTTACTTGGGCTTCTTTACACAAGGTTGCCATTTCCAGAGGAGCTCAGCACCTGCAGCTCCCACCATGATGACTTACAAGATCAGACTGTGTATATTTTCAAATAGAACAGTGATGCATATTGCTACATTTTCCAATCAGCATCTAAGAGATTAGTTTTTACCACCATATGAAGGAACACTTAAGGGAGACAGGCAATATGGTAAAAAATTACAGCAAGTAAATGTAGTGATAAAAAGTCTTCTTTAAGTAAACCTGCTGCCTTCTGAACAGTTTGTTCTTATCGAAAATCTTACGAAAATATTACGTAAATATGCACATACATCTGTGTATATATTTTTCTATATGCATTTGTGTATAGTGTTACATATATACACATGTGTGTATGTATCTGTGCATATATATAATTCACACATAGCACTACCAGGTATTTATTTATCAGGTATTTATTTTTCAGCTTCAGTAGTTCATGTGTCTCTTTATCCGTAGAATATGTTATGTGTATTTTAAAGTTCTCATGTCAAATGATTTCAGTGGAAAGTACTGGCACACTGTCACCCAGTATTCACTTAAAACTTCCAGTCATTAAAGATCAAGGATGTTATCCCTATAAGAAAACTGTTTCTGGGATCACATTCATGTGTTTGTCCGGTGGCATCTGACTTTTCTGAACATATCTGGCTCTGTATTGTCCTGTCCCTAAGGAACTGTATAGCCATATACCATTCATGAATATTAAAAACACGATTATACTTTTCACCACAGCATAGTTCATCTGTCTTTCCAGATATGTATGTCAGCTATTTTAACTGAAACTGTCCCCTGACTAGTACTTTATATACTCATATACTATTTGCATGGTTTCTGAATACATCAAATTGTAAAACTGTGTCCCCTACATGCACATTTCTGAAGTTTTTTAGTAAGGGTGAGTTCTCTGGAGCTTGCACAAAGCACGAGTAGAAGCAACTGTCAGAAAGAAAGATCAGCAAAGATGAAATCAGTGGATTTCTCCCCCAGTTTGGTGGGGACCCCTTACTCAGCACTTCCTGATAATGTGGCCATGCTGGTTTTGTGGGCAGTGATCCATAGCTTTGCAGGTATGCCCACAAAAAAACCCTCCCATCCTCTAGTGGAAGGAAACTACTGTAGATCTTGGTAATAGAGGCCACTGGGTTTCAGCAAATGGCTTGTTTTCCCTTTCTGCACAGTGGACCTATGCTTCAGGGCTCTGTGCCCTCAGAGTCTTGTTTTGTGGACAACACAACTGGTGCACCTTCTGCCCAATGTACTCTGGTTCTTTTTCAGTGATAGTAAACCTACTACATAGCACAGAATATCACGGATCCTGCATGTTGGGGGAGAGGGGAACAAAGGAAAAAACAACTCCCTACACACATAATCAAACAGGAAACAACACGTTTTCTCATTCAAAATGAAGAGAAATTTGAAATCTGTTTCCCTGAGTCCAGCCAAATTTGCAACCAAGCAGTGGTATCCTATAAAATGGGCACGTTTCAAAATGATGCATAGTGTAACAAAGTAACAAAAACCAAGCTTGTTTTGTCTTCAGTCACCCTGAATAATAGGCAAAAAAAATCTGTTGAAATTATCCTGGAATAAAATACTATTTTAGAAAAGTAAGGACATACACATAATCTATATGCAGTTCCAAAATAATTTTACCCGTACATTTCCTCTGCACCTATGAAACTGGGCAAACCACAGTTACGCCAGACTCAGAAGCAACATTAAAGCTTAACTTCTAATCAGTCACTTTGCTTCTGTCCTCTGAAATGTAAAATCTGGCAAATTCTGATGCCTTGAGAATTTTCAAGGGCTAATCCCCAAGACATGTATGATGTGAATCAGTAATTTTTATTAATTTTAAATGTGCAATGATTGGAAAGAGGGAGACATTACGTGAGTGTAGTAAAGGGAGAAGCATTCAATCTAATATACAGCACATATCTTTTGACTACACCAGAAATCTCATATATGTTCTAGCAAGATGGATTTAGGGAAATCCTGGAAATTTTTGACACTCCCTTAGGTTTTGGAGTCTATAAACTAATTAATGAATGGCATCACTCGTACAATACAATAGGTAGATTTTTTATTTGTGGCAGATATCATAATGATAGTTTCTTTCATTAACTTTTCGTAATAATCTTTAATAATTAATACAAGTATAATTTAATACAGTACAAATTAAAAATATTCTTCATTTCTCTGTAATGTTTCAGAAAGCCCTGTCAGAGGACAAACGATAGTAATTGCTTACAAAATATGTACATTAGTCAGATTATATGTAGACATCTGCTTTGCAATACCTAAGGGCCTGATCCTGCTGACAGTTTACAACACAGTTTACTATTCTGAATAGTAAACTTTTGATTTGTCAAAAGAAACCAGTCAGATTTAGCCTGTATCCTTGCATATTATAGCCTAAAACATGCACTTGTTTTTAGCTGAACACTGAATTTCATGCTTACTGTTGATCAATTTCACCCAGAAATCCTTCAACAGTCACCATTTTAATTATGGTATCAGTCTTAGGGAATAAAATAATATCTTAATCTTCTGTAGTTAGATAAACAGTAAGATTTTTCCCATGAATAGCTACATAAGCACTTCCCACCAGCAACAGGTCTGTTGAATAACACATCACTTAATAAAGTGGGGTAGATGTATTCCCCGAGTATCTCCACCATAGTATTACACTGACATGTCACAGCCTTGCGATATTTCATTATCACTGCAGATAAGTCATTCTTCTGTGAGATTGTTGCATCTTTCAGAGGTCATCCCTAGGCCAAAATGAAGCTTCCACCTTCAACCAAAGCCTTCAGTTAAGCCAAAAGCCTGAGACAATACACAGTAAAGCTGTTCTGACATGATCAGTTAATAAGGCCTATATATCTTTCCTTAAACTACCTTCCAAAATCATCATGTAGCAGCAGTTATGCTTTCCAAGTGGTTTACAATTTTGGTAGAGAAAGAATAGAATCATTTCATATGGCCAAATCCTAGCATAAAGAAAATTAAATATTGTTTTACATTCATTCCAGAAGTTAAAGGGGAAAATCTTAGTACTTTTGCAGTCTTAATTTAAAATTCCCATTGTTTTGTCTTGTAAAGTAGTCTCTAGGATATGGTGTACAACTACATATATAATATTAGGATGGGTCTTCACTGCAAGTGAGTACATGCTGTCTTTAAAACGGCTAATTATCAGGGTGCGTGTATACTGGAGTATTTGTTTTTCCACGTAACCACTGGAGACCATGGCATTTTCAGTTCAGATGCTTCCTACCCACAGATACTATCTTAGTTTTGGTTGGCTTTTCTGTTAAAAAACAGGAAAGGAGTGGCAAAGAGCACCAAATTTTTAATAAAACAATAACAGCTTCCTTACTCAAGAGTTGCAAAAGACTGAAACATCAAAGAAATATAGGAAAAAGATGAGGAATGACTAGCAGGGGAGAAAAAAAAATAAATTCCCTTAGCTGCCCCCTTAACAGGTGTTCCGCTTTCCAGCTTCAGACCCAAATCCACAAATGGTCACTGAGATGCAGATTTGGTACAAGAGTAGAGGACCTTCTGCTGAAAGACCATTTATCAATGGGTGTATACTTCTTAGGCCCTTTAGATTTCAACCCACAGGTTTTCCACAGTTCTCACATTTCTGTTACTCTTGCTGTTTGGAGCAAAGCAGAAAGTTACAGAAAAGACTGGGACCCATTATAAAGAAGTAATAATTCTGAAATGGAAAAGAGGTGGTTATTATTTTTTTCAGGACACTTGACTGCATTGTGTAAATTTTAAATGCTGCAAAACTGACTGCTAAAATGTCTGTGGGGAAAAGGCCTGACTCAGGGAAAAAAACAGAGGTTTTGTGAAAGAAACATCTTTCCTCACCTTGGGAAAGATGCTTAGTGTGACATGAGCTGGCATTTGGAGCTCCTGTGTGTTATACCATATTTGCACACCTTTCCTGTTGGAAAAATAAAAGCCATTTACATGATGTTGCTAAGGAACTTGGTCACAGGCCCAATTAAGTTAGGAAAATACCTCCCTTGATTACTGTGGATGCAATTGCAGGGTGTCTATGCCCTGTGGATCAAGAGGATCAAACTTGTGGATGCAATTCTGCGAGCTTAAAAACAACGCATTACTCCTAAATTTTTTAATCCTAGACATCTTTACTTGCATTGGCAAGAAGATGAGTATTTTTATAAGGGACTAGGTCTTCAGATGTTGCAAAAGAGACCTAGCTGAATTTCAGAACTAGAGGTTTTACAAAACCTAATGATTTGGTATTTCTCCAAAGTAAGCACAAACATGAAAGGACTTGTCATTGGCGTGTGTATGAGACCTTAAAATACTACACTGAAAAATATAATCTTCTATAAACCTTAGGACATTTTTGGCTGCTTGACATGTTTAGAGAGGTATGATATTCACTTGTGGGTTGTTTTTTGGTTTTGTTTTTTAATTTATTCTGCTCTTTCTTGAAAACATTCAAATAACTTTATAACTGTCTACCTCCCAAAATTCCCTCCAAATTTCCAATTGGCTGTAATATACTGCTTTACTTCCTATCCTAAACTACTGTATAATGGCATGCCATCCTCTCTTGAACAGCTGCTAAACTTGTCCTTGTCTCCACTGATGGAAGATAATCAGTATTCTGTACTAGATCTGTCCTGAAGGGTGCTGATCACATCCTCACATGAAGACATAGGGATCAGGTTTCTCATTGCCAAAACTTCAGCTGGGAAATTTATACTGCCTAAAGATCTGTTTTTATTTATCACATCTAGCATTTTAATTGGAAAGCTTTTTGGGAAAAAAAAAAAATCATAGAGAACCTGTCACCATGTCAATGGACAAAACACCTTGAAGACTCTTCCCCCCCCCCCCCTAAATTCCACTTGTCTAAGGCTTCTGAACACACAGTGAAACTTCTTTTAAAGAGATTTTGCCTGCCTTGGGTTTATCAAACTCCACTCCATCTCTGACTCATTCCACGTGGGAGTATTTGCAAAATTCTTTGGCTCACCCAGTCTTTGATTGACATCACCATTGTTTCCTTGCTATTTTTATCCACCTTGTCAGGGCTAGTAAGTACAGTGCAGCATGTCGATTCCGAGTCAATTTTTCATCAATGTTATGCAGCTTGAAGGTTTTAGTGATGTCTTTAAAGCTGCTTAGTTGATCTTTACGTGGAAGCTTAAATAAATGCTGTTTGCATTAGGACTGGTAAATCTGAAAGATTTCTGTTCCTTATTCGTTGCCATCTAACCAGCAGTAAGGTGCTTTGTGGAATTTCAGCCAGTGCCTACATGTTATTTATACTTATTTACGTATTGGTATTCTCATGATTCATCATAGAAGAGGGAGGGTGGCAGGGAATTTGCAGGGAGAAAAAAAAAAAAAAGGATGAAATAATAAAACTGTACCTTGCCACAGTTTTCATGTATAACCTTCAGCAAATCACTCAGTCCATGTCTGTAGCTGGAGATTCAACATGCATTTATCTCTGACTTGCAGTGCTCAGTTCATGCCTGATGGTGAGGTAGAACAAGAGCAAAGTTCAAATGAATCCTGAGGGAGAACCTGAAAAGTGGGGTTAACCTCTATTCTGTTGCTGTCATCAAAAAGGGACCTGTAAATATATAGGTTACTATTATGTTTAATTAACTCTTGAAGGCTCCAGGCACCATGGCCCAAATCCAGCTTCCACCTCTACAGGCTTTGAAGTGCTGGAGGAAGCGTGTCCTATGGTAGCGTAATCAATTTATTCTCACAAGGCGAGAGGACTTTAATGAAGGAAAGGATGATCAGTGGATGTTTGCCAGCGTGTTTGGCTTTGCTTCACAAATGTTCTCATTGCTGGAATTAAACCAAGCCAAAGGATTCATTTATCCACCCAAATGTTCCTTACTCGTGGTGGGAGGTAGAAGAAGATGGTAGAATAAGCAGCAAAGATCACATTTCCTCAATTTTCTATCTCACCAAGTTATCTCCCATTCCATTTCTTAGTGTACAGGTCTCACCAATTGTTTTGGGGTTTTTTTGTGGGTTTTGGTTTGTTTTTTTTTGTGTGTGTGTGTTTTGTTTTGTTTTGGTTTTTTTGTTGGGGCACTGAATTCCCTTTGCTGTCTATTCTACCTCCAAACCTACTTGCACTCTAGCCCTTGTACAGCCTTGTAAGTAGTTGCAGGATTTTGCTCAAAGAGTAGAGCTACTATCAGAGCCCATGGGATCTGATGCATGAACTAGTCTTAAACAGCTCGGCAACCACTTGCTGAAATTTCTGCCTGGACAGCTGGTTGGTGTGGACAGATAGCCTCAATCAGCTGCTCACTGCTACTTCAGCTCTATTCCCAGCTTGTATAAGGATGAATTCCCATTAGACAGTTTTATGTTCTTGGCACAAGAACCAAATGCTGGAGCAAATCTCTTCCAACCAATCATACTACACTTAACAACTTCCAATCCTTGATTACTGAGGAAATGATTAGAAGAAGAAAGTGTGTAGATCTTTCATCATGCCTGCCTTAACTTAAGGGAGGTCAGGGATGTTAAGAGGAGGAGAGGTTTGAGCAATCATTTACCTTTCTTAAAAGCTCTTATTCCACTATTTTCTCTATCTTCCTTATTGTCTGCTACCTAATTACTTCCATATCAAGTTCTTTAACTCAGCACGCAACCTCCCGCAGGCTTTTAAAACCGTGTACAAGTCTGCATCTGGAAGCTGCAGTTTTGAAGACCTTGTCTTCTCCTTTCACATACACAGAATATGTCACTTTCAAAAACAGATGCAAAACTGTTAAGACTTTCATCCACCCTTGATATATCCTACTCTTGTCCCGCTGATGTTAATGAAACTGCACAGCATGCTCAGGTTCAATACAAACATGAATCTTTTCTGAAGCTGGTCCCTAATGTGCTTGTCTGTGATCCTCAGTAAAATATTTGAAACTACAATAACCGGAACGGGTTTAGGTAGTTTCAGGTACTTATTTTTGTGACTTTGGCATTTGTAGTATATGAGGTGAGAATCATGTTAAAAAATGTTGTTCAATGTGGAATGAAGAAAGCCCTCAACAAAGTAGTGACAATGCCTTACTCATACCTGCAATACAACATGGTATTTCTGTTCTTTGGAACAGATATCTGAAGCAGAGAAACAGAAGTTTCAGTTACTGTATTTTAACTCATACAGAACAATTAATTAGTTAGAAAAAGGTATGAACAGTGGGAGTTTCTGTTACTGTGGAGATTACAATGATTCTTAGACTGCACATAATGGGAAGAAAATCTCTTTGATGAGGACTCAGGTAGTCTCTTATGTGGTGCTGAATTTAGACATCCTAATGTTCAAAGAAGCAAATATGGAATCAGTTAAAATCTGCATCCATTTCTAATAGAGTTAATATAGAATCATAGAATATCTTGAGTTAGAACATAAGGATCGCTGAGTCCAACTCCCTGATCGTCACAAGACTACCTGAAACTAAACTATATGACTAAGAGTATCGTCCAGACACTCCCTGAACTCTGACAGGCTTGGTGCTGTGAACACTTCCCTGGGAAGCCTGTTCCAGTGACCGACCACCCTCTCAGTAAAGAACCTTTTCCTAATGTGCAATCTGAACTTCCCATACTGCAGCTTCATCCTACTTCCTCATGTCCTGTTGCTGATCACCAGAGAGAGGAGACCAGCACCTTCCCCTCCGCTGCCTCCCTTGAGGAAGACATCGACTGTGATGAGGTCACCCCTCAGCCTTCTCTCCTCGAAGATGAAACCAAGAAGCTCTTAATTTTTCCAGTATATAATGAGACAAAGACAGCCTGGATTGTTTAGCCTAGCAACATAAAGTCTAAAAGTAAGCATGATTGCTCTCTATAAATAAACAGAAGTATATACCAGCCATGGGGAAAGAACTAAGAATTAAGCTACTGAACAATTCTATGTCAGATAACAGCATTTAGTGGGCCAAATAAATAGGGTTTAGAACCATATTTTAAAATATTATTTCTCTTCAGTTTCCAGTGCCTTTACTTCAACTTGTCTATGTAGGCAAAGTCTCTGTTTCCTGAAGGCTCTTTAAGGTATCAGAGCCTAATCTTTTATGTGAAGTTTTGTGCTCAGTATTCAGTTCGAGCCTCACCAGGAGATCTAATATTTGGAGGTCAAAACAATCTTTATACATGCAAATCAAGTAGTTTGATAGCTATATGCCAACCACTGTAACTGATGACACCTACATTCCTTTAGGCTAAGACCTACAGGTCAAGCCTTTAGGCTACGATTTTCAAAAGCATAAGGATTTATATGCACAATTCCCAGTAACAGAAAAGTAAACTTGGCACCCAGATCCTCTAGACAACTTCAAAGGTATTAGCTCTTCCCAAAATCCACTCAACCTCTTCCTTTCTTTCTCTACCAGTGTAGAGAATGAGCGGACCCCTTTTGAAAACAATTCCTCTCAGAAAATGAACATTTTAGTTAAACAGTGTGCTTAGATGAATGAACCAGGCTGGCCAGTTAAAGAGGCAAAAGTTGTGCTCTGATCTTAAAGCAAGGAAAATGACTGATCCTGAGGAAGAAGAAATGACAGGATAAGGCTGACAGAGTTCTTTCCAACTCCCACATACAAGCTAAGTATGATGATCTGCCTCACGGCCCTAGAAGACTTCCAATAGTTTCAGGGAGAATGTATCTTCTGTTTCTTTTCTCCACAGCAAAGTTTTCTGATAGCGTAGATAACGTTCTATCGATGAGGGTTTCTTCCGTGGCTGTTGGCTATTGCAATATTCCATTTTATTTCATATTTTCTGTGCCATGTAATTTGGGCCTTGTACACACTGTTAATACATGCAATAATTATAATTCTCCTTGACTGCATCATATTTAAAGGTGTAAGCTTCTCAATCCATCTCCTTGAGGCAGATTACCCAGGAGACAACCCTCACATTACAAGATGGAGCTACTTTGATCCCATTAACTGAACAGTGAAGAGAGCATTTGAATCACAGACTCCAGAGCCTAGTGAAACCCTGATCTCATTAAAAGCAAAGCTGGCAAGACCGTACCACTGGGGTGCCACTTTGGGTGTACCTTTGAATTTAGGGCTGCATCCAAGGGGTAGTAAGTGTTGCGTGGAGATGGGACTGAGACATAGGGATGAAGTCCCTTACACCATATCCACCTGTGCATGTGAACTTCTGATCCTTCCTACCAGACACCTCTCAGCAATTTCCGAAGGTGCCAGGGGGCTGAAACCACTGAAGTGAGGCACAGAAGGAAAATAAAAGAGCAGACAACTTAAAACCAAGTGGATTAATTAAATAATCTATATATTTACCAGTGATAATTCTACAGTAAAAAAGCCTCTGGGCATAGACATTTTAAAGGGATTTTAATTCCTTAATTTGGAAGGTTTGGAGCCCTGAGGATTGTTACTCTTTTTGTTTTTTAAGTGATTTTGTGGAATTGTCATGGTGTAGGCTTTGTCTTTTGGGGTGTTTGCTGTCAATAAAAACATCTGTCAAGGACAAGCTGTAAGACAGTCCCACTGCCATATTACATCATGTAGTTCATTGATTTCTGTAGTGCTTAATGGTCTAGAGGTATGCACACTGATCTGGAGAATTAGGAAATCTGGATTATATTTGTTGCTTTACCAACAAACCCTCCCTTTTCTATAACTAAGATAAGAGACTTGTTTACCAAACTTTGCAATTTCTCGTGTGATGTACAGCTATGGGGAAAAAAAAAAAAAATCTGTGCAAGAGCTAAGTATAGGGTCATGTATTAATTCTGGATGTGGGTAAATATGCTGCACCTATACACTGAGTAACACTAGTTTGAAAAATGAACAGAAAACTAAAACGACTTCTTTGTCCCAAACGGTCTCTTTAAAAAAATAGCTCCTGCCCCAAATTTTACATCTTTATCATTGGGAAACACAAGCTCAAATATATTTTCCTTTTTCCCTTCCCTTTCTTTTGCCATTCACAACCTCCCCATCCCCTGCCCCTTTTTTACTGTACATGTGAGAAATGAGGGCCTAATGTCCTATTTGACTGGTAGACTTGTACAAATTATGCCTTACTGGAATTGTAATTTAAGAAGAACAGATACAGAGGCACAAAACTCCTCATTCTCTTGCAAAGGACATGGAAAGGCTCAAGACAAAAGTAGTGGATCAGATGTCTAAGTAGATGCGTAAGCTGTGTTCGAACTCCACATGGATGTTTTTGTACAGAAAAAATGGCAGCAAGGTTAAAGACACGGTTGCATTACATCTTGAGCCTGAGGAAGTTCAGGTTTTCCTTGTTATGATATCCCTGCTAGTTGTCCTCTCAAACAGGGTTTGAGCCTTGCAGTACAACAGAGACAAATCACAAATCCCACTGAAAAAACAATCAGTTTTTCATTCCTGCTCTTCTTTTTGGATAAAAATGCAGGGATCTTTCTACACCAAAAGCAAGCAGGGACACAGCATTACTTTTCACTTTTGGGCATCTTTAGGGAAGTAAAAAAAGCAAAGGCAAGCTAAATGCCTAAACTAAATGAGAATTAACCTTACCTCAGGGAAAAAGGGAATCAGAAACTAGAAACAATATTTGCTCTAAGCGGTGATGTGCTACAGATAAGACTATTTTGTCCCAGCCTCTGCTAAGTCCTCTGTCCTTGAGTGCTCCCACAGGAGGGAACGAGGAGAAATCAGCCAAGTAAGTAATATCTGCTGCTTAAATCATAAAAATTTTGCATAGCCAAGGTGAGATGAAAGCATTGTTTAGAAAGCTGACAATATCATGTTGGTGTGGAGTATCTTCTTGATTTATCTGTACAAGTTATCATATATTCTTGTACAAATAGGTCAGATGGGCTCTGGGTGGGCAGAGGAAACAGCTTCTTTCTGGATTAGGGGAGCAGGAGAGCCACAGGGCATACGGGAACTGGCTGCCTCAGAAGTGATGGGAAGTCTTTCTCAGGAAATCAGGCAGGTTTAGCTGCTGGAAGTGAGTCACTGGAACCCAAACATAAAAACTGCAAGGATAGAGTGGCCAAGACCAGAGTTGAATTGAAACCTTCCACACACAACTCCCCG
>NW_020799095.1:60101755-60123335 GCF_003259725.1 Athene cunicularia
CCCCCCCTTTTTTTTTTTAATCTACTATTTCGCATATCTGTTTTTAAAAGCTTCTAGTTTTTAGTCAAATAAAGTTCTGATTTTTTTTTTCTGTCTTCTTCAAGTATCTCATTCAAAGAATAGCCAGAGCAACCTCAACTGCAGCTGTGTTTCTCTCACAATTGCAGCTTTCTGGAAATAGGTAGGTACTTTTTCCTTATAAATATACTCTTCTTTGGCAGGAACAACACAGTATTTCTGTACATTGAGGGTTTGAGCTAGAGACCCTGCAGAACATGTCAGTATGCCTGCATACTTTAAAAATACCTGCCATCTGATTAAATCCAGTTCATAGCAGGGGCAAAAATATTCTTATGGAGGAGTATTTTGAAAAAGAAAGGGATAAGTCATTGCTCACAGCAATGTTTTAGCCTTTATCCAGCGAGTCAATGTGTGTGGGAGAGATCTGAAGCAAAGAAAATGTCTCAAATTTCCCTCTACTTTGGTTGCAATATTTTAGAAAAAGGATTCCTAGATTCACCCTTAGCACGTAAGGAGCCCTGGGATGTCCATATCTGCATTATGCATTCTTTTACTTGTTTTTCTCAGGGAAGTATTACAGAGCTGGATGAGAACAACATATGACACTGCTCCTTCCCATATCCCAGGCAGTCTTTCAGTTTAGAGATAGCCACAGTGTCTTCCCGGAGGTCTTCAGAGGCCACAGAGCAGAGCTGCTGTGGAGCTGACACCTTCTGTGCATGGTAGGGTTGAGTTTTGTGGAAAGAGGCTATTTCCCTTTATGCAGCAGAATGGACAATGCGGGCCAGTAATAACATGCATCCATTGTACAGCATGAAAGAGGCTTCTCTGCAAAGAGTATTGTTTGTTTTCCTTTGTGTCTTCTCAGCTGCCAAACACAGACTTCTTCTGCCCCTTCTCTCTCATCACCAGCTCCCACTCAGTGTGCCTCCTTAGCATGCTCTGTGATGGTGACACACACTCCATTGAACCCTGCTGGAGTCTGAAATTCCCCAGCATGAGACAAATAAACAGCCTTTTTTTTTTTTTTTTTCCAGACTGACATACAGTAAAATAAAATAAACAAGAATTTTGAAACCTACGTTGATCAACACTGATGTGGTATGCAGAAAATCAGTAGTGAAACAAATGCTTTGAATTAGGACAAATGTAAAGGCTTAGGGCTGATTAATAGCTACTGCAGTCAAAGACTTCTGAGATATTTTTTTTTAGTGCTGTGGGCCAGGATAGAATTTCAAACATATTAATTAGCAATAGCATGCATGTTTGTTGCTGAAACCACTAAGCAAAGGAAAGTAAGTGCTAGAACATGCCAAGAAATACTTTTGGATACTCTGTCACAAAGAAATCAAAGCACGAGTACCACTGGCAGCCGCTGGATTCACTGGTCTGTAGGAGTGGATAACTTTGAAGATAGGCAGGAATGAAAAACTGATAGACTAAGGATAGATTTCACTTGCTAGTCATGCGCCAATATTTGACTGATGGATTGATTCAGTCTGACTAATGCAAAGCTCTATCAGCCTTATGCTGCATCAAGATACAAACATGTCCAATCAGGTAAAAATGTTCATCTGCACAAAATAATCAACCTAGAGGTGTATGAATAGGATCTCTACAACAGCTGGGAGAATCCCTCACTGTAAAAATAATAATTTCCTCTTTGAGACAGTGAATTTTTGCATATATATTTGAGAAATATCGATTTTTAAAAAATCAAACTATCCATTAGGAATGGGTTGGATAGCTATCCTTTTTGCCTCCTTCTTGAACTGGAATTCCACACAATGAAACAAAGATAACAGCAGAAGGTTGTTGAGCCTCTATTATCATCTCAGTTGGTGGGGTTGGTGTTGGGATCAGCGCTGTTTAACATCTTTGTTGGTGACATGGACAGTGGGATTGAGTGCACCCTCACCAAGTTCTCTGACAACACCAAGCTGTGCAGTACAGTCAATATGTTGGAGGGGAGGGATGCCATTCAGAGAGGCCTTGCAGCCCAGAAAGCCAACCATATCCTGGGCTGCACCAAGAGAAGTGTGGCCAGCAGGTTGAGGGAGGGAAATCTCCCTCTCTACTCCGCTCTTATGAGACCCCACCTGCAGTGCTGTGCCCAGCTCTGGGGCCTCCAGTATAAGAAGGACATGGACCTGCTTGAGGTCCAGAAGGAGGGCCATGAAGATTATTGGGGGGCTGGAACACCTCCTTGCGAGGACAGGCTGAGAGAGTTGGGGTTGTTCAGCCTGGAGAAGAGAAGGCTCCAGAAAGACCTTATAGCAGCCTTCCAGTACTTAAAGGGGGCTACAGGAAAGGTGGGGAGGGACTCTTTATCAGGGGGTGGAGTGATAGGTTGAGGGGTAATGGTTTTAACCTAAAAGCGGGTAGATTTATATTTGATTTAAGGAAGAAATTCTTTTCTGTGAGGGTGGTGAGACACTGGAACAGGTTGCCCAGAGAAGCTGTGGATGCCCCTCCCTGGCAGTGTTCAAGGCCAGGTTGGACGGGGCTTTGAGCAACCTGGGCTAGTGGAAGGTGTCCCTGCCCATGGCTGGGGGGTTGGAACTGGATGATCTTTAAGGTCCCTTCCAACCCAAACCATTCTATGATTCTATCATTCTATGATTTCTTCACACAAAGTTACTTGTAGGTGAGGAATTGGCTGCCACTCAGAAAAATCACCTGCCCCCATGAGCTGGTAACTAACTGATTACCTGACAAAGAAATCTGGCAATTACAAAGCAAAAGGTCTCCTGTCATGTCATTTATTGAGCGGGAGAAGAGATCAGCTACCTCAGTGGCTGCAGGAGTAAGATGAGATGCCAAGTGGTTAAGGGAAATCCATACAAGTCTATATGCAAGGGGAAAGGAAAGATTCTGAAAGCCTGAAAAGATTCAAATGAATGCTTAGGAATGGGGAGAAAACTCAGGTAAGTAAGTGCATATGCTTATTTCAGCATTTCCTTTGGCTCCATTTATCTTTTCTCCTAAAATATGGGCTAATGGCATAAAAGTTCTTTGAGAACCTGTTGTGTTACCTCTATGAAGATGTGAACTATAAACCAGAGCCTTTACAAAGCTAGTGAAAAATGTTAAGCTTAAGCAACTGAGAGGGATCAGCACTGATCCCATTTCCTCACTTTACCTTGTATGTGCTGAAAGACTGGGACCAAAGAGCCCAAACTGAAAGAGTACTGAGACATGCTCTGGCCAAGAGAAGTAGACAAGCATGCTAGTCCAATATGGTGAGACCCACCACCATAGACTTGAAAGTATTTGCCAGGGGGCAGTTATTAGGCCTCTTGTTTCTCTAATGTTGTCACCACCAAGCAATCTATCTGATTTCTCTCCATTGTGGATCAGAAGTAGGTATTTAGATGTCCTCTGGAACTTCTTGAGCTCTAACTTAGGGCACGAGATCCATGCTGTGGAGGGACAAACATGCCTGTGAAACTGCTCTGCAAGGCAGTCATGGCTGGCGAAGTATCTTCAGTTCTGTCCACATGGTGCTCTTCGGTCTGGGAAGCTCTCTAGCTGTTCAGAGCTGTAAAAAATGTATCTTTTTCCTCCCCTGCTGGAAGACAGTCCAGGAACAAAGCTACTGCCTATTTCAAATCAAGGGTAGTGAGAGAGGCAGAAGTTACTTAAGATGCACCCAGATATTGTATTGTTAAATCTCCATCTCCTGGAGTCACGCGATTATGCAAAAATTCATGGTTTCATGGTTTAATTCTTTTAATAAATTTCCTTATTATGGCTGGAAAGAGAAGTTGGAAATAGGAACAGAAGGTTCTAAAGCACTGTGCAAGCAAAGCAAACTCTGGGGTGCACTGGGTGGTTGTTTTTCAGTCATGTGATTTGGTAAGGGGGTGGGGAAATCAGGAATGCTTTTCTTCATAGGTAGGGAGAGCTTCCTCTAGAGGACTTCTGTACCAAGCACTAGCAGCATTTCTGATGATGTCTACAGCTGTTCCCTTGCTACTGTGATACCATTTGCTTCACCGTGTGAATGATTAGGATGTTCAGAGATGTTCCAGAGCTAGCAGAGCCCTATGGTACAAGACTGAATTGTACCATATGAAACAGTTTTAAGTGCTGGATCCACCTCTTCACTTCTGGTCCTTTCTGGAAACCAGAAGTCAAGGCCTTTTAAACCACAACCTGCTCTTGGAAAACCTCAGCCAATGCAGCATACAAGTCCATCCCCACCAGCATGATGCTCTCACATGGGCCAGACCTTCTGGTTCTAAGTCCCAAGCATCGTGGATGCATTTTACATCAGTTAAAACCTCACCTGTCTGGAAAATGGAAGAAAACCTACAATTGCTCCAGTGCTTATTAGATCATGTTGGGGATTCGTAAGTAAGGACATCAAAGTGGTAATGAAATCATAACTGGCACGTGAGGAGGTTACAATTTTATCATAACACCAGAGGTTTCTCATATTCTCTGTTTTAACTGCTATGTGCCATACAGATGGCTGATGGCTGTTGGATTCTTAAAGCTTTCCTTTATAAACAAATGACACGCTGCCTTTTTTTGTTATGAGAACTGATTTTACTAATTCTAACATTTTCTTCCATGACCCTTTCAGCTGTTGTTGCCATTACTAAACTGATTTTTCAGTAAAAATTTGTAATCAAGATGCAAGAAATTAGAGTCCTAATCAGTCCCCCACACACACACACAACTATTCTTCACTGGTTTTGAAGTGTGATTGCAAATACAGTGTTTTGCTTTCTAAGCTATAAAAGCATTTTTAAAAGTTCAAATATACTTAATCCATAAAACTAATTTATAGCTGTGCAAGTAAGAGAAACAAAGGTTACCAATTAATGGCCTGAGTTATTTAAAAATGACTGAGGTAGGCACTTTTCCTCTTGTTTTTTGATGACTTTTCACATGCAAATGTTAGCCTACATTGTACATGACTTACAAAAAGTAGACTCATGCAGATATGGAAATCTTTGCCCAGTACTGTAATGAAAAATTTAATGTGCCTTCTGACTAAACTGTAATACTGTGGTAGAGTAATGTACATCTGTTATGCATGTGCATTACTCTAAGCACGTGAATGGCTGAGAAAAGTCTTGAGAAAAATTCTGGGCCTAGTAAAGAAAATGCCAAAACTTCCCATTGACTTTGGATGAGGACCATGTTTCCACTGCTTTATAACGTTTAATGACTAGCACTACCAACATTAGATAAACCAAGAGCTGTTTTGTTTAATCAATAGTGTTATTTCAGTCACCTGAAGTGGTAGCTTGTTTCTTTTTACTTCTTCAAACAGTTACTTTTCCCTGGTGATACCTATCAGATATACTGTGCATTTATGGGACCCAATTTAGTAAAACACCTACATGTGTGTTTAATATTAAAGCTCACTGAAGCCCATTTACTGAATAGCAGTCAACTGATTTTTATTTTTTTTTTTAATTAGGCACATACCTAAATTTTGGCTGTATTATAGCCTTACCTATCGTAACAGTGGCAGAGCATAGCAATATGTTTGTTTGATTATATTTTCTAGATGATGACTGAAATTTGTCGGAATAGTCTGATTCTACTGAGGTATTACAGCGGAATCATCTTGGGGAGCACACATTTTGGAAGAAAACTCTAAAGGAGGGTAGTGGTGGGAACTCTGTGTCATCTGTTCCCTTCAGCAGGTTGTTTTATTTGCAGAAGAAGGATAATTACACTGAAGAGTAGTCAACAACAGGGCATGTCATGAAATGGGAAAATAACTGCTAACATATTTTCCTAGACGTACTCAAGAAGTTCTGTGGCCCCAGAGTGGGTTAAGCCCTCCCTAAGCATGAAATTTTATGTGAGTAATATTGAATACTTTAGTCTTGATCTGGTAATACAATCTTGATTTTATTCATGCAAATACCATTGGTTTATTAGGTATACTTAACTCTAGATCACAGCCCAGGAAAGGGAGGGGGGAAAGCGTGAAGAACTACTTATTCACAGCTTTAAAGTAAGTCTTTAAGGCATTATGTTCAGGGAGGTGAAACTGTCTGTTCCCCAAAAGGTTCAAATGAAGATTACACTCTTTTCTCTTCCTTCCTTCCTTCCTTCCTTCCTTCCTTCCTTCCTTCCTTCCTTCCTTCCTTCCTTCCTTCCTTCCTTCCTTCCTTCCTTCCTTCCTTCCTTCCTTCCTTCCTTCCCTTCTTTCCTCCTTCTTTCTTTCCTTCCTTCTTTCTTTCCTTCCTTCTTTCCTTCTTTCTCTCCCTCCCTTTTATCTTTTTGTCTTATTCTTTTTCTTTCTTTTTCTATTTCTTTCTGTCTGTTCTTTCTTTCCTTCTTTCTATCTCTCCCAGTTTTTTTTTTCCCTTCTACACCCTACCAAAAAAAATCTCAAAACATTCTGGATGGAGTGAAGCTTCACAAGGAGAATAATAGTCATAATAACTATCATACAGTTAGAGAGGAAAAGAGGAATGCTGGGTATATCTGTCTCCCTATAGATGCTGTTCCATTTTTATTCAAGTGGAAATTGCAAGAGTTGTGTAGATGGGTCCTCTGAAGATCCCTGAATCAAGCCAGTTTTAATTAATCTTATCAATCATTTCAGAATAATCAAATTAATGAAAAAAATGTGGTTGACTCTGATTCCAGCAGCAGCTACATTTTATCATATGAAAAAATGGCTTTTCCCTTTGTATTTTAAATGACTGAAATTTGAAAAATAGATTTGTTAACTTCATAAAGGGCAGTAAATGTTATTACAAAAGTGGTTGGTTAACTTGTCACTGTTCTGTTCTGAGGCTTGGAGTAACACTTGCAATGGGATTATTGATATAAATAGCGTCTCTTTAGGAGGAGGAGGAAGGCAACATGTTCCTTTGCAGCGGTTCATTTATTAAAACCTCAAGTAATCTTCACCCTTTCAAAAGATAGGAGCTCCCTGAAAATAAAGGGTATATTAATGAGGGGCATATAACTCATCGAGCTTTGAGATATTATATCACTCTTTAGGATATAACTATGGATATTTGATGGAGTCAGGTGTATGATGAAGAGCCCTGGTAGCTGCGTGTTACTCCACAAAAGCAATGGGAGTACCTAGCCCATCTGCTAACTGCAATTTAATAGCTTGACTTCTGGCACATTGCTGGCAGAAAAAGTGACAAGCACTGCTTTATACGCTGAGCAATGTGCACTCTACACTAGTTCCATTTTATTTAGATAGTAAACTCCTTGGGGCAAGGTATCTTTCTGTGCTGTGTTTGTCAAGTACTTTGCACAGTGGGCTTCTGGTTTGTGACTAGATGCTTTTATACTGTGCAGAGATGCTCAGGCAGGGAGCAGAGGCATCCCAGCTACAGCACCAGCCTGTTGCGTGTCTCTGACATGCTTGGTGCTGTGCCATGCCAGTGCCACCATACTGCTTTGGGATCTATGTTGGTGGAGCTGTGTGGCACGGAGCTGTGCCACAGGGATGTGCCAGCTTGCGTCTCCACTAGCTCAGACACCTTTGTGGTGTTCATAGTCCAGGACAGAATGGCACTTACTCTCCAAGGCACTACAGTAACACTGCTATTAAGTACAGGCCTGCAGACACTTCTCTATGACTGAGACCCTAAGCATGTCTGTACAAGCAGGTTCTTCTGCCACATTCATGCAAACCATCCCAGATCCGTCTGTTTGGGACTTGGTTCCACCATGTGCCTAATCCTGCTAAATTCTTATTCATGGAAGTAGCATCAGGGGTTTTACCAGACCAGCTCACCTATCTAATCTTTTTAACTAGATTATGTTGCCTGAGTACTCTGTGCTTTACAGGGTGTTGCTCAAGTTGGTGTCAGTGGGATTGAAGGGCTTTTAAAAAATGGTTCTATAGGAATTTGCCCCATTTTTTTTTTTTTTAAAGATCTACAGTGGTCATAGAAATTTATTGATGTCCTACAGACCCAGGGAGTGCTGGTTCCCCTCTCTGACCTTGTGTTTCAAGGCTGACCTGAATGTTTCCAGTGGCACGTTCTGGATATCAATTCTCTGTCTCCACAGTCAGGGTGCTTCCATCTGAACATTTCACCAGAAAGTAAAGTATCATGACATCATTAAGTATCACTCTGCTCCAAGCCCTTGGGCAGTAAGATTGCAGTGCTCTGTGTGGAGAAAGGACTTTCTCCTCTGCTTTGTGCCCTACCAATCTGCTTTTGCTGGAGCCAGGACCTGTCCCTGGGGACATCACCATGTGCACTACTGCATACATTGCAGCAATGCAAGATCCCACAGGGCTTTCAGTGTTATTTTCTCCTTCTCTTAGTTGTGTATTTCAGTTTTATTCTACAGAGTGAAAGGTTGCGCATTGTCAATGTGGGGGGAGAATTTCAAAGGGATTCTCAGAGCCTTAAACACCACAAACTTATAACAGGGAATATCACAGGCCTGATCATTAAAAGCATTGAAATCATCCAGGATATTAATGCACAAAGCTGCAATCATGGATCATCTGTTTTTTCCACTCAGCATTTCTGTCTGGATCTTGCAACTCATCCTTGGTTTGGAAACATCTAGCAGCTTGAGCAAGGCAGTAGTGACAGTTGACAGTGAAGTGCCTTTCTTGATTCTAAGTTCTGATGCCAATATTATGAGTGTTGCTGTAGTATTAGCATATCATAACAATAATCTTGTGTTCTACACTTTTTCTGGACTTAACGTTTTGCATCTCTGGTTCTCACCATTCTCATTATCTGTTCCCTTAGAGCTGGGAGGCTGCTACCCACACTTCTCCCAAATGAGAAAAGAAGGGAGAAGCTGGAGACAGGCACATGTCCCTTCTCTCTGCATGGCTCTGCAGCTGTGCCAACATTATATTATGAGCTGACAACAGGTTGTAGAAAAAGAGTGTGAGCGGGAAGAGGGCCATGCTAGGGAGCAAAGTCCTGTGTCACAAAGGACTTGGGTGGAAAAGAGGATCTAAGTACCTCTGGTAACACCTTGCTAACATCCTTTCCAGTGATGTTACTCAGTATCTAAGTTGAACTATTTTTTCTCTTCTAAAGAACTCTAATATAGCTTAGGAAAGGAGTGTCGCACAAATATCAAAGAAAAGTAAAATAAATAGTTTTACCATTTCAAATCATCCTAATTGAATGTGAAGGCTGTGTATAGAACTGTAATTCTGTCCAGAGGCTGCTTGTCAAGTCATGTTTTTATTGTAATTACCTGATTTGTTCAGCTTTAATCGTATTTACTTTTGAAGGTCAGCTGTCCTGCTCTGAAATGGTTAGTGAAGGCTGTGAGGATATGTAACACCCATAGGGAGAAAAGCAAAGAGCACATCAGCTCTTTTAATTTGGACTTCACAGCAGAAGACGTAGTATTTCCCTTCACTTCTTAGCAGTCCATATTTCTTCATCAATACTATTTATTATTTGTTCCATAACTCTTAGAAGTGCTGCTTGTGACTGGGCTCCAGTGATATGTACATCTGTAATCAGCATCAACCCACACCTCGGAGACCTTGTAATGTAAAGAGGCAAAACAAAGCATGAGAAAAACAGTATCATTCTCTTCATACCATTGATGTATCAGCAAAGGCATAGAATTTTGTGCTTTAGCCTCCCAACTTGGTTTAACACCATAATCACAGAGTTGTCAATTCTCTCTACATCACAGGAGCATGTATGTGAACAAATCATGTTCCATCCTCCTGTCCTAGTACATGTACAGAAAAATGCTTAGTCTCTCTGCCCCAAAATAATTTCTATAGACTGCAAGAAGATCAGTAAGCCTTAAAAGGGCACTTAGAAGCAATCGAATATACAGTATGGGTTTCTAAAGTTACACCAAGTTTTATTTCATTTGTTTACAGTTTATAATGTCATGAAGTTACCTATCTGAAAAAGCACATTTGTTTTTTGATGAAGAAAATAAACCTGGTTCCCTGGGAAGATGAGAGGTATTAGTACTATGCCTTCACCTCAACAATAGTTTCAGGTTTAGAGCTAAACTTTGGGTTTAAAGCTAAACCACTGGTGCTGGGATACCCTGCAAGGCAGACCTTTATGATTCAACTTCCACTTGAAAAAAAAAAAAAAAGGCCAGCTCATTATTTTCTTAATTCATCAGTTCTCAGTTCACTTTATCAGATTAGTCCTCAGTTTAGTTTCTAAACTTTTGCATGCAATGGAAGATCACAACTACAAGGAGGGCTCAGTGGCACCTGACTGATGGGTTTTTCCATGCAACAGCCATTTTGTGTACAGCCTGCTAATTAACTGTGCTACAGTATAAATCCGTCAGAGGAAAATCCCCAGATAACAGAATAACCTAACATATAAAAAAGAGCAGTAGACTTTTAAATACACTTACTTATTTTTAAAGTCCTTGTGTTCCTTACAATTTGAAAGGAACGTTAATATATTCACAAGCACTAACCTTAAGTCAGTGATGCGTGCTCAAGCATAAATTCTATTATCAGTGGATCTACTGCAATTCTCAGAAGAGGGAAAGCTGCTGAGTACTAAGATTGTTGGCAGCTTCTTGTTGAATATAAGCACTTTCCTAGAGCTGACCTAAAGGGAAAGTCTTTTGTAACTTTTCTCACCTTCATCTTCTGGATTACCCTTTCCTATATTCTAACCATATAGAAATTGCTGCTTTTAAATTAAAACTTCTAAAAAAGTTAGCTTTCTATCTCGAATTTATCTTTAAATTCTGAGCACAATAATTTTCCCAAGTAAATAATCTATACTGCTTTGGTTTTGTAGTGGGATTTTTTTGCCTCCAAAGTATGTTGGATTGGCATAAAATTTCTAGCTGTCTATTCAGTTCATGTAGCTGGACACTGTGTCACTCAGTGGTATAGTGGCAAGCAAGGAAATGTAAAAACTCACCCATTTGTTCTCCCAGAGTGGGCAGCATGGGACTAATCACTCTTCTATCCGTTTTAGAAACAGGTGAATTAAATTTCCCTGCATTTACCTATGACTGCTCTACTTAGGTGACTGGTCATTTCTGGAAAAAAGCTTACTGTAGTACCTCCATTTCTGGGCTTGCTTCAGCCTCATGGACACTCCGTTCAAGGAGATATGTTTCCAGTTTCTTTTCTAATGAGATTTTTAGAGGACTGGAATAAGGATTTTGTATAATGTCAGTTTGCATTACCAAAGCTGGGCAGCGGAAACACCACCACACCCGCTTATGCAAAGCATATCATATATCCATAGGCACACCTTAACGGCATCAAAGCATAATCTAAAGAAACAAGAGGAAGTGTGGAAAAGGGGAATTAGATCTATCACAGGGCTTATCCTGGTTCCCCCAGGTCCTGACAGTAACTCCCTGGAGCAGCTTGAGGTCTGTCAGCACAGCAGTTCCTGCAGCACATGCCTCCCCACCTACAGTTGGCTCAAAATGTGACTAAAACAGTGCTAAATGAGGCAGTAACAAGGTACATCATGTAAACAAGGGTACACTGATTTGAGAGCTGTCATCTCTTCCTGCACATGCATAATGTACCCTGCTGAACCACTGGACTCTTTCACCTTCCATTGAGTGTTGTAAATGTCAAAGGACTATTTACACAAAATGGAGACCAAGCCTGGGCTATTCTGTTAACTGGAATATAAGTGGCTGGATGCAGACGTCCTTTGCATAGTGGCATTTCATCATCAGCCCAAGGCATACAGTAAGACAGTACCAGTAGGTGATTCCATAATAAAGAGGGCTGTCCTTAGGAATAAGGGCTTTTCCTTTCACCGCTATGAAATATTAATGCTGGAACTATACTTTTTAAAAGTATATTTAGAACTGAGGTGATTATTTTTTCAGTAAAATCCCTTTCCTAAATTTGACCTGTATCCAGTAATATTGCAAATAGTGACAGCGTTGCCAACACTCCACTTTCTGACAGACATAATTTCATCCCAAAATCTGACACAATTCTACTTTTATATGTGAATAAAGAGGAACTTTCTTCATATCAACTGCTTCATGGTTCATCTATCTTCAGCTCTAATTGCTTTTTTAAAAAGGATACCGTGCAATGATATGATCACATATGGGATTATGGGGTTAAATTAGGCAAGCTCTTAAAAAAAAATAATTCTATTGTAGCCAATTCCACACTTCGTTATCTCCCTTTCAAACTGTAACCTTATATTCTGTTTTCAAACTTGCAATTCTTACCCCTTTTTTATTGTATGGTTAAAAATTTCAGTTTGTACCATGTCTCTTGACTCATTTAGAAAGCTTTTGTTTGCTGCTTCATCACAATTTGCATGTAGAGACAGGCAATCATAGTCTGTAGGCTACAGTAATAATAGCACACTAGATAATATCACCAAATCAGCTACATGCTCTAAACACATCTGCAATCTTCCATCCTTCAGTACTATTAGGAGGCTATGTAATATTGTGAGTATTAGGAAACTAACTTGTTTGTTACAATGGGATCTTGTTATGCCAAGAAAAAAATGCCTTGCATGGAGAACTGGACACATCAAATATAAAAAAAAAAAGGACTAGGATGAATAAAAATGTGGGAGCAGAAGACAGAAATGACAACATGAAATTAATCCAAAAAAATTAAAAGAGAGTTAAGTACATAGTCATACTGCTGATCACTTCAGAAGGCACGATTTCACCAAATCACCAAACCCTGACTTTAATAGGCTCTGGATTTCTGCCAGAAACCTCCCTGACTTGAGTTTTATGATAGATCTTACTTAGCATTTGTGTGACACATGGGATGGGGAGAGGTGGCGTGTCATTTAAAAGTAAGGGGTAACCAGTGGCTAATGATGAAGTCATTTCCCTTAGATTATATTCACAAGACGCTCCTACCAATCATTGCTGGGTTTTTGTTTTTGGGGGTTTTTTTTTAAAGGCATGATCTAACTGCTTTGCATAAAATAAGAATGGAACCAAATCAGAACACAAATTCATGGGAAGTTCACAACAGTTGAAGTTTTGGAGACCTTAAATCATATATTTATTGAGTGCAAGTCAGGCCACTAGAAATTCGAGCCTCATTTCTTACACATTCTAGACCCTTGCAATCCACATGCATTACCCTGTACCAAGATTAATTACTTGTGCTTGATTAAAGTACATCTTCAAAAAAGACAAAAGGTCTTGATTTGAAGGTCCCCCAAAAGGGTACTTTGTTGTAGCAGTTTACCCCTCACCACCACTACCGTTACAAATGGGCACCTTATTTTCTATCTGAATGACTGTACTTTAGGACATTGGCCATGGTTATGCTTTTTTCCCCTCTTAGTTAGGTAGCTCTTTAGTACCAAACATTTCTCCACCACCTGTGATCAAATCATAACCTATCGTTCTGATGAGCTAAAGAGATTGTTTTCACTAAAACCCTCACTTTTGCCCTCAGATAATTTTTGTGGTTCTTTCTGCACTCTTTCCAGTATTTCAGTGTCCTTTGTTTTTTTAACAAAAAAGCACGGCCACGAGAACTCTAGGTGTATCTACACCCATTTGCCAAGGCCATATGTAAATATGAGTTTACTTTCACATTCACTGTTCCCTTCACTTACACAAGGATGGCAGAAGTTCCTTCAGCCTTTCAGTTGTTCTGGAAGTTTACTGAGAGCTATTTGTCTCATGTGCTCTATTTTAGTTGCATTGTTTCCAGGCTATGGGCTTCCTCTTGTCTTGTCATGAGCTCTATTTTTCTTCTTAGATAAGACTAATTAGCTGTATTCAAAACACTTCATTTGAATAAGCTTAGCTACAACTGATCCAGATCACTTTGTGTGCCTGCCTCCACGATGTCTTGGTCACCTAGAACGTTCCACAGCTGCAGTTCATTATATCCCAATCACTGATTCCCAGCACTGAAAATGCTAAACAATACTGGCCCAGCATTGATCCTTATGGTGACCTCCCACCACTAGGACACAGCTACTCAACAGCAACTCAGCATAGACCATTGACCACTGACAACTGCAAGTTTGAGAGCTGTCATTTGGCCAATTTTTAATACATTTAACATGTTCTTTATTGATGTTGAGTAGCACTGACTCTGTAATCAGAATATTATGCACCATTGATTCAAAGGTCTTGCAAAAGTCCATTACATTTACAGAACATCCTGTCAATCAAACCTCAAAACTGAGCAATGAAATCATTCTTTCTCCCCCAGATTTAAAAGATGCTGATTTTCTCGGAGTTGTTTTTACTATTCCACTAGCAATGAAGAAGGCTGGTAATATACCTCATCATGTTGATCAAACAGAAGGATATAATTCTCCTTATTTCCAAATTCAGGGACAGAAACATTTCTGTCATTTCTGCATCCTGAATAATACTGCCACCTTCCACTGACTGTGTTTTGTCACCAGCTTGATGGGAGAAACCTCAACATCGCCAAATATGTTTTTCTTTCTGATGTTTTCAACCATCAAGCTTCTATTATTGTGACTTCTCTTTCATATCTTCCGATATTTATTTGTCCTTTATTCTAACATGTTTGACTTACTTCTAATGACAAACTAAGATTAGTACAGTTTTTCCTCCTTCTCTTCCATCGAATCATGATTTCTGGCCATGGATATTTTCAGGGAATTCCAAATTTTCATTCGTATGTTTCTTTCTAGATTTTGTTTAAGATCTTACCAGCTTTTTTCTCCTTTAAATCATGGTGTATTTGTGTGCATATATACATCATTATCATCAATCATTGTCAATGTGAGAGCTAGTGGTATGATAAACCAAATCTCTTCCAGTTGTCTCTTACTAATCTTGTTACCTGATTGACTGAATATTGGAAAAATTGGTATGACAAGAGACCCTAAAATATGGAGCATGTAGTTAAAATGACAGTCCCACAGAAGACAGTCACTGAGGATGTATGAAAGGAAAAAGAGCGAATGTGTATGAACTGGGCAAGGGACACAGAGGCAACAAAACTGAGGATCATTGCAGCTCTTGTTTGTTGCTATGAAGTGGGAATTTTGAAGGTCTATAGGTTCTCTCCCAGATCCTGCTCTTACCTTTGTAAATGGCTAAACTCCACACAATTTTATTCACAAAAGTGATTTTTTTTTCTTTGCTTTCAAACTGAGCCTTCAGTTCATAGTGAGCCTTGATCCATAATGAATTTCCTAGATCTGAGTGCATCATGTCTGATTTTTTAAAAAAATCTCATTCATGTAAATTATCTTGACTAAGACTATATACATAAATCAGCTCTTCCCTTATTGAAGCTTTCATTCCTGCTAAAACCCTTTATGTTGTTCTGCCCCTGTCAGAGATACACTCCCCTGCCCCAAGCTTGTAATTCTTCTGTGAAGGGAGCAAATCGTACTTTTTCTGAAATTAGTAATAAACCTAATGTCTGTTTTGATTTCACTTCCCAGGATATCTTCACGGTCATCTGTGTTAGTATACTAAAGAGACAAAGCAACAGCAAACCTGCTCCTTTATCCCTTTCTGGAGTACAAATCGCTTTTATATTTTCACAGTAACATGTCAAGTAAGCATGTAATGTGTCAACTAAACACAGTGGACATCCCATCTTCAAGTTAAAACATTTTTTCCTCCTAATGAAATGCTTTAAAATCAGCTAAGCAAACATACAATTGGCACTAGTCTCATATCTTGATTTGTTGTGCCTCTTCTAGTTCTGACCAGTATGTGTTTGGCAGATATTTGTAATTCTATTTATCTTTAGCCTTCACAAGAATTTCTTTTGTATGCAACAAACGAAGGAACTCTTCTTCCAACTCCTAGCTGACTTCCTGTGGTACCAGAATGTAGAATGGTCTTACCTAATAATCTTATTTCATCCTATATAATATAACTATGCTTTGGACTGAGGCTACCCTATATTCAATTTAATTGAATCAGGTTCACTGATCCTTAGACAACCACTGGTAGTTCCAATCAGAAAGGAACTCATTTTTATGTTATAGTGAAGTTTAGTAAGTCTATATATTTGAATTATAGTTCAAAACAAAAGCATTTGGAAATATTTGTAATGAACATCCCTTGACTACAATGGGACCAGGATTCTTCCTCTGACCAACTTTTTTGTTTCCATTTGGAAATGCTGAAGAATGGATAATCCATCAGTACTGTCTACACAGTTCAAGAACTATTGTCAGGATATATAAAAAATGTCTGAAATGTGAAGGCCTGACACAATGCACATTCATGTCAATAACAGCACATTTTTGTACAGAAGTCATGGACTTTGGATCAGATTTCATCAAAAAGGAAATGATAAAATGCTTGAGAACTCGACTCCTGTTCTGTTAAATTAAACGAAATTGCTCTAGATCAAGAAAAGCCGAAATAGTTAGTATGGAGAAACAATAGGATTGTGCATTCTTAAAGAAAATGGAAAATAGTAATCCTATTCAGAAGAAAAATGCAATAAAGAAAACAATTTGACGTAATATTCTGTTGGCAAAAAAGATATCTCATTTTCAATTTAATATTAAAAAATTGCTCACATTAATTCTCTTCAGTTTTCCAATATACATGTATGAGCTGCAGATTGAGCTGTGCAATTCATCATAAGTGTTATTTGCCAATATAATGTTCAGACTACTGACTCTGACAAGAGGGAACAACTTCCTTGATACTTTACATCCTTCACATTCTCAGCTCCTTACTCCCTATGTATGCTACAGTGTAGTAGTGTTATTCAGTTCATTTTTTAAAAAAAAGTTAAAAGGTATGTAAAACTGTTGATAAGTGCCAGACAGTGTTTTTTATAAACAGTAGTGGAAAGAGTATCTGAAGTCCAAAGTGAGGGAATAGCATAGACTTGTAGCAATGCAAACACATGTTATACTGTGGATGAATGTCAGTCCATGAAATATGTATGCTATTTGCTTTTCATCAGTTAATTTCACTTCTTTATTCAAGTAGTTCAGTTCTTAGTATTGTGAAGATAGATAGGTCACAAAAATGGAAGTATCACTTTAAAACATACCAACACGTCAGGAGGAGGTAGACCTGATACTCTGCCCAAATGGAAGAACATGGACAAAATGTTCTCTTCAACTACAGCTGTCCAGGATGTCTTTTATCTTCAGTTTTTCATCCAGGATCCAGATTCCCATAATCCCAACTCAAGTCCTGACTCTGCTGTCTGTCTAGTTGCAGATTTTGGGGAAAACTTGGATAGAATGTATATATTAAAAGCCCACTCTTCACAGTGCTGAGATCAAGTTTCATTCCTGCACTTTGCCATAACAGAAACATATATTATTTTTCATAATAGTAATGGGACACTCAACACAGACCACACTGGAAGAAAAAACTGCTGGTTTTGTTTTGGAGTTTCACTGTGTATTTGCTCTTCCACAGCTTGGCTGCCTCAAGCATGCCTTCCCTGTGTGTCCTTTAGGTTAATGTGATCACATAGATTGATGAAAATTTGGCTGTGATACTGTAGGTGAAGAAAAGCAATTTTTAAAAGAAGGTACTTTCATTAAATTCAAGGTTACAATTCTCATGTAGACTAATGTGCGTCGAGATTTCAGGCTCCACAGAATGCAAAGTGTAGGGTTGGGTTTGGGTTTTCTTTCCACTCTAGTGCATACTCTGGTTGGCAGTACCATGGTTTGAAAGTAGCCCTCCCACATCACAGGCAGTATTGTAACAAGCCAAATATTGCCTGTTGCAGTAAATACCACAACGGAGTACTTAATTGGCCTACAAAAATCTGTTCAGTCAAGAAGGAAGGTATGTTCTAGACACATGCAAAAAAGGCAGTTTCTTAGGGTAGCAGGCTGCTATAGACACAGGGAAGTGACACCGGTCTCACATTTTCACCCATGCCTCTGTGGACAGCCAGGATGGCTGCAGCTGCCCACTGAGAAGCAACAGCCAAATTTATGGAGGGGCACTGTGATATGATCCATCCACCTGCTTCTCTCACCCAGGTTGAGATCTTCCTTTCTTACAGACACAATGATGGTTCCTACCCCTCACTTCTCATCAATAAAACTAATTTTCTGCCTACTCTACTGCGAAGTCTTTAGCTGGCTCTGCCACCAGTTTAGCTCTTACCACTTCAAAACCATTATGAATGGATGAACATACAACCCAGGCAACAGCCTGAATAGCAATTTGCCTTGTTTATTCTTTTTTTAGAAATAAATACCAAAGATATAATTTTTTCTGTCCCTGTTTGCACCATATGCTGTCTTCTCATAAACAAAGCAATTCAGTGGAAATAGAAGTAGGTTTTTGTTTGTTTTTTGTTTTTTTTTTTAAAGTACTTTCATTCTTTACATTAATCAGAAGTAAATCAGAATAAGTGGGAGTGTCCCACACTCCCAGAATTGCCCCAGAAAGCATTCAATAAGCATGAGCTACACTGGTACTCTTCCCTGAAAGGTTGCCACTACAAGAAAACATTTCCTTCTGCTAACTCTTCTTTTTGTTTTTTTAAGCAGATTGTTTCTGAGGTCATCTTAGGCAGCCAACATGATGTGAGAGAAGAATGAGAAGTTCAAAATCATCATAATAATACCAAAATAGGCCAATTTTCACATTACGTAACTAAGTGGGAAAGGAAGGAAATGAAGATAGCATTGGATGAAATTAATGTAGCTGCATACCACTGTAGTCAGAGTAATTTGTCTGCCCTCATCTTGTGTATGATCTAAAAGGGAAAGGGCGGTTGGTTGTTTTTTTTTTTTAATGGATCCAGCTGCAAGTAATTGTGAAGGAGCTAAGTAGATTCAACAATGATGGTCTAGGAAAGAAGTAAATGTTAGTTTCTTTCTTTCTGGGAAGAAATGAAATAACCAAATGTTTCAGAATTTGAGTCAGACTCCATAAACACAGCACTCTTACAAAGCGTTTGCTAGGATGCTACAACCCAAAGGGCCACTTCTCCATGAGACTACTGAAGGGGGAGATACAGAAAAATTAACTTAAGCCTCAGTATAACCGACCACCTCCAGCATCCCCCAAGTCAGTGGGAAAAGACAGCTTTTTTCAGAGGTCGATTCAGAACAGGGGTTTTATCTGCCTGCTGTGAGTCACATCCTCTGGCATCCTGTGTCTCTCCACTTCTGGCAATTCCCTCACTAGGTTATCCTTCACGACTATCACTTCTTCGCCTTCAACTGCTGCAGAAATTAATCCTGATGAGCCACACATAAACCTTCCAGTTTATGAATAAAGCCATTCCAAACTTTTTAAAAAGATCAATAATAAAATCAGGTACGAACTAAAAGCACAACCACCAAGGCCAAAATTTAAGAACAAAAGCATCTCCTGGTCAAACTTGCAAGTCTGTAAAGGGCTGAAATACACTGTCTGTCTAACAGAGATCCCTGGCTGTTCAGGGAACTGGTCTCCAGTATGTCATTTTCTTGTAGGGAAGTCTTGTGATCCACAAACCAGACAATTACTCCCATCTTGCCTGCAGTGTATGAATACACTTACCCAGCCCTCCACAACATTTTGACATAGAAGAAGGTGGGGATGTGAGAAGGGGAATGAGAGGAGTTGATTAATTCTTCCCAATGGCTGTAGGAAATCACCCCTCCAACTGAAATAATTTCAACCTTCATGGAATGATTTATCACATCAACCCATCCTTAAGGACCACGGTAATCACGTTGCTCTTTAGTAATACAGGACTACCAAAAGCCGTAAATGCTGGAGAGTGTTTAAGGTTGTGAAACTCCTCATGGTACATACTACATTAGGTGTCTAACTCTCAGTAAAACAATTAAATGTCTCTTTTCCTCCCTCAACACACCAATCACCTCTGAATGTTTCTTGCTGATTGTCCCTTGCCGTTCCTGTTGCAAGGCAATGATGTGACTTTGAGAATTATTAATCCCATGAACTGCAACAGAACCGTTCAATTACTTATATTCAACTTGCAGATACAGGCTTCTCCTCATGATAGAGCTGTCACATAGTATAGAGCCATGACTTACTTTCTAAAGTGCAAAAGGAGAGAGAGAGAATAGGACAAAATGGAATGACAGTGACAGATTAATCTCCTATCAAAGAGACAGCTATAAAGGGTAGTGTTTCTTGGACCTTTGCAAATGCACTGCTTTGTAGGAGTCTGAATGTAAACCGATATGAGGAAATACAAACTATTACAGAAAGTTGTGCTGTTTGGCCTGTTTGTTCAATGAGCTCACATTTTGTTCTTTACAGGGAAAAATTTGGTTGTTTGCCTTGGAGATTATACATTTTACTCTGAAATTTGAAAATTACAAATAATGTCACAAAATACTTTTATATGGGTTTTGTAAATATCAAACTGCTTGTCCTCAGAGCACTTGTGACTTCTCCAAATTATTCTGCACATATAAACACTTCTTAGAAGGAAGTATAGAAATATTTTGTTGATTCTTAGCAATGCTGATAGTTTAAATGCCATCCTGCAACATCACTCATCAGTACAGGTATCATATCTCTCTGCCCATTTTAATCGATAATAATTTGGCTAAATAAGTAATGCATAAGTTGGGTATGACCACACTGAAACTAAATGTGGAGAAAAATACAAGTTATTCAACTGGAATGTTATGGGTAACTTTAGTTTTTATGATCACGTTCTCTCCAGTGGGCAAATCAACTTTTCTTCAAATGATACTTTACTGACAACAGTACATTGTCAATAGGTTTTCTGCTCTGTTGCTGAGATAAACCACATGAATTTCGTTGTACCAAATTCAGTATCCAAATATGACAAATACAATAAATGTCCAAACAATTTTCAGGTGATTTATTCTATGATTCCAACTCTGTGTGTGAACTGTCAACTACTGGAATGTTGGTTTTCTTTCTTATACTACCTGTTGGAAATATTTTGATGTTTTAAAAATCATTCTTTGTCTTCCATTTGCTCACTGAACTAAATTAGAATGGATTTTGTTGGACTTTGGCTCATATTTCAAGTTTCTGTACAGTAACATGTTGTTCCTGAGTATTTTAGTTATGGTTTATGGTACAGATTTTTATTATTAGAAATGCAGATTTCATTTTTTTTGCAAATTACCTGAACCATAAAATCCTTCATTTAGGCAAACATTCCTGCCAATAAATCATTCACTAGAATGATCAGATTAAGTGTACATGAAATATGTATGAACAGAGTTGAAATGAGTTTATTTAAGAGCTGGAATGAGTATTTGTAGACAGCTTTTTGAAGCATTCATCCAGCGCTACTGAAAATGGCATACTTATTGCATAAAAAGAAATGACACCTGACACTGGAAGAAAACTATAGAAGATACTACTGGGATGACAAAACTTTATATGGAATAAAACCCCACCAAGCAATTAATTCATTGCATATCCCATGCTGAGAATGTTCCTACTTGTCTGGGCAGACACAGACTTGCATTTTTAAAGGGGAGTTAAAATTGGAAGGAAAAACACATGGTGGAGTTGTCATAAATGCCAGTAATTCAGAATGCGGAGATGGAAGATTGATAGAATTGTGAACTACCAGGGCGTGTTCCAAATCAGATTTCTTCAGTCATTGGTTCTTTATACTCTACAGCATCACTGATTTCATATTCAACTTGTTTGCTCTTGTTCTGGGAAAAAAAAAAAAAAAAAAAAAAAAAAAAAAAAAAAA
>NW_020799095.1:60123385-60128733 GCF_003259725.1 Athene cunicularia
CCCCCCAATCTTTCTTCATCTTATATTTTCTAGGATAGCAATAAAATGGGTAAGCCCTGGATTTATTTCTGTTATTTTTTATCTTCACCAGTCTCCCTCCCCCCTTCCTTTTATGTGTTCCTCCATTTATTTTCAAACGTTCCTTGACTTTGAAAGGCAGAAAGGAAAAGTCAAATAGTGTGAATATGCTACTACATATCCTGAAACACTGAGAAAATGGTGCAAAAATTACAAAGGTGGAGAAAAGAAAAAAATTTGACATTTTAAAATTTGAGTTAAAGTGACTTAGAACAAAAAAATTTCTTCCAAGTACATTTGAAATGGATTTTTTTTCCCCCTTTTTTTTTTCCGTAGTGAAAATTCTCCTTGAAACTTTTTTGAATTGGAAAAGGTGAAGGATATTTTGGGCAGCCTTTTCCATAGAGAAACCTGAGATTCTAGGTGAATGGGAGAAACTTCATAATACCTTTTAGGGCACTTTTATTATATTCACTAATGATCACTTTCATTTTTCTGCATTCAGGTAGTTTTGTTTATGTAAGGCATGTCAAGAAAAAGCAGTTGTCAAGAAGTTGATTTTCCTACAGTCTTTATATAAACTTGCCCTAACAGGCCAAGCTGACTTGAAAAATTTCCCTTCCCTTTCTGCAAGCATCTTTAAAATACACAGTTTGTGTAAGCAGTGTGCTTTGTTAGACACTTAGGGTTGCCTATAAACAGTCTGCTGGGCAGGAGCTGGAGACAGACTGTAACCCCTTAACTGAATGCAACCTGCACCAAGACACTTGGAACCATTCCACGTGGCAGTGCTACGAGATAAAGCACAGAAAACCCTACACTGAGAGGAGCTTGCAACAGACACCCTGGCAATCCCCAGAACCTCAGCCGGGCTTGCACACATTTCAGCAGTGGTCAGGGTTGCCCTCATGCAGGCAGGGACTTGTTGAGGCCTGACTTCTCTAAGAATATCTCATAGGGTGCATAGTCCCTCAGTTGCTTATCCCATAGCTTCTAAGAGGTACTGAATGCCTCTCACATTTCTTCAGTTTGTACTAGCTATATGTAGATCTATCAACAGCAAATTAAAAATATTTACCAGGAAAAAATGTTTTCACAGAAAATTCCTTTGCATTTCAGTTCATTTGGAAAGTGTATTTCTTGACAACGTTATCACAGAAATAAGACAAATGGGACATAATGCTTTCTGTACTTGATGGACCTTCCCTGCTATGTGATTCACAAGAATTTATTTTCAATATTAGCAAATTCCTTTTAAAATTTGATTAATTTAGATTATACCACCAACAGAAGAATTACCTGAATCTCACACGAAGGCATTTGTTGGTTTATTCCAAAGATTTAGGTTAGTTTTAAAAGGTAATTGGAACATTTTCTACAAGATGTGCCAGAAAAAAAATGCAGCAGGCCTCCATCTGTACTTTATTTTGATCTGATACTATTAAAGGGACCTACTTGTGACCACTCTGACCTATGCAGAACTGCTGCTGGCTTTCAAGATTGGCAGTAATGCCAGGGAGAAGATTATGAATCAGGGCAAATCTGCTAAGGCACATAAACCCCTTTTTCAATATTGCCTCAAGCATTCAGGCAAGATTTTGGAAGTGAAATGAGCAGTAATAAATTTTCTAAAGACCATGGCCTCAATGCCTAAGTTGCCCAATCTTTGACATAACCTACCCTGCCAGGAGTGTTAAAGAGTTTAAATGATAAACAGGCTTGAAGTACTTTGAGATCCACAGACAGTGTGCCATACAAGTATAAACTACAAATACGTATTTCCTTGACAGAATGCTAAAATCCTGACTCAGGACTCTACTTAGAAGATCTTCTAGCTTAAAGAAAATGGAAAGTAATTGCAATAGTAAGGCTGTATTTTGCTTTGTTGGGATTTTTTGTTTTGGCTTAGTTTTCTTTCTTATAAGTATAGTGTTGCAGATGATGGCCTTCCACGGAGCTGCTTTGTGCCCTTACAGGCAAAGAGCCAGCCTAACTCAGTACTGGGGAATTATTATTCCCAGAGCACCATGGAATTAGTGTGGTTAGTCAAGAGCAGTGACCGTGCTGCCCAAGCTTTAAAGCAGTCTCTGGGCTGTCCTGTAATTGCGGGTCTCTGAGAAAAGCCTTATATGGTTTTGACCTGCCCTGAATGCATCTCAAGGGCAAGGTTACTATGCTTTAACTAAACATTTGACTTATAAATGCCTCTGCTGTTATCTAAGTTGTTGATATCGTGTTGAGGAGGGAACCCAGGGGAAAAGTGAGAAGAGAATAAGAGAATAATGTGGAAATAATGGTGAGAGATAAAAAGAGTATTAAAACAGAACAGAGAAATCGAATGGCAAGAGATGAAGGGGGATAAAACATGCCTTGGAAGAGGCAAGTCACACAAGGCATGAAGAAGGAGGTTATTTTGGAATATACATTGAACCCACCTCCATTTCTATTTACAAGCTGATTCAGCAGGGCCTGTCATTCAGATCATGTCTCAACAGCAAAGGAATTGTTGTGAGAAGCAAATCATAAAACCAACAGGTGCAGAGAACATGCTGCTGCTGCTGTGCTTAAAAAAATAAAATAAAATTACAGGTCTCACATTTAACACCAACTACAAAAAGTTGAGGTGGAAGAAACTGTTGTAAGAACAAAAGCGAGCAAGCACGCACCTATCCCTACAGTGGTTTGCTGGTGCTTTTTTTCTCAGCACACTTTCCATGCAGGATCTCTGTGTCTGTGTGTGTGTTTGCATGTATGTGTGCATTTGCCTTTTGGGTTTTTTTTTAATCTACCTCTCTCCACCCTCTTTCTCCCTGTTTTTTCTAATGAAAGGTCAACTACTGAAAGATAGAATCTACCTTCTTTCTCTCATTATTTTAAATTGTATTTTGTGAGGTGCCTAGGGACTTCCTGGCCACAACTGTCCTATTCATTATTATTGTTAGTAGTAGTAGTATTGTACGTTAATAAGACTGTGAATGCTGTGACTGGAAATGCAGAATGCCTCAGCCCACACATTCAGGGCAGCAGAGCATGCCTGCGTGTGAGTGAGCACAGCTAACCTTGCTAACTAGCACATCTTTAGCCTTTTCTACCACAAACTGGCACAGATTTTATGTGAGCTGTGCCTCTCCAGCAGCAATAACAACAGTCACCAGGTGCCAAAATAATTCCACCCTGCAACTGCCCGCCCTTTTGCCATGGCCTCCGGCAAGCACCCATGTACCCGCATGCCCCTCGGGCCGAGGGCTCTTGGCTGAGCCCGCCAGCCAACTCCAGAGGTAACACGGTGAGAGGAAACCTCGCAAGAGCTGCAGTTAGCCAACTGCCATATGCCCTGACAAAGCTACCGACAGCAGCAGAGAGCCCAGGGAGTGCTTTTATCATTAGCCCCTCACCCAGCAGTGGAGGAAACTCATTTAGCCCCATGCTGGACTTTCATTAGGAGCGACTTGCATCAGATGGTTGCAGCGTTCTGGCACTGGTGTCGCCTGGTCCGTTGCTGGAGACGTGGCCATATCTCACCCCAGCAGGGATCCCCAGATTGGAGCAGCTCTTTGTCGACAGATGCCAAGACAGCAGCAGTAGCAGCGACAAAGGCAGCTTGGCTTGGTGCTATCTTTTATGCTGGCATGTTGCAGAACTAAACTTTTCAGAGGCAGCTTTTTACAAACAACTTATTCCTTTTAAATCTAAGACAGAAAGGTAGAGAGCCTGTATGGATGGGGAAAATAAAGTACTATAAGATATGCCTGAAATTATCACTTGAAGCTAAAGCCAGCAGCAAAGAAGCTGTCACTGACAATCATTATTTCTAACCTCAGGACTGTAATAAAAAATCAATGAAGCAAGACATGTCAATATACTAATAACAAACATGTGATACCACCACCATCCCCTCCCAACATCCTAGGTACTTATGTTAAAAACATACAAAAGCATGGGTGTCAGAACAGAAGCATTTTTCTCTTTCCAGAAATATCCCACCATTTCAGGACCATTGTTTGTATTGCTTGCAGGAGAGGATTTTCAAGGAGAGGTAAACCAAATCAGTACTTTTTGACAGTGAGCTAAGCTCCTTAAAATCCATAGTGGTTCTGTCTAATGTAACTAAAAAGAAAAAAACAAAACCCACAAAGAAACAACAAAGGCAGCAAAGCCCCTTGACCATTTTCATTGCATTCCTGCTTGCTTCCCAAACATGGATATTTGGTATTTAAATCCCTCACACTTTTTGCAGTAGACTACCTCACCATGCAGATACTTTAGAAACTGATCTGGTCTAACAAAGAAACTCCTAAATACATCTCCTGATTTTATCAGCATGTTTTAATGAACTTCTGTGTTTAATAAAAAACAAACACACCCAAAGTAGAAAATGAGCTTTTTTAAATCTATCATTTCCCTCCCTTACTGTTCCCATCACCATAGGAGAAGGCTGTCCCACAATGTTTAATGGGTTTGCCTTTGGGGAAGGCAAAATATCAGTAGCTCCCTTTTACATCAAGGGAACAAAACAGTGAGAGAGGTGAGGTGAGATGAAAATGCAGCCCCATCGCGCACGCACATGGGTGGCCACAGCCTGTGTAACGGTTAGGGACTGCAGGGCACAGGATGAGGCAGTCGGGAAGCTGAGATGGGAGCTCCCTGATGTTAACTACACCTGGTGCTTGACTCTTCCCCACACCATATGGGGATCCACAGCCCAGCAACCTCCCCTGACATTACAACTTTTTCATTCCCAAAAGGGAATGATTCACCTTTCCATTAAACAAGTTTTCTGCCAGTGTAGCCCAGCGGCACTTGGCATGTGATCCCAGTGGATGTGAAAGCCCACCCTCCTCACAAGGGCACCGAATGCCCGTGCACGGCAGTGCTGCAGCTGTGACCATGGCCTGCAGCTGGGTGGACTCTGACAGGCCCTGCTGACCGCAGAGTAAGGGGTTTTTACTTCACCTTTTTTAATAGCTTTTCAGTAAACCAGAAACCCATTAGGCCAGACAGCAGGGCAGGCCAGACCACGGCACTGGTGACATAGTGCTGTCAGCCCCTTCCGAAGGCCGTCCCGCCGCTCTTGTCTTCAGATCAGCCAGAGAGAGAAACCAGAAGCTTTGTTCATCCGTTATTTTATTTTTTCATTTATTTTCAAGCGCCCCCGTTGTGGAAGGCGAGCACAACATGACAGCCCTGCCACCGCGGGCTTTTGTGTGACCCGGCTGGCGGCCTCCTCTCCCCCGCCAGCGGGACACAAGCGCAAAACGAACAACGCCGGACGAATCCGCGGAGCGCCAGACGAGGAAGGCGGGCCGCGCTGGCCACGGGCAGCGGCGCTT
>NW_020799095.1:60128783-60169459 GCF_003259725.1 Athene cunicularia
CGCTGGGCCTGGCGGCCGGGCCGGGCCGGGAGCGGGCGCCGGCCTGGGGAACGGCAGAAAGGCCGGAGGGTTTCACGGCAGCGCCGCGGCCGCCGAGTTAGGGGCTGGGCGGCGGGGGGAAGGACACGGACACAACATGGTTCCTGGTTTTAATTGCTTCCATTTGGCCTCTGCCTGGGTTGGGAGTGACACGGATGTAAGCGAATGTGTCCTGACCACAGGAAGGAACAATGTTAAACGTTTTAATTATACGGGGAGTGAAACAAAGTAAAAGCAGAACAATGAAGAGCAAATATAAAGAAAGGAAAGCTAATTAATGGAACATTAACATAAGAATTTAATGCAACCAGGCTGAATCTGGTTTGCAGCATAAAAAGAAAGAAAACGGTTCTATTGTCCTGAAAAGAAGTGAGTGCAACCCAGCTCCCGGCATTTCGTACACTGCACGGCTGCCGTGGCCTCGAGCGGGTTACTCCCAACAGAAAGATGCTTTTAAGATTCAACATCTTTAGGAAGCTGTGAGCCAACCTATCTAGGCTTGAAATCTCTGGAAATGCCAGGCACACAGTCATTCAATGTAATCGTTAAGTGTCTGTAAGCAAAGTGTTGCTGTGGGTAGCCTGAAAACTACTCTTTAAATAAAAAAGAGTGGATATGGACAAAGGTGTGAAATAAGACATGTTTTGAAAGGGGCCATCCAGTTGCTGGGACAGAGTTTTTCGCATATACTGTACTTAGTTATTTCTACACCCCAAAATAGGGCATTTCACTCAGTGTCAGGGACAATGTGCCCCCGACACCCTCTGTGGTCAGTGGAGAGCTGAAAAAGAGGCAGCAATGCTAATGTCAAAATTTGAGAGCGGAGAAGACCTGCTCTCTGCTACTGACCCACTGACCACAGAGGGAGCCCAGGGAGACTGACTGGTTTAGCTGGTCAGTGTTGGGTTGTAGAGCTGCCACTAACAACTAATTTCCTTTCTAGTACCCTTGCTAATGTCTGTCCATCATGACATACATGTTCAAGTATGTGTTTACTCTGCAACTCCAGGTGACAGCTGATTGAAATACAAAGCCCATTAACTAGGAGGAGATTTTTCAGGTAGATGCTTTCCCTTTCAAAGAATAATGCCTCTATAGCTTTCCCACACTAGAGTGAAGCATTACATGGTATGTGCATGAGCAGAAGAGTTGGAGGTCAGGTTAAGGATTCTTTCATTGTTTGTCCCAAACAATGTCTCATCTTGCGTGACAATTGGTTCTGTGATGAAGTTTTTCATTACATTCCCTGAACTTTAGCCAAGTTTGCAGACCTGTTGATGACACTGAAGTGAATGCAAGCAAATCAAAGCAATTTCAGGGGAAAGCATTCACACGATGTGAGATACATATTTTAACCAGAATCATGAAGTTCTTAGCAGACTGTGACTGGTTTAGTTAAGCTTCCATAAATCAAAGCAAAATGCAGAGAGTATGAACATAAAAAAACATATCAGAATCCACAGCCAGGTATGTCAGTGCCTTTCAATGCTGGCCAAAATTTGCAAAAAAAGTGATCGAAGAGCCTCACTTGGCATTTAGGACTTAATGTAAATCATATCACCCTAGCAGGGGTTTTGCCATGGCCTTTACTAGAAGACAAAGTTGTCCTTTCTCTGGGGAGGCAGGAAACAAAAGTCACCCTTACTATAACAGGGAATACATGGTTTCCTAATGTATATTGTAGTCTTCTGAACAAGTAGTTGCTTTATGTGTTGTTTTTTTAAAACAGCTAACTAGCTAGCCTCATTAAGTGGGTATACAAACAAGTCAGTACAGCAAATAATATGTTATAGCATAGTTGGTTTATAATCATCTTCATATGTATTTATGCTATGTATGTACATAGCAAATGCACTGCAGATTTGAGTAAGTACTGATAGTGAACAATTAGATGGTAAATTTCATTGGAAGTGTATCTCTTCAAAGTTCTAATTTTCCAAACTTCATAATGATCTAAATGTTTTCTGCTGAATAGTAGGACCATTTCCTAATGCCACTTCAGAAATAAATGTTAGGTTGTTTCTGTGATGGGTGGACCAAAATTTGAAGTAGTAAATTGTCTGGATGAATCTGAGCAATACCTGACTCTTGTCTGATACCAGTCCTAGGCCAGGGTCAAACTAGATGTCCCCCAGATCTACAAAACTTGCAACTTAAAAGCTGACTATCACCAAACTTTATAAAATTTTAAATCTGTAAACATGTAGATCTGATTCTTTCAACATTATAAACCTAATGCGCTGTCTACATAGATACAGGAGGAATCTTTAAGCAGTGGAGATCGATTTCATTAACTTTTTTGTGTCTCTCATCATGTAGTTTATTGCATCATAAATATCTGCACTGTATAACATTCTATATAAAACTCAATAAATCTTAATTAAAATAAGCTATTAAACAGGGAAACCAGAGTGAATACAGATGGGCAGATTTTTTTCTGTTTCTACTGGAAATTTTAATTCACAAAAATTAATGCACTATCACAGAGGGCCTGCATTTGCTCTACATCTTCCAACCATATCTAAAGGGCATTTCAGAAATGAGACTAATTATCGTAGCCCTTGTCTTTTCCTTTCCACCATCTGAATGAATGGAGGAAGGTATGCAAAACTATTTGGAATTATGACCTTGTCAGGAACATTTATTATGACCCAGCATTAGAGGATATGCTAGTATAAAGAGCTTTCAAATGAGTGGAGTCTGGAAACTCATTCTTCAGAGGTTTTACAGCTCCACTTTCCAGTCTCCCAGTCTCCACAAACTCTCCCGTCAAGCCACCCAGGGGAAGACTGCTTTGAGCATCCCTCTTTTCCAAGGATGCTTGAGAAGGTTGCAGAAGGCCAGACCGATTGTCCTGATGGCATCAGGAGAAAAACCTCTGTGATCCTCAGAGAATCTGGGTTTCCTGCATATAAGCAAAGGGCTGATAGAAGACAAATTGCTTTTGGGCACCACTGCTACACCTGACAACAGCAGAGGCCAATTGCACATAGCATTTTGATCTTCTTACCTATTAGGGGAAAATATCGGCCTTCTAAATATTGTTCTTCCTGGTACAGCAGATCAGAGCAAGAAACACTCCATGCCAGAGTGACTAGATGACACAACAGATCAATGTGGCAAACGTAAAGATGATGTTCACCGAAGTACAGATGGGAGCACATCTGAAATATGAAATGCATTGCATCAGTGGTCTCTCCTGATGCTGGATTAAAGTTTTTGGGCCCAGATGGTCTCTTGCATGTAAATATAAAAGTGCTATCAAGAGTCACAAAGGATCATTTTCTTCCTGCAGTGTAAGCAGTAATTCCATTCACTCCTGGAGACCCTGTGGTGTTAACCTTCTGGACTGAATCAGATCCTCACTTTATTCTCCACTAAGGATCAGAACAGTTTTCAGATACAAGTATACCTGGTAGGGAAGAGGGCTTGACATCACTTCACTGTAGGCGGCCCAGCTTTAATGAGAGGGTCTTCCAGCCCCCTCCGGAAGCAAACTGTTTTGGTAGTTGTTTTGCATTTTCCTTAGCACGTGCTCTGTACCATAATGTTATCACAACCTCAATGTATGAAAATGCATCAACAATGGAAGCTCTGCAGTGGCTTAATGGAGGGTAATAAAATGCCAGCAGCAACAAAGAGGAGATCTGCATGGAAGTATTCGTCTCTGGACAGTTCTGTTGATGCCCGGTAGGACTGATGCATGAACACAGAAGGTGAAGGACATACCCAGGGAAGAGACTAGCCAGTATATCATTAATAGCTGATATATGTGTCATCTTCTCTTAAAAGACAGATGAGCAGAAGAAAGGTACTCAGAAATAGTTATCAACATTAGGGATGCAAGTAACAGCAGGTAAACTGTAGCAAACTAAATACGCAAGCAGTAGTGGTTAAACTTGGTTCAGATCCAGAAAATGTAAGAAGACTATAGGGAATGTTATGCTTTGAAAAGGATGTCTGTGGTCTTCGAGGTTTTCTCTCAAATGGGCCATTGACCATTAGAAAAATGCCTTTATTTACTTCACCCTAGCTCTGCTTCTGTAACTGATAATAGGCACTGAAGTTACTATGTTGAGGAGAAATAACAGATCTGCAAATCCATTTTACCATCTCACAGCTTTTAATGATGGGGAATAAATACAAGGGAGGCAGTAAATGCTAACACATTGTTCATACTTTTTATTAAAATGCCACCTTGATTTTTATGAATGAAATGTAGCAATGAGGCATGTGTTTATGTGTCTTTGTGTGTGTGTATTTGCATGAGGTATCTATAAATATCTCTTGAAGAAGGACATACTGATTGGACTGTACAGATTCAGCTAAGATGCTGAAATAATTCAGTATGGTATTAAGCCCCAAAACACCAAGTGATCACCGCAGATTAGATTCCAACTTTTTTTTTTTTTTTTAATGCATTAGAAGTTATTTCATCAGTGAGTATGCTTTCTGTACAATTTCCTTGTAGAATAATTTAATTTGTGTATTTTACAGAAAAATCAGGATATAACAAAGACCTGCCTTGAATGGTTCTAATTTAACAGTTTCTGGAAGTTATTTATAGAGCTCTGGAAGGATTTTGTATGCAATGTGGTTTTGTCAGAACAAATAAAGGTACCTCTTAAATGGTATCTGGCAGCTAGCATCACCCAAACTTTCTTGTCATTCATGGTTCAGAGAGCTGGATGGATGAACCCTAGGATTCTTCCCATCTCCCTCCTGTCTTCTCTTCATCCTCCATCTTTCCTCTTTCCTCCCAAAAGCCAGTTTTTGTCAGCTTGGAGTTGGAGGTAAAGTTCTGGAAAGTATGGATTTTCCATGGTCTACAGTTTGAGCCAAACATGTAGTCTCAGGACTGTGTAGATTAACTGTGAGGCTGAAAGATCTTTAGCTTGTCACACATTAATATCAGCTGGCGTGATACATGGTTGCACAGAGCTATGCATTTAAGTGGGAACCACCTCTGCTCCTACAAGAATCAGCATACAGCTTAGGAAAGGGGAATTTCAGGGTACAAGGAAATCCAGGGAGGGATAGTCATTGCTGATATGGGTGCTAGGGTCCTACAGGCTATATGGGTGCTAGGGTCCTATATGCTGATAGTGAACTGTGTGCTTTCCTAGAAAGCCTGAGCAACCAGAAGTTCCCATGTGTAATTCCTTCAGGATTCCAAGTGACATCTTAGTGAGAATGATCAATAATTTTCAAAATGCAAAAACTTTTGTCTGCCAAGTGCTCAGTATCTTAATGAGGTTTCATGCAGAACTGAAAGCCTACTTCTGAAAAAAAAAAAAAAAAAATATATATATATATATATATATATATATATAAAAGACAAAGCCTACAAAATTCAGGGCAAAGCTTCTCATTTAGTGTAAAAGTGGTAGCAATGGGAGAAATAACCTAGGAAAAAAAACCCTAAATGTATAGATAGCATGTAAATTCAGGACATAGTGATGAAAGTATATCTGCATGTTTTCATAAGGTTCTAATGAAAAACAATTGCTAGTAAGAAGTGACTGGTTAAATTGTGTCAATGACCAGTCATATTCTGCGTGTTCTGCTGAAGCCAGGCACTGAGGATGGCTGGAGCTCAGCCAGAATGTTGTGACCGTGGTCAAGGTCATAGGTCCTCACGTGCCAAGTAGTACAGTCTGGTTCCTAATCTTCACAAACTCTCTTTTTCCATGGGGAAGCAAACTGGAATATACTCAGTTGGACATGTTAGTATTTTTAATCTTTATCTCCTTTTGATATAAAAATAAAGCTACCAGTTATTTTTTGTTTCATTATTAAGCCCTTGGTTTTTACAAGGATTTCAGAACTTGGCCTAGATTAGAAACAAAAATAGTAAGAGCTCCTTTTCACAAGAAATACGATTTAAAAGTATTAGGGGGTATATGCCCTCCTTTTTAGCAATCAGCACGGGGAGTTGTTTTTCTGACCCTGAAAAAAATCAACCACAGTAGCTCAAAACATGTTTTTGGTTTCATATTTGTAGATGCTGTTTGTAGTAATATTCCACTAACACACATAGAAGAGAGTTATGTCCTTTCACAGCCTTTTTCTGTCTAAAATTGGACTTGCTATGAATAGTTAGTAGGAGCCCAGTGCAGGGGGATTGGACTGAATGTTGAGACAGGTGTATTTTTGGCTCAGCCACCGACCCAGTATGTAATTGTGGTCTCTTTGCATCAGTTTTCCATCCTACCCTGGCTTGTCTGTTCTACTTAAGCAAAAGCTTTGAGTTTTAAGTCATGACGTCTTACTATATATTTCTAAGGAACCATACCCAAAACAATGGTTTGTGCTTGAGTCCTTATGCTCCATTAGCACTGAAATAACAGCAGTCTTTCAATGGTTTCCTCTTCAGAGGAGTTGGGCAGCTTTGACATCATGCTTTAATCTTAAATTGGGCTTTGTTCAGAGCTGTAGCAGTCAAGAACAAACTATTATGTGTGGGCATGTGAATGCAGGAAGAAATGGAAATGGCTGCATCCAGGAGTCTGGAAATCATTATGTTCCCAGCATCACAGGCAGCCACAATGTACAGTTCTTTCCTGAATCAAGGCCTTAGCTTGAAAGGCCACTAGACTCTCCAGGTTTTGCAGAAAACAGAACCTGACTGTTTTTTTGGAGCTTCTTGATAGTTGTGATTCCACACCCTCAGCTGGTGCCACTGCTGTCTGTTTAGTTCTTGATAGTGCTGCCAGGCAGTTTCCCTTCCATTCCTTGGTACTGGTAACCACATTCTGATGCAAGACCAAATCTCTCTTTTAAGTGACAGCATTTTTTGGAAACAGATGAAGTGCCAGACAACATCATATCTGTGGCTCAACTACTGTAGCACCTGCTCTCTGACATTCTGACATGGAAGTAGTTCTCATCTTGGTCTCCAAGTTAGAAGAATTAAATGTTCACACCCAGCTTTGTGTGGTTTAATCTGTCTTTCAGAAGAAAAGTGCAATAGCTTTGCATATTCTTGTTACTGTTCAGATAAATTTCCTCTTCAGATTCCATGTCTTCTGGGCCTTATTGCTTAGGCACCGTTTCAATCTGAGGTGCTTTTGTTTTCTTGCAGTTTAACCAGGGCCTCCCTTCTCCTTGCACTATGAGACTCAATCTAACTCCTCCAAACATTTCTCTAGTCTTATGAATATACACTATGCTCCCTAGTCTAATTTTAAAGGGAAAGGGTATTTCCTCCTTAGATGTTCGAGTTACCTGTGCCCTGTAATCACAATCTCTATTCTTTAACCCTGCAATATTCTTTTAAAGTATATGACCATATGCAGCAGCTGAGATCAGACATTGCTCACAATTTATGTAATGACATTCTGTTATTTCCCGTGTTACTGTCCAGCCCATCTGTGGTTCACTCTGGCTGCTTTTTATACACAAGTAATGCAAAATGGCAATACTGATCATTGCTTTTTTAGCAATTGTCTGAGTCTGTTTTGCATCTCATATAGTCATTATTACAGGCAATAAATGAAGCCTAGTGAGTTTCAGAAACCCCAGTTTAATACTCGTAGTATTTGTTTCCACAGGCGTGAAGAGTCAACTTGTCCACAGTCTCCATTTTTCGGCACAAGGCTGGATCATTACACAGGGAACACCTCTCTCCTGCTCCTTCTCCTCCTGTGCCTTCTGTGAGCGAAGAACAAAGGTAACCAAAGGACTCCTCATCCAAGGGAGCACAGGGTCCACTTCCCCACAAAAGGCCCTGGAGTTATGAAACATCTTGCTTCCATAAAGGATTCCAGGCAAGCCAGTTATTTGGGAAATTGTCTCCCATGTTAGGTCAAGCAACACACCCTCTAAAATGCTTCAGAGATGGGCTTTCTGATCTAGTCCATACTATAGCTGCAGCTTGAATTTGCAAAAAAAAATTCCTTTTACACAAGCTGGCCAAGTGACCTATGGCAATACTTGTCTTCGCTAACTTCCCTGAATCTAAACTGCAAATATTTTTGCTATCCCTCCTCCATTGGTATCCCTTAGAAAATGTGAAAAACTCAGCCAATCATGGAAAATAAGTTATTTTCCCTTTTCTTCATGCACTCCTGTCTCATAACATGACTGATTCACAAGTAAATAAAGTAATCCCAGCTACAGTTGCTACTGCTGCGTGCTCATTCATTCCTAGATTTTTACAGCTTAAAGGGCCATTTGCTTACCTTAACCGGACAGGAAAAGAGCCATGCAAATTGCCTGTGCTTCACAAAATACAGTGAAAAATTGAAAGACCAATAAAAAGATTGTTTTATGAGTAGGTTGGAAAAGACAGCTACTTTACTTTTAAACTAAAAAAGTGTATGTGCTGTCTAAACAAACAATTTAAACTGCTCTTGAACTTCTCAAAAAACCTTCACACACCCTGCATCCACATGTGAAAGATTCTGGTTGCTTCATATGTGAAAGATTCTGGTTGCTTCATACTTGAATTCCTGAGCTTAAACTTTGGTCTTCCAGGGCAACTGGGCTCAAGCCCAGGAGCCTGGCATTCTCTCTCTCTTCCCATATCCACATAAAAAGCAACTGGGACTTGTCTTGCACTGGAGACTCTTTAACTGTTCTGCATGCATGGAAAAGTGAGTCCCAGAAGCCAAGCTGATGGAAATAAACTGATCTGCCAACTATGCACAAGAGTTTAGTGCGCAGTCAGCTGTGTGGCATGGGTGCATGCTTACCTACAGAATGTGAGCTTGAGAGCTGTAGACCTAGCCAGTAAAAAGTCAAACAAGAAAATAATTTCAGGCATCATATTATTTTCTTAATCATAATGTAGTTGGTTTCTATAGAGAAATGGAACAATTTGTGTCTTTCTCCTCAATGGTTAAAACTACATTTCTTGGGAGAGTCTAATAAACTGAACAATAGAACCCTGGAGCCTGCAGAGATTGGGTCCAGTTTGTACAAAGAGAAAACAACAAAAAAACACCCAACCCCAAAAAAGGCTGCCTTCTTAAATTTGCCACAACAACCTCATGCCTAGAACTGCAGGAGGAGGCCCACACATAGTTTGGCCATTAATTATGATTTTTGCATCCTTTTGGTGGTATTTTTTGATGACAGGAGCAACTGGAGGAAATCAGAAAACAGAGTTGGGGACCATTCTGAGTCACTTCTTGCTTTCCCTGTCTCCTCTCAGGGGTTGGCAGCCCCTGGACTTATTTCTGCTACTTCCTGGTCATTCTCCATGAAGTGCTGACTTGCAGTCAGCAGTCTGTATCACTTAGAGCAGTATTCAGCACCACAAAGGATCAGATCCCGTAGCTGAATCCAGCCAAGCTGGATTTACAACTTGTCAGCAGTAATCCACTGTGAGCAAGGTGACAGAGTACCAAAGATCAGCATGGATGGATGGTTGGCACATGTGTCCCACATTTTTGGGGCACATGTATGACTGTGTGTTACATTAATACAGTCTGACTTAGTCTTACTGTAAAGGACTATCAGCCTCATTCAATCTATTCATTGTGGTTGAGTGCTCACCAACTATCTGTAGGAGTGCAAATACAGCTGTTTGTTAGATGTGAGACATTCATTTAGCTCTCTGTATTGTCAAATACATTATTAGCTAATTTGTAGTAGGAGAATCTTTACCTCCAGTATGTGTGATGAAGACCATTTGAACCTCTTTTGCACCTATTCCATGCCTCAGCTTGCTCTGGGTAATGGGTAGTGATGTGTGCAAGCCAGAAAGGACTGCTCTTGATATTCATAAACATACTGAGCTTCCACGCGTGGCAACTGAAAAAAGAAATATGCATTAATGAATTTCTAATTTCTTACTGGTAAGTGCAATGTCTTTCATGTTGATTAACAAAGACACAATGCCTGTGAAATCCCACAAAAGCATTTTTTCCCAATCATGTTTCAGAAAATAAATTTGCTTTAATACTTAGTGTTAGAAACAGCTCAGAATCAGACATGACAGTTTTAGAAATCCTAAAGCACTAAATCTGAATTTCTCTGAAGGGATTTAATCAGTATTATTTCTCACTGGTTTATTTGGTGCACATAAAAGTATTAATTCATTGCTGTGTTTAATATGGAGAGTGGTGAGTAGCTAGATTTTGAACCAACTTGTCATTGCTGAAAATGCCAGGGCCACTTCTTCAAGTCATTTAAATCCTTAGTTAAACAATGACAGATATAGCAAGCGAGCAGTCAAAGAAAAGCATGTCTTATGTCAATGAAACAGTACATAACATCATGTCCCAGTGAGGACAGTACTTACTGCCTTTAAAGAAATCACTTGGATTTTTCAGGTTTAAATAAAAGATATGCAAAAGGCCGTATCTTTCCTTTTTCATCTAGGTGCCACAGGATATGGGAATGTACTCAAGCCTCACAGGTAAAGAAAGATTCAGATCGGCTGGAGAGAGGCCAGGAGAAAGGAACGAGGATGACAAGAAATCCAGGGTACATGGGCTGTAAGGAAAGACTGAAATCTGGTAGTGGTCAACAGCAACAGCTATAGAAAATGCCTTCTTTGCCTGTCTTTAATAACAAGATTAGGTGTATTGAGGAAATCCAGCCTCCACAGCCAGAATACAGAGACTGGGAGAGTGACCCCCCTGCAATCCAGGAGACAGTCAGTGACCTACTGCATCACACAGACACGCATAAGTCTATTGGACTGATAGGATACACCCGAGGGTGCTGAAGGAGCTGACTTGGGTGCTCACCAAGATGCTTTCCATCATTTACCAGCAGTCCTGGCTGACCAGGGAGGTCCCGACAGATTGGATATTGGCCAGTGTGACACCCATCTATAAGAAGGGTTGGAAGGATGATCTGGGAAATTACAGGCCTGTCAGCTTGACTTCGGTGCCCAGGAAGCTGATGGAGCAGCTCATCCTGAGTGCCATCATACAACACGTGCAGGACAACCAGATGCTCAGGCCCAGTCAGCAAGGGTTTATGAAAGGCAGGTCCTGCCTGACAAACCTGATCTCCTTCTACAACAGGGCGAGCTGCTTATTGGATGGGGGAAAGGCTTGTGGATGTAATTTACCTTGACTTTAGCAAGGCTTTTGACACCATTTCCCACAGCATGCTTCTGGTGAAACTGGCTGCTCGAGGCTTGAACAATCGCACACTTTGCTGGGTAAAAAACTGTCTGGATGGCCAGGCCCAGAGAGTTGTGGTTAATGGAGTTAAATCTGGTTGGCGGCCGGTCACGAGTGGTGTCCCCCAGGGCTCAGTGTTGGGGCCACTCCTATTTAGCATCTTTATTGATGATCTAGACGAGGGCATCGAGTGCACCCTCAGTCAGTTTGCAGATGACACCAGGTTGGGTGGGAGTGTTGATCTGCTCGAGGGTAGGGAGGCTCTGCAGAGAGACTTGGACAGGCTGGAGCGATGGCTTGAGGCCAACTGGAGGAGTTTCCATAAGGCCAAATGCCAGGGGCTGCCCTTGGGCCACAACAACCCCCAGCAGCGCTACAGGCTTGGGGAGGAGTGGCTGGAGAGCTGCCAGTCAGAGAGGGACCTGGGGGGGTTGATTGACAGCCGGCTGAACAGAGGCCAGTAGTGTGCCCAGGGGGCCAAGAAGGCCAATGGCATCCTGGCTTGTGTCAGCAATAGCGTGGCCAGCAGGGACACGGAAGGGATCTCACCCCTGTACTCGGCACTGGTGAGGCTGCACCTCGATTCCTGTGTTCAGTTTTGGGCCCCTCACTACAAAAAGGACATTGAATGACTCAAGCGTGTCAGAGAAGGGCAATGAAGCTGGTGCAGGGTCTGGAGCACAGGTCGTACGGGGAGTGGCTGAGGGAACTGGGGGTGTTTAGTCTGGAGAAGAGGAGGCTGAGGGGAGACCTCATCGCCCTCTACAGCTACCTGAAAGGAGGCTGCAGAGAGCTGGGGATGAGTCTCTTTAACCAAGTAATAAGCGACAGGACAAGAGGGAATGGCCTCAAGTTGTGACAGGGAAAGTTCAAACTAGATATTAGGAAGCATTTCTTTCCAGAAGAGGTTGTTAGTTGTTGGAATGGGCTGCCTAGGGAGGTGGTGGAGTCCCCATCCCTGGAGGTGTTCAAGAGTCGGATCGATTTAGTTTAAGGATATGCTGTAGTTGGAAACTGTGCTAGGTGAACGGTTGGACTAAATGATCTCCAAGGTCCTTTCCAACCTAGATGTTTCTCTGTGTGTGATTCTATGTGTGTGAAAACTAGAGGGAAACATGGTAACACTCTGGCTGTTTACAAAAGAGTGAAAAACATCTTTTCATGTGCACTGAGGATAAAGGAAGAAGTCATTTCATTAGGTTTAGACTTCAGAGAAAAAATTTATTGTGATAAAAGTAATGAAGCACTAGGATACATTGCCAAGAGAAGCTGTTGAATTTCACCCATCAGTGGAGATTTTTAAAAATGCGTTGGGAAGATGTCTTAATGTAGGTATGGTTGTTCCCATCAGAAAGGTGACAGGACAGACCAGGTGTTCTGAAATACAGGATCCTGAGATGCCACCTATGTTATGTTCAATGCTTCTGTTATAGCCATTGTTTTTATGGCCTGGGAGTAAATTAAGCAGCTTTAGACCTGAAGATTTGGGAAGAAGAAAATTCTTACTTTAAAAATATTTTTTTTTCTCCTTTGCTTTTAAATTTTTCTCCTCTCCTCTGTTCTTTCCTTTTGGATCCCTAGAAAAGGGAATGCTCTTTGTCTCACTGCTAGATTAACCCTCCATAATCCTTTTCCTGTATCTGTGCAAAGCTATGGTCGTTTTTCATGTGTGTTTCTAGAGTGTGTCCCTGCAGAGTTATACTAAACACTTGCTAGGCTATACATTGGAATTACCCACTTTACAATGACAGAAGCAATTCTGGTCCTGCAAAAGGTGTAAAGATTTGTTCCAAGCTTCCGATCCCCAACTTAGCAAAAGCAAAACTTTTCTCATATGCAGCCTTGTCTACCTTCAACTTGGCAGTTAAAGAGGATTCTCTTTTACTGAACTGCATATGCAAAACCTTGAAGTTATCTGCTGCTCTTCCAAAAGACCCCAGAAGTTTGGTTTATACATTTCAGTAGCAGTAGGACTATTTCATTGTACTGGGAAAACATTATTTACCCTCCTTTTTTTTTACTATGCACAAAGTAAATAATGCCAGCAGGTTTTAAAATTGAATTTAGAATTATTTTAATTACCTTAAATGTTTTACTTTTTAAAAAATAAATGCATAAATAGGATCTGCTCATACATGCCTAGCAAGATGCATTTAAATGCTTCAAGCAGATAGGCTGTTCCCTGCTTCCTTGTTTGGTTTTCCCTTTCTTGTTTTTTTTTAAAAAAAATCTAGTAGCGAATGAATGAAACATAATTATGCAAATATGCTAAATCCAGTTGACAGGCAGGATGCAGGCAATGCTAAAGAAAAGCTGGTAAGCTGAGGGCAATATCTACATTTCATTATTTATTAGGGGGCAGATATGAAAAGGCATTTGAGCACCCAGAGAGACAGTCAGTCAGTAATATTTACAAAAACACCTAAGCAAATTAGGTGCATTATTCCTTTACAATTTTACTGATGGCAATGTGGGTAAATTAGTGAGCGAAATGAGTAAGCAGTGGCATTCTAAACTAATCTACTTTATGATTCAGCAATCCTATGCATTTCTCTGAACAGAAATCCTAAATGAAAAACAAGTGTCATACTTAGGCATGCATCCACACTCGTATTTTGGAAAATTACTGTATGCTATATGTAAGGAAAGAACATTTTATACCATATATAGAAATTCTACTAGTGACAGTTTTACCTGTTCTTATTGAAATGCTATAGGAAATTATGGATCATGAGCTATAATTTCAGTGGTAAAACCAAAACTTATTTCCAAGCCTCTCTGCAAAGGTGTGTCATAAATCAGGGCAAAGAGAACATGACAGATGACTTATGTAGTTAGCATTTCTCTCCTGGAAGGGACTGAAGAAAAAGTAAAAAGAAAAAGCAATGGCACTATTGTTTCTAGATACAATTTATGAAAGACATGTTGGTTTTGACATAGCTGCTTACAGATGCTGACGTTTGTAAAGGGGTTTAATCACAGGAATTACATCATAAGGATGCAAGCCTTCATATGTTGATCTAGGTTGATAATTATGAATGAATGGAGTAAAGGATTCCAATCAAAATAAACCCTAAACTTTGTAATTTTTAGCAGCTTGCTATAAAACTCACACAACAATTTTGTACTGGGTCCAGTCTACTGAACAGTCACATTACTGACTTGGACAACAGATTAAGGAGTGCACATAAAACTGGCAGATGGCATCTTTCTAGGAGGGATTCCAAGCACTTGGGAGGGGAAGATTAGCATTCACAGTGATACTAAAATGTTACTGAAATAATCCAAAATCAACAACATGAAATTCTGAGGCGAGCTATGCTTGGTAAGGAAGAAAACCAACTGAAAATGTAAGCTGGCTAAACAGAAGAGAAATCTGTCAATACTTTAAAAAGTAGGTTGAATGAAATGCTGAGTAAAAAGGCCAGTGTCATTCTGGAGTGTGTTAAGTGGCATGCCATAAGTAAAAGATGGAGGTCTTTATTCTGTCCTATGCATCAGTAATAGGGCTTCAGCTAAAATACGCAGCCTGGTTTTGGGCATGGCACGTTTAAGAAAAGATGCAGACAAACTAGAGTGCAGGCAAGAGCAGAAATTCTGCTAAGAGGTTTAAAAACTTGACAGAAGGTTGAAAGAAATGGATTTGTTTATTTTGTACAAGAGAAGGCCGAGGAGGGATTCAGTAACCATTTCCTAATATGTAAAAAGATGTTATAAAGAGCATGGTCATCAGTTACTCTCCATGATCACCCAAAGTAGGAAAAAAAATCACTGGTTTAATTTTTCAAAAGGGAGAAAGAGGTTAGATTATATTAAGTAAGATTGGATTAAATTAGACATTAAAGAAAAACTTTCCAGCTGCAAAGATTGTTAAGGTCTGGAAGAGTCTGCCTAGGGAGCTTCTTTAACTTCATAATTGAAGACTTCTATGAACAGATTAGACAAAGATCAGATAGATGGTCTGAGTATATTTGACCTCTCAAAGGAGAGAGATTGACTAGCTGGCTTTTAAAGATGCCTTCCTTTCCTACATTTCTATGCAGCCAGAATCACGTAGAAAATAATATTCTTAAATTATCCTAAATCCATAGTTATTTTTTAAGTAACTCACTTATTTAAAAAAAAAGATTCAGTGCATTCAGTGGCTCTTACTGACCGTGTCAATGTCAGATAGCTCATTTGGAATTTGAGTTCCAGTTTGGAAGGCTCCATTAAAAAAAAACCCACAAAACCAACAGCAATAAATGTATTAACTCTTTTTACCTTTCTCAGAAAATGAAAGGACAGTTTATCTCCATTTGAAATAAAAGTAATGATTTTTATTGATTACAATAGGAGATTCTGCGTTGTTCAGTATTGAGACTTGTTATGTTTCATCACTGAGAAGTGCACATGGATTGTCATCAGATTTGTAAAAATTGCAAGTCAAAGTTAGGGGGATTGTCTCAGGAAATAGATATTAAATACATACACCTTTATGTGTTCATTTTAAATACAATGATACATAGGTGGGATGCTGTCAAATTCATTTGTTTGCATGTGGAATTTTCAGAAGTATTTCTAAAGGGACTATATATAATCTTGTATCCTCTTAATAATATATAAGCATTGTATCCTCTTAAATATATATATAAGCATTGTATCCCCTTGCAGCAGAATAGCATTTTCAGCTAAGCAAATTCTTTAACTTGTACTGTTTGTGATTGCTGATGCCAAAAATCCTGCTAAGGAAGTAGACTTATGTGAACCTGCATGTCATGACAGATGCTTTGCAAAGATTAACATGTTTGTAATGTACATGGAAGCCATTTGGTTTGACAACAGTAGGACTTGAAGAAGAAAACTTTTCTCAGGTGACAGTGTGCATTAAATAGATATTAGTAGGTAACATGTTGTAAATATTACAGTTGTACACATTTCAAAGGGATTCAAATAGCCTTTCCTTTTAACACTCAGCCAAGTTAATTCTTCCTAAAATTAAAGAACAATCTTCTGGCTGTTCTGCAGATGTCGAAATGATCTGCCATGCAGATACTGATAGGTAGCTACGAATGAGTAACAACAGCACCATGCAGATTCATGGCAAGAAATACAGCAGTCTGCTAAAAATTAGGTTTTATATCTATGGCTTTTTCAGATCAAGACCTGCCTCTCCCTTCTTTCTTTGCCTGTCTTCTCCTTCTCATAGCTGCTGCATTCAGATCACTTTTACAATAATGATGTTCTCATTGTGAGCATGTGTTTGAGACCTTACTTATACCTTATAGGCTAATGATTGGCTTTGCCCCACCGAACATGGAGGTGTCAGTAGGTATTAATAATACTGTGAAAGAGATAACAGTATTTCCATAAATTGACCTTCTCTGATGATGACTTCACCCCATTTTCTTCAGTTCAGTTTAATGACTTGAAGAGTGTTCGGTGATGAAACCATTCCCAAGCATAAATTATTCACCACAGGAAAAAAAGAAGTTCCATTTTGCAATTTTCCATCAGTGACTGATCCTCTGTAGGTGAATTGTCTGCAGAGGCAGAACAATCCTTCTGACCCTCATAAACTTATTGGCACCCTTTTTTAAAACAGGATAACAAGGGAAAAAAAAAAAGTAAATACAGAATAAACCTTTCCTTCAAAATAAATGTTGACCTGCCTATTTCTGCTCTTAAAGAAATGTGTATATGTACAACATTTAGAAGAAACTCCATCTTTTAAAATACTTTTACTGTAGCTCATTAACAAGGAATTTCATTTAGAAGATACAAATAGGAAAGATCAAAGGGCTGGACTAGAACCAACATGACCATAAATATTTTAAATGCTTGACATTACATACCAGACACAAATAAACATAGAAGCAAATTATAGCTTGTATTTCTAAAGATAAAAATATATTCCATCTGCATGTTAATATTTGCATATTCAGTACCAGCTCTTAAGCCATGTTTCTGAGAGGATGATTTTGCTAGTATCTACCCATTTCTTACTGCATCACACCACCTCATTCAACTGGAATTCAATGCAGGGATAAAAATCACAGCCTTGTTGCAGGAAGAATTCTTCCAGGTGGGATGTGCAGGTATCCGCTGCCTTTTGCTGTTGTTCCTGACCTGCTTCCCTGACTCCTCAGATCTGCTGGAGGTGGTGGGGTGCAGACAGCATATGCTGCACGGCACTATCTGGTACAGCCTGTGAGAAATGTGCTTGGTCGTGAGCCATAAATTATTCCCTATTGAGAATGGACACCATACAGGGGAGCCTGTTTGCAGCTCCAAATGATGCTTGGTATCAATACAATGCCTGTTTTCTGATTTAAATTTTTTCATTATGTACGTTGCAGCCTTAGCAATTAAAAGTGTGAAACTTTGGGATACAGCAAGGTCTGTTTTTAAGCGTGTACACTGTCTAGAATGAAAACTAGGCTTGTATTTATGTTGTGTATAAGATCGAGGAGTAGAGTTTTCATTCTGTCAGCACAACTTGATCCTAACGATAATAAGCTAGTACAGGATGAAAATTTTGCAAAAAATTTTTGTCAATTACTTTCCCACTTAGGCATATTAAACCAGCAAAATATTATCTTCCCTTTTTAACATGTACCCTCCCAAAGATATCCCTTTCCCTAATGCTGTTGGGTCACTCATTGTTAAGCCACAAGACAGAAGGAAATGAAAGAAAAGCTGTTGTATATATACATCATAATCTTCTGATATTGAAGGGAATGTAATCTTATATTTGGAACTGCCTGGCTGTTCCAAGAGGTCTCAAATTATGAAGATCTAAATCAAATCTGTTAGACCATCATATTTTAGCAATTTGATAGATTTCCTCTTGCCTTTTACCCTTATTACTGTGTAACTGCACAGAAGTTGTAATTCCTGAAGAGTCCCAGAATGGTAAATGCAGTTCAGGTCTGGGCACTTGCTGGTTTCTGCACTTTGAAAGGTAATTGAATAGGAACAAGTGCAAGTGCAATTGAATATGTAGGCTAGAGGCACTAAGTTGCAGCCTCAAAGAGGTCATGCTGAAATGAATTTTTAAAAAGGACTATAAAATTGCATCTAAGATAGATGGGGTGCAAAAGCAATATTTAAATGAAATTGTTATGGATATAAGTCACTTGCCAGGCATTCTAACTATTTCCAACATAAAATATGTTTTCACTTCATATATAAAACATTGTTATTATTCACATCCTGTGTCATGTTAACATATTAAAACTTAAATGTTTAATGCATATATTAAAATTTTGTGTCATCATTAACACCGCTGATGAATACCCTTTAACAAAAATAATGGAAAAGATATGTCAAGACAGATAATTTTTACAATTAGAATAAAAATATGTAACTTAAAGTGTGATAAGATAAAACCATTTAATTCAAAGTTTCACAATCCCCTCTCCTTGCTCATGGGAATCCAACTGCCATTTGTTTTCCTATTAAATGACATTTCAAATACTTTATTATAAACATAAATCACATCTCCTTTTGAGAAGGCAAATGACAAACTAAATTTGAGGTCTGACTTGCATTTCTATGCTCTACCCAAGACTAAATAGATGAGCAGTTGCTTTATAGATTGTATTTGATGGATAAACAAAGAGAGGCAGTAGGTTATGGAAAACATGTCACTTAGAACTGACATCTGCCCTCATAATTCACGAGTGTCTTACCCTGCCATGTCACCTCTGCAGACATCAGTCCCCCAACCTGGTTCACAACATCCAGGAGAAGAGATATGGTCTTTTTTAAAGTAAAGGTGCCTCTTTAAATGCATGCCTTTCCTTAATGGGGGATGTTCTGATTTGTGTGATCAGGTAGGCAGTGAGAAATGCCCTTGATACTAGGATGGGGTGTGCAGAACGATGTGCAGCTTCATGGGAGCAGGAGGGTGTTGGCATGGAGATGTGATCAGGGCAAATGTGCTCAGGCTGCCCTTTGTACGGGAATGTCATATTATGGGTGGGACTACTCCAGCAAACGAGATGCTGCTCGATATGAGATCACGCTGCAGGTCAGACCTTAGAGAGCTGGTGTCTGCTGGCTTTGTGATCCCTTTGACCTGCCGTTGGTTGTGCTACACACTTTCCTAACCAGGAGTGATCAGGCATGGGTGAAATGCCACCAGCCACACAGCAATCACACCACATGGTCCCAGGTTCTCAGTTATTTGGCATGTTAAATTGAACCTTCCAGAGAAAATTTTCTCCATCAGCATCCTTCCCAGACAAAGCATGGTCTGGCACAGGGGAGGTGTTGGTGATTGTGCTTCTCCCGTAATCCCACACAGTAATGCACACACAGTTGGCACCCATACAAAAACCTGTTTGATGCTCACCCAGCAGGGTGATAAATCTGGGCTAGATAACATGGATAGGTTTGCTTGTACTACTTCTAGAGATACTCTTGGACTGAATTTACGTGAATTCTTGAAACAGGGGTTCGCTAATTAAGGCTTTACAAGTGGAGAAAGGAAATCAATTATCCTAATAAAATAGTTGAAACCTACAAGGTGCAGCATATTCAGTCAGAAATCCCTAGCATATACAGTGCAGCATTTCCAGCTTTTACATTTTTGTTACCAGTTTTTTTGTTACCAGTTTTATAAAGATCAGGGTGTTGGGCTATTTTTTTCCCTAAAACCAAATTCTTACAGTCAAGTGGTTAAAATATTATCTCTGCTTTCATTTAAACATGGTGCATTTCTTGACCATTCAGGTATAGAGAAGAATTTAAGGATGTGGCTCTTTAGGGTACACAATCAAAAAGACAAGCAAGTAAAACTTTAAGCATCCTCTTTTTTTTTTTTTTTTTTTTAATTTTTTCAAACTCTGGAGTTTAATCCACTTTTAATATTTTCTGACCTGACACAAGATTTATGAAAGCCTGACGTTGGCAATATTGGTAATATCAATGCTTTTGTTGTTCAGAGATATTGCCAGCACATGTTTGGAATGACCTGCATAATTTGTGAGTAATACATTCATCCCAAACACATACTGAAACAATTCTTTACTGCATTATTCATTTTTATTTAGGTGATGTGTGTTTGTAAAGTATAATGAAGAAACACTATTCTCTCTCCATCTAGCAGGACCATAGCATCCTTTTGTGTTTCACCTGTAACTGTGGGTGAGAAAATTATTTAGCCTGATTATTAGCCAAATTAAATGTAATGAGGAAGAGAGCATCCTCCTAGAACAGCAAGAGCAAATTTAATCTCACTCTTTTTTGTGATGCAAAACAATAAATGAGTTTAAATATTTCCTTTCTGCCCACTATTTCTCTTTTACTTGCACAAAGCGATATAGGAACAGCGGTTTAATGATATTTGTTTCACATAGATAGATTAACCATATTTGTTTCAGAGAGAAAGAGCAAGAGAACTTTGTAGGGCTTTAAAAATTCCTGTGTATAACTGCCATTTTTGGAGTTCACTTTTAAAAAGCTATCCTTCAATATCTTTGAATCTTTCCTCTGTCACTTAAACACTTTTTTCCAGTTGGATCTTCCTTAGAAAAGTCAAATAATGGAATGTTTTTGTAATTGTTTTAGGTTTTAGGAACATCAGGAATATTAAATCTGGGCAGGTGAAGTTTGTCTTAAAAAAAAAAGGTATCTTAAGTCAGCTAATGTGATGCTGATGTACATGATAACTTAAAAAAATCTACAGCAACAACCAAACAAGATGTATGTATGTTTTTTCCTCATTGTTTCTGGAATCATTTCACTTAATGCTAGTCAATGTCAATTTTTTTTAAAAAAAAAAAAAGCATTTTTCTAATAATCAGAGGATGGAAGCAGTTTTGAAAGAAGGATTTCCATTACACAGAAAACAATCTAACAGTAGGTAGGAAAAGAGGAATCTTCAGGTCTAATAAGTAATGATGAAAATGCCAGGAAATTTTTTAAATACCCTGATGTAGCAGAAAACATTGGATTCAGGTGAATATGAGGAATTTAAGGACTCAGATTCCTAATTACATTTACTGTTTAATATATAATTTTCTGAACTTAAACATTCAAGGAGAAAAAGGCTACTTTCTATTTTAAAAACTCTACATTATAAAAAAATATAGCCATTTTTTAATCCATTATGCACAAAACAATAATTTTAAAAAAAATCTTCAGAAAATATATCATTAGTCTTTTCAGTGCAAGTGTTACTCCTATAACAATTTATCTGGAAGCAAGTAAAATTGCAGTTGTCTTTTACCCTGTAATATGTCTAAAAAAGCACATCTGAAATGCAACGTAATGTAAAAAAAAACCAAAAAACAAAACCTGAAGAAGTTATGACAGATTAGTTATATTCATACAAAAGTAAATGCAGAAAATGTGACTGTAATTTTCACTTAAGTCTTCGAATGTATATTTTAGAAACAAAAAGGCATGCATTAGAATACTGAATTTAAAAAAAAATTAAAAATGATGAGCTTATAATCATGATATCATCATGAAAATGGTGTGAATATATCAGGAAAAAAGTTAACTGTTACACAATATCGCATGCTTATGTTTATTTAGGAAAAAGATAACTGTCATTTGAAATATAGTAGATGCACATCATGGATGACTGAATAATCATGTATATGCATGAAGGTATAGTGCAATTTCAACTTCAGAATGTTTTGTTCTGAGATGTTAATAGGGTAGCTTTGAAAACAAATCAGGCAGCCTTTGAGTATAAATATTTTTCTGGAGCGTTTATATACTAAAGCAAATAATATTCTAAAAGTGGATTTCAGAGGACTATAAGGGAGATACAGTCACCATATCTTATTGAATTGTGTTATGTATTCCCTTACAGATTATCTTGGAAAATCCCATTGTACATGACAATACAAATTAAAGCAATTGCTGTTTATCCATTGCACTATGAACAGATACCTGCTGCAGTCAGTGCTGACTACCAAAGTTGTTAGATTACCACACTGGGGCGACGGAGCTAGGGTGGTGATTTCCTATTCTCAGTGTGCAGCGTTCCACAAATCACTGCTCCATAACTGGTTTCTACTGCTGAATTTCAAAACTGCCTTCTGTATTCATCTGTATATATCTTTATGGAACCAGATACACATAAATCAACATTTTACAGATCTCAGCTTCTTAAATACAGTCATGCATGTCTGGCCTGATGACAACAGCCCTGAGCACCTGGCAGCTCCCACTGCTGCCAGTGACAGCAGCTGAATCCTCAACGCAACTTTGGAGTCAGCACAGGTACCAACGTGAGGAGCTTCTGCACAGGCAATTCAGGCAAACAGGAGACCATGCTCTGGTGATGACACCAACAAGCACAAAATGCCCTGTATTACCTGAAATGATACCTACACTCTCTTACCCTCTAAAACAGGACAGCTGCATGCAGACAGCCCACTGGAAATGGTCTGTGTCCCTCAGAATCTCCTGAAACATGCCTAGGAGTTGCTTGGGGTGATATTGTCTGCTGGTGCTAGCAAGTCCAAAGCTATGGAAGAGCCCACGCTAACAATTCAGTAGCACAGAGGACGAAGATCCAATGCTAAGGAATTTTTCCTGCCAAGTTTTATTTCAGCTCTGTCTCCAGATACCACCTTTATGTTCCTATTATTAAAGTATTAGAGACATAGCTTTTCTTCAGCAGCCACGGGAAAGCAAAACCAGAGAAAGAGTATTCAGACAAGATGAAAAGCTGTGTTTCAGTCCCTACTGGTAATAGACACTCAGAGCATCTCAAAAATTTTTTCTGGACACTATATATTTTACTCAAACTTTAGTCAGGCCAGTGTTCTGTGGCAAGGCTCTAACCAAACATCACAGTTTAGCCTGAGAATAAATGAGTGTTTAATTAAAAACTGTCACATATAGCCAAGTTAGGGTTTATTTTTACATGAATGTTTACTCAGCTAATGCACTGCAAATTAGCATTTAATGATGGAAGGGTGACATAAAGTCCTTAATGCCATAAAAATAGAAAATAAAAGAAGGAAACTTACAAAACTGTTTCTAATGAGACAAAAAGCAAGATGCATAATGATTTCAACTAGTCACCATTTATCAAGGCCAACAGGCTGAGCTGCTCTAAACACCTACAGAAATTGTGAAAGTGCCTTCATGTGACCTTTTCACGTTCATGAAGCTTCCTTTACTAGGCATCTCATGAGCTTGGTGTGACTGTTGTTTTAAAAGACTGAGGTAAAATAATCAAAGTTCAAATTGTTTCCCCTTTTCCAGAAGAGCAGTCGCTGCCCATTATTTCCTCTGGGGTGGGTGCCAAGCCCGTCTCAGCAGAGCTGGCTGTCCTCTCTAGAAGGCTTTCCCAGTGAAAGGTAGGCTGACCACCCTAATGACTATAGCTGCCACTTCCACTGCTTGCAGTGAGGGAAATTCAGCTTGACTCAGGATAGGGGGCCCTCTCCTGATTTTCAGAGACAGCGATTGCAATGGTAAGCAATAAATGAATGAGGGAAGCAGAAGGCATTCTGGAGTGCCAAGGGGAAAGTACTTTGCGAGTGGTTGAAGAGGGTTGAGGGGACGGGTCTAAAGGGACTGTGAGAAAACGGTGCATGAACATGGGGGATGGGTGTCAGAAAACAGACAGCATGAGTCTAAGTGTAGGCTAAAAGAGAGTCCGGGGTGTCCAGGCAGAATGGGGTTTACAAGCTGTAGACTAAAATATAATTACACAGCTAAACCTCTAAGAATAATTGCACTGCAAAACCTCGCAGTGATCATGAGATGCTAATGTATATTAATTGCTAATATGTACAGATATAAGTAGACACTCTTGTAAATATACTTATCACTGCTATATTAGTAGGTAATACATATACACTACATAGTACATAACTACTTGTTTATATATATTTATATTTCATGATTTTCAGGGTTTTGGCAATACAGGGTGTTAGGGCAGTAGAACCGATCCACTCTTCCTCCATCACCCACTGAACAATCAGAAAAGAAAGCTCTGCATTCCATTTAACTGTCAGAACAACAACAAAAAAATGAGCAACTGCAGGTTTAAGAAAGTATGTCTGTCACTAAGCCAAATGGAAATTCAAGGCTGTCCTGATGACCTGCTGAGGACCTTGCGGGCTAACACTAACTACTAGGTAGAATACACCTGTAGCTTAAAAAAGCTGCCCATCTTGGGGATAGGGCAGTCATTTAACCCCCCAGTACACCTGAGTATGGTACTAGCTGATTTTTCCCATACAGGAGTGTGAATGGTTCAGAGTCCCTGAAATGCGAAATGCAATCCAATATTTGTGTCCACAGGCATTTTATCCAGTTGTCTACCTGTGCATGGGGCTATAACCACATACAATATATAAACACATATATCTAGCTTAATGCTTGCCAAGCTTGAATACACTCACATATATACACAGTATTTACTGAGAGAACTCTTGCCTCTTGATCTCCTTTTGCATTTTAATAAAACCAAACTTTCTGAAGTAGCTAATTGCATAGAACGTATTAGTAAGTCTCACCCATCTTACTCTAAATTAATGAACCAAAATACAACTCACCATTAGATTGCTCTGACCAGGAAGACCTTAAGAGTGATCCCCCACCCAACAGCATTTCAATTCATCTTTATTTTACTTTGCTAGAAAGTGTGTCTTTGTAACTTGCGGTGCTGGGCGATGTGCCCTGCTGTGACATGAGACGTCAGGTTCTGTCAGTCACATCAACTGATGTGATGTGACGGAGTCTAATGTGATGGGACCAATGCCCTGCCGAATGCATACTGTGTCACTGTGGTATTCAGAGGCTGGTTACTCTGAGAAGAAATGCAGCAAAGGAAGCTAGGCTTTCCATGGTGAATAAGGCTAAAAGCTTTTGCAAATGAAAATGCAGTCAGGTGTTTGCTGCATATGCATGTGCAAGTAGTGTATCGGGTTTATTTGGCTTTTGTATTTGCTTGCAATGGCACCTTGATGATATCCAGTCAGGAATTTTTTGCAAGTTGCCTGTCTACCCTACCCTATACCTGCCTAGGATCTATCTGAGAGCGAGACTGGAGTGCTGCCTCTTGGAGTACTGCTCTCCTTGGGACAAATGCTGTTTCTGGAATATCCCATGGGCTCCTCTCTGGTGCATGCCACAGTGCAAATTTAAAGGTCTCTCCTGCAGTTCCTCCATGTTCAGAGCCAACAGCCATTGCTTTTGCTAGCAGTTTTTCATACCAAGCCTACCCCATGCCCCAAACCTTAGCAGCAAAACATCTTTAGGTAGCTTGTCCTAATGGTAGTTCCTTTCAGAACACAAACGAATCTATGCAAAAGCACCTTAAAGTTTACTCAGATCTTAAAAATGTTTTCAGAAGGCTTCCAGGGAAATAAAAAGCTTGTAATTCCCCATTAAACCATCACATTTAGCAGAAATGCTGGCTTTTAAGGCTTTCTCCACTCTTTTGTCAGTACTAGCCTTCAGACCTCTGTACCTTGTTCCCACTAGCAGTCTTCCCACATGAGGTAGCCACATGAGCTGATGAAGCCTGGTGTAGAAAGCAAGTCAGTCCTGTCCTCTCAATCTGCCAGTAGTACAGCTCCCAGCGAAACTGGATGGATAATGAGAGTAAATTATCTCTTTCTCAAGCCAGCTCCAGATGAAAGCTCAAGAAAGTATTATTTATATCTTTTGGCTAAGAGCTCCACTCTGTGAAATGTTGACCATCCCAACACTGCATTATCACTAGTTTCACAATAGCGATCTTAAGGAATTGCTCTGGCACTAGGCAACTATTTCAAGATAAAGCCAATTTTATGACAATTTTAAAAATGGCTTTGTTTACATGGGTCACCTGAATTGTAGTGAAATTGCTAATTAGCTTTTCACTCCAAACCCCATCAGTTTCTGTACATAACAGCTATGGTTGAAATGCACAACTGTTTATTATTCTTATTATGGAGTACTCCAGTAAATAGCATGAAGCAACATTTCAGGAACAGGGAAAGCCCTTTGGGTTATATGTAGATATGAGTATTGTCTCAGAACCCACAGAAATGTACAAGGAAGATGGTATATGTCTTCTAGCACAATTCCTTAGGAACATGTCAGGCTTGCTGCTATTGTACAAAAGCTCATTTTCAAAAAAAAAAAACCCACCAAAACACCCATCAATTGTTATGTAGCTAAACAAGCAGTTTATGCTTCCACTCCCAATTAAGAATCTCACAACTACTGTATGTTCCATCACGATAACAACTTCTTTGTTTTTATTTTACTCTGGAAACTGCTGGCTTAGAGCAAGGTGCACCAAGCACATCAGAAGAGAAGAGTAATCCAAAAAAGCTTGCTTTTAAAGAAAGCGGCATCGAGGTTGTTTGTTGCTAGTACAAAAAGTGTTATCTTGGTAGAAAACATAAAAGGAGCTGGGTGGAGGAGCAGGGAGAGAGAGACAGAGAGCAAACCTAAGAACTGGAGCTTAAAAGGGGTTTGGAAGGTATCCATTTCCACAAGCAAAATTCACAAAGCCAAATCAAGGCCCACATAAAACAGAAGTTGTGTGTCGCAACAGTCCCAACATAGAGCTGAGTGGCAGAGGAATTATCAAAAATGAACAAATACCAAATGCTGCATAGAGCATATGCATGAAACCTTCCTTCACTGCCATATGTAGCTGCCAACCTGCAGCCTTGAGTCAAGCAGTGTTTTAAAACTCTTACTTGTAGCCAAGAAACAGTTTCTAGTATTTTGGACAATAAGTTGGCCTTTTGAATGTAGATGACTGTCTCGTTCCTCCTGATGGGAAGATGAACTAGTGGGAATGGCATTCCTCCTGGGAAGTAGGTTCAAACACTTTCAAACTGAGGGCAAGGCTCAGGTTTCCCAGTCATGTTCAAGAACTCCAACCTACTAATCAAATCCTATTTTCCAAAAGGCAGACTTTCCTTTTTGACTCTACCACACCCCTTTTCCCTCAAGCCTTCACGGCATGTGTCTGAATGACAGTGACTGCATTGGGGTAATGACAGTGCTGCAGGGTGCACACCTACCACCCCGGGCCCATCATGAGGTTCAGATGTTGGTTTGGTAAGGCTGCAAAGCCCTGGAGGGGTTAGGCTCCACGATGCTCCTCGTCCAACTAAGATAACTCAATGCATGTGGTAACATCACTTTAAGGCTATAAATAAGCTTTGTGGTGTAAATATAGGTTCCTGGATAGCCTCTCCTACCCTTAATAGTTAGGCAAGGTAATTGTTATTTATTTTTTAATCATTCTCTTTGATTTAATTGCCTATATGCTCTCTAGGGTGCATTTTAATTACCAAACTGCTACTTTGGATCCTGGCTAAGTACTTAAGCATAAAAGTGAGTCTTGAAAATCAGGAAAAGATGAGTTCCTCATTGCTGGACAACAGCCAGCAGTGGCCCATAATTTACAATCTGGGATTTAGAAGGTACAGGTGAGATCCTTTCATTCATGGCATGAGTGGAGACAGGTAGCAGGGAGGGGGTTAAGAGGGCTGCTGACACCCACCTATTTCCTCCTTCCATGTCAGTATGCACGGATGGATGTGGTGGCTATGTTCCAGCACGTGTGATGTGGGGCAGTCATGGTGTGCCAGAAAAGGATGGAGGAAAAAAGGCTGTGTCCCACTGCATTTCTACACCAATTGCTGGAAAGAGCTCAGCTCACAGATAGGAATTTCCAGGAAAGGGCTGTCACTGCCAGCGTGGTTCTGCTGGGATTGGGGCCAGTAGGTGCCAGCACCACAGCTGCTTGCTCCGGTGCTCCGGTGCCAGAAGGGAAGATGGCAATCCTGTATGAAGGGTGCTGTCAGAGCATCATCAGCCTGACTCCAGAGGATAAGGAAATATTTCTGCTGTGGATGCAGTCTCTGGCAGGGTGCAATGAAATCACTGCCATCTGATAAGGCTGAAAAAGCTTTGGGAGATGTCTAGGAGGAGGGTCACTGGAGGGAATGGCTGTGCCTTGGCAAGGAGATGAATTGCATGATCTAATAGGTGTCTTCCACCTCCAGTATTTATGACTCCCTGATTATTGGTAAGGAATGAGGTAGAGGAAGAGACGGCATTTGATGGATTAGGATGCTACTTAATTTTCATTACACGTCTCTTCAGATGGAAAATGAGGCCTTTTAACCATCCCCATGCAAGTTCCCCACTAGAACATCCATTGCAGATTGTTCAGTAAAAATGATGTTGTTTAGACACTTAAGCATGCTTCCTCACACTTTGTGTGAATGGCAGTTAAATGGTGCTATTATGTTTATATCTAGCATTTAGGCACTTGCATTCTGTTTATGTGGAGAGATGAGTAGCCCCGATGTGATAGGCAGTACTGCAGGGAGCAGTAAAGATGCTTCTCCTGGGGTTGCTTGACTGGTCTGTGTTCACAGCAGGACAGCAATTATTACCATAGCATTTGAGGGGCAAATAGAAAAAATAAAAAGTCAGTTACATTTCTGCAAGGGAGAAGAAGATTTTGTAGCTTGTTTAGTTTCAAGGCCTTCTCAGATAAAATTATTGTTTACTTTCCACTATTATTTCTAAGACAGTTGAGTCTTTGTTACAAGTGATAGAACAACTTCAGGCCTTGCTGTGATATCCATTCATTCTGAATAGCTTTTCCCTGTCTCTTTCTATATGCGACCCCTCCATTAGTTTCAATGTTGAGGCAATATCATGTAATAATAGAATAAAACTTCCTTTCTTTTTCCTTTGTGCATGTAGGCCCCAAATGCTTTGAGGAGGAGGGGAAAATATTATTTTGTCTGGCACTTTTAACAGGCAAAAGAAAAAGTGTCAGCAATTATATTTGAAGTGTGGACATTGTACATAAAATAATTACATTTCATGGCTTTTCCTTTTGGGGAAAAAAAATTGCTGTTATAAAAGTAGTTTCCATGGGGTGAAATTTTCAAAAGAGCCAAGCATCCACAATTGGGACCAGATTTCTAGAAGGTTTTAGCTCTGGCATAGAAATAAGTGGCCAGATGTCCAAAGAGCTCTAAACATTAGATTGTGAGCATTTATAAAAATCTGGCCTATATTTAAGAGCATAAATGGGAGCTGAGCTCTTTGGAAAAATCTAGCCCCCATGCTGGGTGTTGAACTGGCTGGGAAAAAAAAAAAAAAGTCTGGGTCTGAGGCTGTTTTGGTGGAGGGATTTTTTTCTGGTTTGGGGGGGGTTTGGTTTTGTTTTGTTTAGATATTTTTTCTGTTGTTTTTAAAAGAAAACTGATCTTGCATGTCATTAAGTTGTCTATTGGTTTTGTGGAGCTTTTCACTTCTAAGCACATATTTCAGTTTTGCCATCCAAATAGTCTCTTTGCCTTTAAGCAATATTGATGATCTTAAAATTAAGCATGTGCTTTTCTGGGCTGAAGATTGAGTTTACCATTTGAAATCCCACCCCATTTAGCTGTGAAATGTATACTTTCTTTACCAACAGGCCACACATGTGGAAGAGGTGTGAACTGAACATTGGCCAGTCACAGTAAAGCAAAGCTTATCTCAGTGACTGTAGCTGCGTAACTCTTGACAGTGTCCTCACAATAAACTCTCATAATAACTTCTAAATATTGCAGTTGAACCACAAGTAATGTGAGAAAGTTCTTTTAGATAAAGTATTGACAACATTTCTTCTGGACCTGGACAATAAGAGTCAAGTAGGCCAGCAGTGGAAATTCAGATTTACTGATCTCATTAGTTTCCAAACTTTTAAGGAGCATTTCTTGGGGGTGGGGTTGGACAGGGACTCCGGGAAATTCTTCAGTTTTCTGAACAAGACAGTGTAACCTGAGATTAAAGTTCAGTGGCAAGGTAGGCTGCATACTCTATAGCCTGTATTTTGAGGCTTGGAGAAGGCCTCCAAATTTCTTTATCCCAAAATAAAGTTTCAGCATTTTGCCCTGCACCTCTTAGGAATAGCTATGTGGCTCTGACTATTATTGTTTGTCTGAGAAGTTTTTTCACAATCTGAGGAAGCCGTTCATATACACAGCTGTAGCACAGCACTGCTTCAGAGGACAATGGGATGAGAGAGTATTAGAGTAGTGTATAATATGGAGGAAACCCATTTTAAAGATGGGGAGATGAATGCAATCCTTTTGGTAACCATATGTGGCAAACATGTATCCTGATAATTTGGTCTTCTCTACACAGAAAACTTTACCCATAGAAGAACTTCATTATATATCAAGAGGAGCTCTAGAGGATGTACATCTTACCATTTTACCTAATCCTTTAATATATTATTCCAAAAATAATCATAAAATAATTGGAATAGAATATATTATGTGAGTTACAGATTTTGTTTAACCTGTGGAGGCCAGTTAGTATCAGCGATAGGCCCAAGTCAGGACTTCAAGAAGGTTTCTGTGTCAACCCAGCTATGGATCTCTGTCATGGGACACTCTGCCCCAGTAAATCTAAATGCCTCCAGACTCTGGGAATCATCAGGGTTGGATCCGTTCCTGGATGCACACTTTTCAAAGCAGGCGTTCCCCTTCCACTTCTCCACTGAAGTCACCAGGAATGGACAGAATGGTCTGCCCATCGTTTCTGATTAAGAGAAACTAAGGTCCAATATTTATCCATGTGTTGTCCTTGTCACATTACTGCACTACCCTCCCCCTCTCTCCCCACTCAAAATGGACCTATACCATAAAAAATAGTATACTTGCATCTGAAATAATTATTTTTCAGGCTGTGAAGTCTTCTCGGAGAGTTGTTCTAATGAACACAAAAAATGGGCAGCCTCCGTTCCCTCTGAAGCCCAAGTGTTGGCTGGAACATTGAAGGGTAAAGTAGTATATCTTCTATTTCTTTTAGAGGAATATATATCTACTTTAGGTATCAGTTCAGCTTTGGCAAATAATTTAGTCATACTTGTAAATGGCATTCCAACAATAAAAGTCACCAGATGTGACAGCATTGCTTTGACTTATGGAAAACTAAGGCTGACATGCTGGTGTTAAAAATGTTAACCCTTTCTCCTGGAGCTGCGGATGCTGGGAATCTGCCACAAGTTGCCATGAAGGTGGGGAGATAGAGACACACACATGATAGGCAGTTCTTTCAGAAAATTACACCAAAGCTTGCTTTGAATATTACATCTAATATGGAAGCCTGAAACTGTTTTGTAAAGCCATGGACAATTGCTAGTGTACAATATTGAATGGATTTCAGGTCAAGCAATCTCAAGGTTAGCTGACGGATGAGATAAATACCTCTCATCACTATGCTGGATCAATCCTTAGTTAAGTGTGATATTTATGACTGATTCTCCCATCCATTTTCAGATTCTCTCATTGTTTCTGCTTTGGCTCAGGGCCAAATTAAGTTGTTCCACTATAAGTCAATGTTTACAGCCCCAGGTCCTGGAGTAGAAAGCAATTTCACAACCTCTGCTCTCAATTAAAAGAAAATACTAATTCTGTGAATTCGGTGTCTGTCAGTGTATACCATGTACTGCCTTACACATGCCCAACCCCTGTTCTCATGGCTTTAAAACAAATCACTGCAACATATAACCCTGACTGGAATATTTTCTGGAGCTGACATGACCTAATTCCTAATTCCCCTGATCCCAACCTGTGGGAGCAGAAAGGTAAGAAAGGAAGGAGAAGCACATTTCTGTCACAGGTATACTATTCTAATCCACAGCTGAAGCCACCACATCTCACAGCCCCCACAATGTTTTGAAAGTGCTGCAGTATTTTCCTTCTACAGAAAACCTGACATATCACAGGGTGCCGAGAATCTGAGCCAGTAGGCAGCTACTGTGTTGAAATGCCACCCAGCTGTGGGTGTGACCAAGAGGTCAGCACCTTCCAGCATCTCTAGGCCTGCCAATCTCAGAGCTAGAGAAACCCACAGGGAACAATTTTTCATGTTCTTCATAGCCCTCTGTTGGGAGCAGATTTTTCAACAGAAAGTTGTTAAGCATTTCCATGCAGCTTAATTTTCCGTCCATCAGCAGCACTGTGTAGTCAGACCGCTGTGTCAGGCAGCTACCATGAATGCCTGTCTTGGAGCTCCACCAAGGCCTTTTCCTATAGAGAGATTGTTCAGTTCTGCTGGAGGTGCTGAATGACACAATAGCTCTTGCCAAAGTAGTTCCTTGTACATTTATTTAGCAATGTATAAAATGGCTATTCCTCTAGCATTTATCCACCCCTATTCAGAAATTGCCTTTTTTTTTTTTTTTTTTTTAAGGAATATAATGTCAGCAGTGAATTAAAAAGGCTAAAAGCATTGTCTAGTCTAGCTGTGGATAGAACAGCATGAAACTGAAAGCATATGCAAAACTATTCCAGCCCAGCACTGACAGCTGGACTAATTATCATAAAGGTATTGAGCACACAAGTCTTTCAGTAGATGGCTCAGTAAAACATCTAGGCATACCTTTTTAACCCTGTGTACCACAGAAGTTATGTCCACGCTGACCTTCTGTGGCCCGGTGAGAAAAAACCTGGCTGGAGCAGCAAGACTCCCTATTTCTATATCCAAATTCACTGACACCCCCTCAAAAACTACCTCTAGTTAGGGCAACTGTTACTGTAAACTCTCAGACAGAAGCAGAATCTTTTCAATGCTTCGTAACTCCAAAGCATGCCTTTAAGTAGAAGGAGCAGCCTTCTCTGCCTCTCTTACTTAATTCCTTGCACAAAACAATTACTGTGGGCAAAGTGAAATGCAATCATGAGTTCTGAATTCAATAAAATCCAGAGCAAAGTAGTTCTGCTCTGAGGCTAAGAGCCTCGTAATCTTCACTAAAGAAAAATCTTGATCCCTCAAAGGCCTGTGAATAGTACCAAGGCTGAAAATTTTCCAGGGTTATTAGTTTCCCATCAGAAAACATAGATTCACTGATGTAAAAATATCTTGAAAGACAACAATATAATGTATCAAGGCAGTAATGTAAAAAAGTATACTTAGCTCTCATCAACATGCAATGTGATAAAGTCAAATAAATTCCCAAAATGACATTTGCTGGAGATTTCAAACTTGGATTTTAATTTATTTGAGATTTATCTGGGATTTCTATCAGTGTCCCAATCTGAGCAAAATAAAATTTCAAAAGATTAGACTCTTGCATGGAACTTGCGGACTAAATTCTCAACACTAAGAATTATTGATGGAAATAAAGTTATTCCTATGTGTAGCTGTGCAGCACTGGGGCCTGCTAGAAACCAATAGAAATGAAGCACCTGAATGCTACCATAGATTAGTCTCTTTAGTGGGGGGAACTCACCTGTTTCACCTGTGCTTTAATCTGCCATTGTCATTAAAGGTGTCTTTAAAGGACTCAATATATAAATAATGATCATGTAATGAACTGAATAGTGAGTCACTTACTGGGTGCAGTGTATATAGTCACTTCTCGCTGGGATTCCAGTCCTGAGTATTTGAATTCCCTCTTTTGCCTTTCACCCCCTTCTCTGCCAAGTTGTAATTTCCGTACTGGGTTGTATCAACAGTGGTGGGAATAACGCTTCTAACTGCATCTCCACTTCTATTAAAAACAAACGTTTCCACATAAATCTGCTAATGTAAGGCATGGTATTCCTTACATTTTTTTCCCTGTTAATGATGAAAACAAATGAGTAAGATTTATCTCTTTGACAAGTCATGTGGGTGTGAATCTTTAATTAGCATATAACAGGTTTAGACTTCAAGTCCCTATAGGCGTGGGAATCACTTAAAGAAGAAAATCCCACTTGGTAAATCTCTGGCTCAGGAAGCCAAGAATGTTATTTTAAAAGATACCTGTAAAGATGAAGATTGCAATCTTCATGCATGTCAAGGTAAAAAAGCAAGCTATTTCATCTCCCAGAAACTCGGTGACCATACTTTGATGACGAGCCAGATGGCAGCTGTTCCCCAAGCCTGGTGCCAAGAAAGATGATTGGAGCTGCAATTTACCTTCCGTGGTGAAGCTCAATGCTGGAGCATACCACAGCTGCGAATTTGGCTGCTGCCAGTAGGTGTGTGCACAGTTGGTTTCCTCCCAATTTGGATTCATCAGGTAAGAGGCTGTATCAGTACCCAGCAATTATGAAATTGGCATGCATTGGATTGTTTACTCACAGTAATATTCCTACTGGACTTTATTAAAACACCATCTGTTGTCAGTGCAGACAAAGAATCAAACCAGAAATATCCATGGAGAAAGAGAGAATGTGCATGTGCGTGCACGTGTGTGTGTATGTTCAGCTGTGTTGCAGGATCAGGTCACATTTCATATTCTCTTTTCTTCCTTCATCTTCCTTTACGGGTAGCTTTTCATAATATGCCTACATTCCTAATCAATATTTCCCCTCTCTTAATTCCACCTAGCAAATAAAATGACATTGGGAGAAAAATAAAAATTGTGGTCAAAGTGGAGTTGTGTCTCTGAATCATGCTGGAATGGAAACAAATGAATCTTTGCATATGGGTGGAACTCAACAACATTAGCTTTACTACAAATTAAAGCTGAAATGGTTGAAGAAAAAGTCATCTGACAATGATGTTCAGTTAGAACAAACTTCTGAGTTAATGTGTAGTATATAGGGTGAGTAATAAAGGATATCTGCCAATAATAATATCTTTAGGGCTTGAGAAAAAAAGGGACTAGCTTTTACAATCAGCTGTTTTCTCTTGCTTTTGGTTGGGGTTTTTTTTGTTGGGTTTTTTTTTTTAATCTTTCAGATGGGGATCAGATATTCCTAATACACAGCTGGTCTCCACAAATGGCCAAGTATAATTTTTCATATACCAGCATATAATTCCAGGTGAAATTAATTAGCTGGAATTCTTCATCAGGTAACACACTAATAAAATATGATGCAAGTAATTAAAAATGCAAATACAGGGAAGAGAGCAATAAAACTTGGATATGTCATTTCAGTCCTACAAAAAGGCATCTGTCAATTTAGATCTTTAGTGCATGCACTCACACACACACATACACAAAAAAAAGCCTTTAAAAATAAAAATGTAAACAAGTCCCAGTTCACATCGTAAGATTAAAGCTGTAATAAAGGGAGAGAACACAAGCCAAGAACACCCCCTGGGAGAAGGAGGAAAGTGTGTTAAAATGCTTGGGTTGTTTATGAACTAAGTGTTTGGAGATCTCTCAGTGCTGAATGAAGGAGTTGGGGTATTTTAGAGGACCCACAGGGAGGTTGTTTACTACTATAGGGAGTCACTAAAGCCTGTTTTGCTCAGTATACCCAGTCATCAGAAAGAAAACATTAGTCCTGATATAAGTGAGTTCAATCTACCCACTGCAGTGGGATTGTGCATAGTCAAAAGAGTCAGCTCATCTTTGTTGCATTATTTAATTTCATCTTTGCATGGATCTAAGTTCTGCCCTAAGTTAAAGCCACAAAACCTGACATTGCAGAAGTTTGACTTTGGGCAGAGTAGAGCATTAATTCCAATGACTAAAGTATAATTCCCTTTCCTTTGCTTTCCTCCTCATTGTCACTCTTCCTCTACCAAATTGGTTTAAGCCCTGAGACACACATGTGTACTCTTGTAATCTACTTTACCAAAGCCTAGGATGGACCTGGTGCATTAAAACAGAAATTTCTCCAACAATATGTGCCCCCAAAGTCTGGGCCCTTGTCTTTTGCAACCCACAGAGGACTAATCTCTGCAAGTTTATACCAATGTTCTTCAAGTCAAGAGGTTACAGGACTTTGCTTTTGTGCTTTAGATTGATTTATTTATTTATTCTCTTAATGGGAGGAACATAACACTTTGCCTTGATTTATGTTCAGTGAAGAACTTTATTTTAATTATCTCGTCCATTGCATTCTTCAGCACATATAAGGAGCAGGTTCATTTTTTTAACCATGCACATTTCTGCTGGTGCAACTAAGATGCAATCTTTTTCTCTCTTTCCTCTTGCTGGTCATTTTGGCCAAAATAGGATACTACTCACCACTCTCAAAACCCATTCTGCCATATAGCCTGGAGCTGTGGAGTTCAGCCTCCCATAAGGGCAAGGCCAGCTCCACAGGCAGCAGGACCAGGCAGATTAGATAACACAGACGTGAACTGTCTCCTGGGGACCAGCCCCTGTAAAGTCAAAGATCCTCTCCCATGGAGGAGGCCTCCCAGAGGGACAGAGTCCAGCATGATTTTGCATATGTTCAAGCTGAATCACAAACCAGAGCTCTGATTTAGGTTTCACAGCCCTGGGAAATGCTTGAAAGGAATACCAAATAGTGACTCACATCAGACTTTCTTTACAGACCAGGTAAAATGAGGAATAGTAGCAGGACTCATACCTGTCCCCAACACCTACCCCTTTTCAGCCTCAGACATTCAAGGTTTACGAAACAGAAATGCTTAGAAAAAGGAGACACTTGGATCAATATTGCACATTAGACCAGGTGGACTCCCACCCTTCACTACATCATGAAACATGAAATGTCTTTAAGCTACTTAAGAAGAAACTCTTAGAGGGAATACAGCATTTGCAATCTGACCTCCCAGTTGCAATGAAAATATGGATTTAAATGATTTGGAGGTCTTCAGTTGCTCTGATAATACTTGAAAGCAGAAGGCAAACTTTCCAGTCATGCCAGCCCCTCTGAAGAAGAAGAAAGATGGTTCCCATCCCAAAGTATGTTTTTATTTGGTGTATCCTTTCAGCCTCCAAGTCTCCTCTATGGTGGTGGCGGGCAGGAGAGAGGGTAAGAAAAATAAGTAAAAACATAAAATGAAGCTGCCAACTGTTCCACAACAGAAAGGTTTTTACGATCCACAAGTCCATCAGGAATTCAACAGAAGCAACTAATTACAAGAACCAAACAATCCTCCTCCCCAAGGTGCAGCATGCAGAAATGACCCGTTAGAAAGACGGCTGCCAAATATGTTTGCCAGCAGCAGGGCCAGGGTTTGCCCCACGCTGGAGCTGGAAGGCTACCACTGGCACACGCACTGCCTCCCACCCTACCTGTGCATCGACACTTCCAGAATCGACTGCCATGCTGTGCAATGCAAACGTGCTGAGGCTGTATAACATCTGTGCCAGCACTTCTGCATCCCTATAAATCATTTCCCAGCTCTTGCTGGGGCAACAAGGAAGAAAATGTTGGCATATAAATGTAAATCACTGTATGTCCTCTGGAATAGAATAATAATTGTGTTGATTTACCAGCCACGCACTGTTCCCAGGGATGGATGGGAAGTATTGGCAAAAAAATGTCTCTACTTCCAGTGAAAGAACAGATTTGCTGAACTACACAAAAGGGATTGAAATAATCAGAGATGCTTCTGTCTATGAAATTTGTTCCCTGTTAGACTGAGTATGAGGGCTTCACCTCATTGCAGGCTGAATTGTAATTACTTCACCTCTGGTCATGTCCAAAATAAAAGTGTACAGGGACATTATTGAATCAGTTAACATGGTAGGCACATAAGGGCAATTTTTCCCCTTCTTTGTGGGGTGTGTGCATTCCCAGGCAGAACTGAGGTATTCTGAGATACTTAACAAAATATATGAATAAAATTTGAAAAGCATTGTCCCAAATAAGAAATTCACCAAAGTTAGTAAATCACAGCTTGCTTACTTTTCTTGCATTAAAACTCAAATAGGAAAACTTAGCTCAATTGAGGTCAATGATAAAACTCTCACTGGGACCAAGGTTTTACCCATCAAATCTCACGTCACTTTGTGACGACAACAATGAAGCCTATGACCCACTTTGCAGGGTTTTGTGCATTTTTTTTTCTCTCAGATTTTTGTTTAAAACAAGTTCACTCATGTTTAATCTCTCACCATCTACAAATTTGTTATGAAAAGAACATGATTATTCTACCACACAATAAGAGCGTCAACCTAAAGCCACACCAATGGAATAAAATGTACACTAATTAATTCATACTTTCTCATTACCTTCCAGCAAGAACACTTTGTTTAATTTTCTGTACTGTATTGACCACAGTAAAATATGTAAAGCAATTTTACAGATGTTTCGGGATTTTGTGGGAGATTGCCAGATTCCTTTACTTATACGACAGTTACATGAAGCTAACAATTACTATCAAGATATACACTGATACTTCATAATAATACTAATCTCTCAAAATATTCTGTCTGTATTCCGCACCCATGCTTTATGAACACACAGTTACTCAAACACAGAGTCTAGTATCTTTCACTGTATTATCTGTTCCAGTTGTACTGCTGAAGCTGAAAACCTTTTGTGAGTCACACTGTACATTGGGGGCTGAATTCACAGCCTGTACCCTCCAGAGCACAAGTGGAACTGTATGAAAAATCATGCAATACAGAAGCGTTGTTCTAGTACATCTAAACTGCAGTTTAAAAAAATATATTTATATAGGTACGACCCGTGAAATAGCATGTTGTATTTTAAAGCAATACTGTAGCATTAGACTATATATTTTTAAAGTATTTTTACTGGGTTTACCTATATGTGCATGCCAGATATATTTGTGGACTTTTCTTAGGACCCAGTATTTTTTTCCATTTATATATGTCTTTTACTGTGAAAGACCCAGACACTTCATAAATTTTGTATATACATGGCAGAAGGTAGTAATGTCTCAGATCAAAATTCCAAATGATACAAAAATCATGAGATTTTTGTCAAATCTATGTCAAAAAAACCCTGTTATAGCAGGTATTATGTTTGGTAACAACATTTCCAGAACTATGTACATGGAATAGTGTATATTAATACCACTTCATTATTATATACTTTATTCTTCTACATTATACAGTATTATACTATATTATATATAATTATTATAGATTATTTTATGATCAACCAGTACCTTTCTGTGAAGATCACAAAAGACCAAACAAAGCAAAGCAAAAAGCAGACAAAGCCAAACATCAGAATCTATTTTTACAACGAAAAAAGTGCCACAGTAATTCTAATGAGTAGCATCCTTATTGTTAATGCCTCAAGTGAACAGTGCCACACAATAAATTGCACAGCAAAACAAGGTATCCAGAATGATAAAAAAATCACCTAATATTTCAAGAAGTTAAACCTTAGTCTTTCCAACACATTTCAGACCTAAAAATACTCTTCTTGCTTAACATAAGTTACTTGAATGCCCATCAACTAACCTAAGCAAGTTACACAAGATGCATTTCAGGATGGGACAAGTCATCACCTGGCAGTGACAGCTTTCTCCTTCAGGAGAATTGAGCAACTTGTTTAGCCTAGAAATTAGTACAACAAACTTAACTTCAGACAAAGACCTAGGATGCAGGTAGAATGCGTTTGGGGACATACGTGAAGAGTTCTATGGAAGTTACCTTGCTGTTCACTGGAGATCCAGTGAAGCATGAAAAAAGCAGTTTTCAGGAAGCCTACTCAGTGGTGACAAACTCTATACAGCTTGTGCCTGTAGATCCATATTCTGAAATTAAACATAATATTTTTTAAAATGTCTGTGAGGTACACATTTTCATGACCTCAGAGTCCATGCCCAAGAATTAAGTAAACACAGTCAGAAAAATGGAAGCTTGGTGTATGGGTCTTCACTCTTACCATGTTCACAGAAACTTCACTGACTAGCACCGATCTCAACCCACCTATTCCCAAAAGTGGATCCCAGATCCTGCTGATGATAACAAGTATGTCTACCTATCAGTCACTAGATAAAAAGGTATTCAGTACTAACTGCTCTACAGCTATAATCCAGACTTCAAACTCTGTTTTCTAATAAGAAATAAAAAAAAAGAAAACAAAACCAACAGTGCCAATTGGCAGATGTCTGAAAACTCTGGCAAGCAGATTTGGGGCCAATGCTCAGGGATTTGGTGTTTTTGTGTAGTCATATGGCTCTCATAAGACACATCTCTACATATCCTGTGCAACACTTTTAATGCTGCCTATCTTCTAATACTCTTTTTCTACCTCCAAAAGAAAACAGAGGTGAATAACAATGAATGTAACAGCTTCAGGTCTTTCCTACCAAATCAAACTCACCAGCATATTGAAGTCAGATAGATCTCCATCACCAAGGCAGCTGTCAACAAATTTCCATCTGAGTCTTTCCTCAATACACTAGTATTATTTCATGTCTGACTTGAAATCATGAAATGAGCTGGTGAGGTAACATATGCAGAAGTTCTAGCAGTACACTGTCTTTATCTTGGATGCAAATAACATCATCTCCCAGCATTCACTTAAAACCAAAGCAAAACAATGCTTAGATGAAGGCCAGCTGGTTAAAGCAATTCTCATATCCACACAAATAAACAAAACCCTATAAATACTCATTAAGATACTTCTCCCTAACTCCATTTAAAAAATGAGAGATTGCTATTTATTGTTGTTATTCTATCTATTTAAAAAATCTTGCGATATACTCAGACAAAAAGATGCTGGGGACACATAAAAAGAGAGGAGGAGAGACTGAGAGGGAAAGAAAATACCGGCTTTTTGGAAATAAGACTCACTTTATTGAAGAAATAAAGATTTCCTATATAAAGTAAACTACTAATCACTGCAGTTTACATAAAAGCTCTGCCTACGGAGTCTGAATAAGAGATACTTCTCTAAATTCTGTGTTTCCCCTGCTTGCTGAGGGAGAGAGGGAGGGAGG
>NW_020799095.1:60169509-60189673 GCF_003259725.1 Athene cunicularia
AGGAAGGAAGGAAGGAAGGAAGGAAGGAAGGAAGGAAGGAAGGAAGGAAGGAAGGAAGGAAGGGAAGTCAGGCAGTTAGGAATTGTAAATTAAGAAATAAAGCTTTTTCTGTATGTAAAAAAATACATTCTAAAAAAATCCCACAACAAGCCCAATCATTAGTTTGACCATATTCTCAGCTGTTATAAATGGTTTTGGCTCTGTTGGTGAAGCAGTGCTTTGTGCTGGGATCTCTCAGTAGAAGAACTAACTCTGAAGTTTGATATTCAGATTTGTTGCAGTTTGCCATGGCATTCTGATGTGTGCCTGGTTGTTATGTCTTCCACCTCTACAGACATAATGCTAGTAGATACTACTAATAAACAGTAAACTACAGCACTATACCAAATACATTTTAAAATACATTTAGGTTCATAATTTATATCTTGTCTGATGCTCTAAGTCTTGGCAGTGGTGGCATTTCTAGTTTGTCTGGACAGTCCCCAGAAAAAATGGGACCCCAAACCCTATTTTTCTTTTCTAACTTGTAAATATTTAGACAATCATTATAACAAAATATATATGCAGCTTAATGAATGTTGAAAATATGGTAGAGGGGTGTAGGTACTGCATGTTCATTCATTGATTATTTGCTAAAATCTAGACACCTTCTCATGAAAATAAAATAGAGAAAGGACAGTTATATGACGATGCTTTCTCTTCTTCAGCAACTTCAGTTTTAATGAAAAGTCTTTTAATGTAAAGTAAATCCTGGTCAGCAATTGAAAAATGCTGCTTCACAGATTATTTATTCTGCTTCTGGTACCCCTAACCACCATTTTTAATTCTGAAGTACAGCTGAGTTTAGCAGTGCTATAGGGATTCATTTTCTTTGAGGACTACAAAACACCCTGAAGAGAAACAAATAGATGTGCTATATTGCTGCTTTGTACCAAGCAGGCACCTAAGTTCACCACTTTTGGTGTATAAGTAACCGTTATCCGAGCTGTGTGGATGCAGCATAATGATCAGGAAGCAGATTTTCACCAGTATATAGGCGAGCAATTATACTGACATGAGTCAATGGATATTGGTCAGAGAGATGGCGAGGCTGCTCAGATCCTGATGTTTAATGATAGGCCCTTTGCCTTGAATAATTACAAATCTTATATGGTTGACACATCTTAATTCATGAGATCCTGGTGTGTATAATTGGATAGAAGTATGAACTTGATTACACTAGTGAACTTGCTTTCCAAAGGGAAAAAAAAAAAAAAAAAAAAAAAAAAAAAAAAAAGTGATAACAGGCTTCTTTGTCATCAAAGGGTAAAGAAATGTGACAATCTGGGAACCAGTTTTAGGACCCCATCTGCTAAACCAGAGAGAAATCAAGATTTTACAGTTCTATAAATATTTTAGTGTATGCCATCATTTATGAACTCTGGCAGCTATCATAAAATCTCTCTGACTTTTGTTACAACTGCATATAAGGCCAGAAAATTGCATCTCATGGTAAACCATAAAAACCTAAGTAAAAGCACCATTCCTTTCAGTATATTCTAAAAATATACAACCTCCCTGTCAGTACATGGCAGGGTAGTTACCATCCCAAGATGCCTGTTTCTTTCTCATTTTTTTTTATCTGATCTTACCCTGGTCTTTTCAAACCCTTTTGTATTTCAGTATCCTTTTATGTTCCATAAATAACAGCCATCACAATATAACAGCTGAAATAGCTTTTACTTTGTCACAACGTACTGTAAGCAAGAGACACTTGGGTGATGCTAATGCCGTGGATACAGGAAGAATTTATGCTGACCTTTTCTCTAATTGTTCCTGAAATGATTTTCATTCAGTGGTGAGTTTCTTTAGAGCCCTGAAAGGGGGCTAGCTTCAGAGAAGGATCTGATGCTTTAATCACCCAGCAGAAAAACCTCCGTAAAAAAAAGATATAAATAAAGAGTTATCCTGAGATTGAAATGCTCTTTTTAAACTTAAACCTGCAGTCCTGCCCTGTGTTACAAAGTGTCTCTAAAAGACATAGCGATCACTAATCATCAAGTTTGTGATTGGAGAGGATATTCTGGCATTCCAGGGGGGATATGCGCAGTTTGAATTATAAGAAATACTGGCTGAAATTACCAGCCAGCCTGACTAATAGTAATTTACATTTTATCTCAGCAAAGTTTCTAAAATACATTTCATTGAACAATTCTTGGGGATGGGGAGCAAATAAGAAACGAGACAATCACTCTATTAAAAATAAATTCAGGTTATCCTGAATAAGGTTTGATAACCAGGTCAACAGGTTATTAAAGACACTAAATACAGGAACAAAATTTACCAAATTTAAAACTAAATCTCAGGTGTTTAGACAGCATGATGTAAAATCTCTGTCATCTCATTTGAACAGGCAGAATAGAAAGATGAACACTGAAGTGACTGCACATGCAACTATTTGCAAAATAAAAGAACAAATAAGGTTTCTGACATACTTGTTACACACTTGAGCTGGGCACGTCTTTGCAAAGGCAGTTGGCTAAAACACTGGACATGTTGCTTCTCCTTTTGCATCCAACTTAAGCCTTCCTGTAGTTCATAGTATTGCTGTGTCTTAGGACCTGTCTTTGTTTTATCAAACATATGGTTTGATCTTTCATAAAAAAGAGAGAGCTCGCATAAGTATAAATGCATATATATGTACATGTGTGTACGTATATATGCACATGATACTTTATATAACTCAATATACGTGAGGTATTTATGGAGAGTAAAAGAATAAATACTCAGAAATGGTTTTCTTTCTATTTTTCTTTCTTTTCTAGCACATTCAAATTTTGCTGATTAATTAGTTGTGTCCTTTTCTAAAAATATTGACTGCTTGGCCAATACCTGGAAAAATTATGGTAATTTATCCTTGAGATAACAACTCCATTGACCTCATCTTAGTTACCAGAGAGGTTAATTTAGTGACTGGTGTCTGAGTAAATGTAAGAGAGATTTCAGTAATTTTTGAAAGGTCATGCTCCATTCAATAGCAGTTGTTCTTCTTTCTCAAGAATTATTATTCTTCCGTGATGACCACACTGATTCCTATACACAGTGCAATCATTTATGACAACTTTAAGAAATTTTGGAGTCTGACTAAAAATCATTGCCTATCAATTGTAGGAATGCTTTTGCTCTTTGCATTACCTCTTGTCTTCTATTCTCAGCTCCACTAATTCATCTAGGTGATGGAGCCCAAGAAAATGGTGTCTTACTCAGAGAAATCTCCATCACTGTATTCTCTTTCATACATAAGTGCATTTCAGGTTTTCAGCCTTCAGGTGTTCTAAAACAAACTGAAAGAAGTATAGATGTGGGTTCTGGTTTGTACTATGAATCCAATTCAATCCTTTGGTTGTTTTGATGTGTTCAAGCTACTGCCCATTTATTGAAAATTCATTAATTTCATTTTAGACAGGACTTCTCTTAGAAACCAAACCTAGAAGAGATTTGGTTTGTAAAATTCTGAAGCCACATGACAATGATGTCGGCAGGAAAATAACTTCTTTTACTGTCCGTGATATTTCATGGCCTGAAAAGCAAGCCAAATTTCTGCTACAATAAAATAGTTAAGCAAGTAACATAGTCCACATGGGATGTGTAACTAAAGTCTTACTATATTATGGCCTTACAGATGTTGCATCTTCAGAGAAATATACTGTCTTTCTTCCTTTTGTGGCTTCCAGGTTACTACTCCCCTCAAACATTTTTTTTTTCTTATATTCAATAAAACTGGCTTTTCTATCAGTTTAACATAATGCTTTTTCCCTGTGTCACATCCTAGGAATTAAAAAAATCCCCCACGTCTATGACCTAATTCACCTTCCATTTACACCAGTGCAAGTTCATTGATGACAACAGTGCTTCATCTAATTTATGACAGCAGGAGAACAGAGCCCAGAGTTTCTCACCTTTTCAGAAACAGGCTTTGAGCCAAAACCTGTGAGGTCACTGGAATCTTTTTCATGGATTTCAGGGATCTCTGCATCAGGGTCCTAATGAGGACTCTGATGGCCTTGATACCAGCAGCAGTTGATTTTAAGAGGGCTACACAGCAGTGAGAGAGTGAGCTCAATGGACTCCCAAGGATTTTCTGCTGGACTTTCTCTCTTGAAATTCAGTGAGTGAAATGCGTGTCTCTAGAATATAGAGACAGGAGAAGTAACATCAACACAGCTGGAATTTCTCCCACCATCTAGGTACAAATACACAGCTTAAGTTTCCTTTATCATAAGGATCTGTACCAGCAAAATGCAGTGACTTTGGGACACCCAGGGAGGAAGCATGGGAACTATCAGGTTGTGACTTTTTGAAGCATATTTTTTAAACTAGCACAAAACTCCAATCTACTGAAAGAGAAAGAAAAAGATTAAATGAAGGGCTAAGAGGAATGACCAACGGTAAAGAGGTAAAACACTTTACCTGTAAACCAGCAAGATGTAACATATTCCATCCTGTGGGATTGCAGTGTCCTCCCTCCCTTTAGCAAATTTCCCTGGACTGCATCCCTTTTCAGGGCAAATTGTTACAGAGTGCATGAGCAACACTGATAATAAATCCTATGATGATCAGAATGTTCATCAGGGACAGGAAAGGGATCTTACCCCTGTACTCAGCACTGGTGAGGCCGCACCTCAATTCCTGTGTTCAGTTTTGGGCCCCTCACTACAAAAAGGACATTGAATGACTCGAGCGTGTCCAGAGAAGGGCAACGGAGCTGGTGCAGGGTCTGGAGCACAGGTCGTACGGGGAGCGGCTGAGGGAACTGGGGTGTTTAGTCTGGAGAAGAGGAGGCTGAGGGGAGACCTCATTGCCCTCTACAGCTACCTGAAAGGAGGGTGCAGAGAGCTGGGGATGAGTCTCTTTAACCAAGTAGTAAGTGACAGGACAAGAGGTAATGGCCTCAAATTGCACCAGGGAAAGTTTAGACTGGATATTAGGAAGCATTTATTTCCAGAAGGGGTTGTTAGGCATTGGAATGGGCTGCCCAGGGAGGTGGTGCAGTCCCCATCCCTGGAGGTGTTTGAGTCAGGTCGACATAGAGCTGAGGGATGTGGTGTAGTTGGGAACTGTCAGTGTTAGGTTAACGGTTGGACTAGATGATCTTCAAGGTCCTTTCCAACCTAGATGATTCTGTGAAAATAATAAATAGCTTCATTTAATTCTTTCAGGCTTTCTATATATGCTGCTAAGATACAACACTCATTTCTTGAAATGGAAAATTTTCTTAAAAAAAAAAAAATCTTTCTGCTGCCTATCACTCCAATGTTTAAAATTAAGATCCCTTTTCCTCAGGTCAGCTTGAATTAGGATTCAAGCAAGTATGCTTTCTTCATGTCCCATGGCTGGTGTTAGATCACAAGTCCCTCCTCATTACACTATGCAGAAAAACTACGCAGTGTGCTGAGATTGCTCTCAATTTGTGAATAAGATGGAAAGGTCTCCCTCCTCACCTGCTAATATACATAGTATTTCTGAGGACACAGCAGGACACTCAGTCAGGCTTGACCTCATAACACCTATTCTTGTCCCTTCTAGCTTTCTGCTTCCACTTTCATCACTGAGAGCTCTTGCACTACCATGCAAGATGTGGCACCATCAGTTGCCTGTGAGACAAAATCTGTAGTTGACAGTCAACAAACATATGCTGAGAGTGCAAACAAGATCTCAAATATGCTTCAAATCAGGGGAAAAAAAAAAAAAAAAAAAAAAAAAAAAAAGCAGCTAGTACCAAATTTTCAGGTGGAAGGGGGTTTACAGTTTCCCAGACTGTCCATATATCACTTGGATTCTGCAGAAGGCTTTTAGGAGGGAAAGTGAGTGGTTTAGTCCTCTAAGCTTCTAGTTTTTGCTTAATTGGTTTAAAGCATTTTCAGTTTTGTTTATTTAATGGTATGGATTAGTCACATTTCTATATACCTTTTGAAAAAGAAACAAGAGCATCTTCGGATGTGGAGGAGTTTGTTCAGTCCTACATTAGCAAGTTTTCCACCCTTGACTCTTCCCTGCTTCAGTGTCACATCCCTGTGAAAACAACATGGAAACATCCTGGAAAAAAATAAGAAACAGCAGGCCACGTACCAGCTCACAGCAATCACTTTGAACTGACACATAGTGGTGGGTTTGCATGAAAATATTAGACTTGGAACTGATATTGAGGCCTGGGAATGCCTCGGGCTGGAAAGCAAGCAGTCACCTCAACCAGCAACTGTGTTGGACAGTGTGAGCCCGAGCTCTCGCTACGTGCAAAAAGGTCAGTGTTGATTTACAGCCCGTGAGGTGCTTGTCTTTGATTTTCATCCCTGTTTCTGACAGTACTCCTACACATGTTTCATTCTAGCCCATGATTAAGTTGTACAGAGCTCACTCAAGCAATTGTTTAAAATTAAACAGATATTTCAGGGCTTTCCTCAGTTTCATCCTTTACCTTGCATTTTGCTGGAAAGCAGGCTGGTCTGTTAGGCTGAAAATGTCTCCAAATTAATAGGACAGTTGCCAGCTCAGGGATAATCATCACATGAAGGGTACCTTGTGGATTCAGGTTCCCAACAGAGTAAGTACATATACATTTATCACACCACAACCTCCTTTCTCTATACAACAAGGTAGAGTTGTGACTGATAAAGGGCAGAAGCCTGATATGAAGATAATTCCCAAGCAAGAAGTGCAGCTGGGCAGAATTTCACCAAAGTCAGGAGTGCTGTCCCTCAGGAGTGCACAACTGTGCTTAATCAAAGGGTTCTGGGTTGAGTCGTAACCCCTGGAAGCACAGCTCACGGCACCAGGAATCTGTGGCCAAATCCCACATCAAAATGTCACCCAAGTGCTTGACTTCCTGTGGTGGACTGCTTTGTAGACATTAATAAATGTAAGATACTATTAATCTAGTTGCTTTCTTGTCCCACTATGGGACTTAAAGATCTGAGTATTCCCAAGAGGGAACATGGTTTTCAGTAAAGGCCATGGATGGAGATTTAGGACTGCTGGGTCTTCTGCTGAGCTGTGCTGTGGGTTCCCTGAGAAACACCTGGCAAGCAGATCAGCAGAGGTCCCACAGATATCAGCACCTCACCAGCTTGGGGACATAACCTTACAGTCTGTGGTTAATTTTACCCCCAGCTGGTCAGCGTATTTAGCTGGCCACTTGCATATGTGTAGCCCACACCAGGCACAATTATTTAGCTTATGCTTCTCTCCATGTCTACTGCTGTGGCATGGCTTGACCATCCAATTATATTCATATTGTCAGTTGAGACAACTTATTTGGCAACTGATACCTTGATCCGTTCATACATTTGCATCATGCTGATAGCACACAGCCATGGCAGTGGTCAAGCTTGTAAGGTATCATGTGTAATCTCTAAATCTGACTAAAAATATCTTAAACAGAATAAGTGAAAGATGGAAGTTTCACCAGCTAGGGAGAGATTACTTCAAAGATAATTGTACTCTTGTGAAAAAGGTAGATGCTACACCAAGGTATATCTAAAAATGGCAAGCATCATTTAAAAAAGATAGAAACCAAAAGCAGAGGTCCTTCCGTATTCACACCAGAGACAAAAGTGGGAGAAGCCTTCCAAAAGGACAGACCACTCAATCCCTTCTGCTCACACAAAAGCATGTAGGAAATGGACCCAGAGCATTTAGCATCTGGTGGTGAAGCAGGCACTGGTACCACCAGCAGGTGAACTGGACATCAACAGAGAGTCTTCTAGAGTCTTTAATGACAGGCCAAACAACATGTGGCTTGTCGTAAATGTTAATACCATGCTGGCTGGGTACAGCCTGGACAACTCTGGGTGCTGTGGAGGCCCCTTATTCATGAGGTTTTGTCAGAGAATAAGATGTGACTTTACTGTGTTTTCTTTGAGTGACAACCACTCAGTGTAACTGTGCCTGATGATCTTTTGCTGGAACAGACACTTCTATTGAAATTTCAAAAAGATGTGCATCACTGTAAGACATATTTCAAACTCGCAGGCTTTCATGAGGTTTGGCCTATTCAGACCTGCTTAATTAACATGCCTCTTCTCAGTCATCATCTCAAAGACTGTTGACACTGATATATTTTTTTAAAAGCTTGATGAAATTTCCCAGTTTTGCTTTGCATGACTTTTGATTTATTGTTAGTTTATTTGCACCCTTTTAGGGAGGGAACCCCACTGGCTTTAACTTGGTATGCGGAGAAAATAGCCCCTTACCATAGAAATTAGTTCAGTTTTATGTTTTTCAGAATCCAGTTGGTTGAGGGCAAAATTCGGTATAAAACTCCCAGGTGTTTTGATCTCTCCATAGAGACCAAGTTTATGGACATGAAGAGCAATCAGCTGATTGCTGTAACAAGCTCAGTCATATAAAAAGCCTGAGAAAACAAAACTCAAGCAAGAAGAATTTGCCCCTCTTAATTGCTATACAAGTTACAGAACCTTTCTTAACAGGTTCTGTTTAGCCATAAATATTACATATGCTTTTAACAAATTTTCATGCTACCATTTTTTAGTAGAAATTGTTCCAGGATGTAATCTTTTAAACTAAATAATTATCAAAACATTACAGTACGAATATAAACATTTCAGCCAGTGTAACTAAATCATTCAACCAGGACAAAGAAAATGTACTTCTAATATTTAAGGTAGAGAAAATTAATATAGCATGTCATCCCATAAATTACAGTGGTTCTCATTTTCTTACAAAGCCATCATGAATGTCATCTATCCACATTTCATCATTTCAAAGTATAGATCTAAAATGCAAAATCTTACCCTGAAGTTCAGGAAGACCTTCTAATAAAACAATAAGAACTGATGAAAATCAAAGACACATTGCCTTTTACAGAATAACTCACAATGATTTTCCTGAAATCGACAAAAAATTTCCCTAGATGACTATTCTTCAAGTCAAGCAGGATTTTCCAAGCCTGACCCCTACTGACAGAAAATAATGGGAACCTTCTCCCTCGTATATGTGAGTATGGGATCAAATCCTCACTTAATCAAGTCTGTTCTCCAATCCCACGCAGGAATCCAACCATGGCATAGATGGAATAAATCAAATCATAGCTCTCTGCTTGATAGTGGGAATATATGCTTCCATTAACACATACTGGCAGTCTTAAACTACTGAGGAGTGTGTGAGTGAAAATAGTTTGGAAAAGAGTGCACAGAAAATATTCAAAGTCCATAAAAAAAAAAAAGTTCTTCACTGTATAAAACCACAAAGGCCTTGAAGCAATAATAAAAGAAAAGATATCTGATATCTCATATTAAACTATCACATTTGGAAGGTGCAAAAATACATCAATGAAGCTTCACTCAGCAACAACTGGGAGTGACAAACATAGGCTTACAAAGACTCCCGGCAGGAAGAAATCACTGTATGGGTATGATAATGGAGCAGGGCCTGGCTGAAACAGGGCAGTTGGGTTTCTTAGTGGTGTTTAAATCCTTTTCATCCACTCCCCACCTTTATATCATCCATGGGGCTTGGTGGTTTTTTTTTTTTCTTAAATATCTGAGCAGAGTGGATCTCTAGCCAAGTCTTTAGCCTGCACAGCCTGATAGCCCTATCACGTTCCCTCAATGTTCAGGTGACTTGTAGCCACACTGTACTCCCACCTCAGCTGTTCGTTCCCATCTGAGTTTTGTTTCATTTTGTTTTGGTTTCCAAGTGGCAAGTTGCATGTTTCAGTGCTGTGGCCCCCTTTCATTCCAGTACATCAGTGGTCCTTATACTATTCATTTCCTCTTTGCACTGTTAATATCTCTAGACCCTCCTCACACTCTACAGTTGAAGTATTGTTATTATTGGCTCTTTTCGACCTACTATCTTTTCCAAATTTTATTCACATACTATCTGTTCCATCTTCCAGATTGTAAAAAAAAAAAAAAGATGCTGTATAAAACTAGGCCACATGCCAATTCCTGCAAAAACTCAGTTTCAAACTCCCCAAGTCAGAAACCTGTTGTCATTTGTCCCAACTTTCCCTTTACAAACATTTAGCCATTTTCAGCTAATGTGACAGTGTTCCCATCCCTGCCAATTGGCATTGTTTTCCAAAGGCAATTTTGTGAAGCACGTGACCTAATGCTTTCTGAACGTCACCTCTGTCGTCTTCCCTTCATCTGCCCCCTCGTGAAGCTGACAGCTGCAGTGCACAAGTTGATGTGGCACAGTTTGGAATAGGTACTTGCTACTTCTACAGTACCGTTCTTTGCTATCAGTTTTCAGATTTTCTGCCCTAATAGCTCCATCATTTTACTGGACAGGCAGATTACATCTACTAGATGCTAAATGGCTGGATTTCTCTTCCCCCCGGCTCACTTTCCCTGCATTTTATGCTGTACATATTCTGTTTTATTCCAGGCACCAGTGTTAGTGATTCAGTATGTTCACAAATTTGCTTAAGATGAGGGAACTCACATCATTGTGTTCTGGTGATTTGTGTATTTAAATTTTCTCAGGTACTTACTTACCTGCCTCTATCAATAACCATATCAGCTATGATCCTTACTGCTTCTTAATTGCCCATACTCTTTTATTTCCCTTTAAATGATAGATTCAAAAAAAGAAGCTTAGTGGTTCAGTCATATTAAAATCATAATTGATTTTGCCTCACTCCTCATTTATTAATGGACTTACACTACCTTCTCACTAATAAACCTCCCAGTAATGAGTTTAGTCCGCAGAGGATACATTTCCACCTCAACAAACCACCAAGCAATTTAGGACAGTTGGTAGTCTCTGCTTAAGGGAGTCCGAAAACTGGAATAGAAATTTATGCAGGCCATAATTAAAGTACTTTTAGAGAGCTGTGTGGGGAGTTTACCGACATTCTTTGCACTGTGCCCATCTGTGGTCAGTGTAATTAATCCTTCATTCACAATCCAACAAGAACTAATCTTCACTTACAGTTTATGATAAAGAGGAAGGTTCAAATACTTACGCAGCAATTAAACTCTAGCAATTTTTTTTTCCTTTGAACAGAAAAGGTTTGTGAAGGTGATGAGGACAGATCTTTTTGGAGCTGATCAGCACTGGGGAAGGTATGCAGACAGCAGAAAAGCCGCTCACTGGGATAACAGCTGTTCCAGATGTGTGGAAAGACCAGCACAGCCAGAAAAATCAGAAACAGGACTTTGCCAGTTCACAATTACCAGTGGGAGAAGATTACTTCTCAGAAGTAAAATATAACCAGTAGTTTCTACTGCAATTACTTAAATGAAAGCACAGTCATACACTTGAGGGAGGGAAGGTCACTGGGCTGACAGACAATATACTGCAAGACAAGCCACAGTTGGATTGCAAAGGTTTAATCTTGTCCCTTTCTGGATTTAATGACAAATCCCTGTGACCTCCTTTCCTTCCAGGACTGTAAGATTTTAGGAGCAAGAAACTTATTTTTCCAGCACCTAAATCACTGGGATCATGGTACAGGAGGGGGGTTCTCATAAATCTAAGATTGTAGTGCGACCTAACAAAAAGCTCCTGCTATAGTGCTATTTTCTCCTGCCCTCGCACACGATTACTTAGACACAAGAGAAAGAGGACAGTGAGAGGAGTCTTCCTCCCTGCTGAGCTGTGGGAGGCTCCATAGCAGATCCTTTGGTGAGTGATAGAATGCTGAGGGGAAGAAAATGGGCTAAACTGGGGAAGCGAAAAGTTCTGCTGGCCTCAGCCCTCCAGCTGATGCAGCAACCTTGTTGGAGTGACTTGACTGGGAATTGATGCTCCCTGTTCTGTACTTGAGTTAGAGGCTCCCTGTTTTGTACCTCACAGGGAGGATGGTGCTGAAGTCTTGCCTTTTTGATTTGCTGAAGTTTAGTGCTACTTTGCAAAGGCATAAATACCCCCTAACGTGTAAGGGAAAAATCAGGTCTATAAAGGTTAACTTTTGCATAAAAATCACTTACCTCCTTCTAGATCTCTCTCTTTGGATTCTGGAGGCATAATGATTACTATTTTTGGTGAGCTCTGGAATGGACAGTGCATGCGTCTGTTCTTGCCATTTTCTTACTGTTTCCCCCTTTTTCATATACATAAATACAAATGCTAAAGAGAGATCAGTCCAAGACTTTACATTCCTTTATATGCCAGTAACCCACATACAGTTTTTTCCATGGTAATTCATCACTGATAAATAATTAACACACACATGAACAAAAAAAAAGTGGGTGCCAACCAATCAGAATAACAGCAAACTAAACTCCCTTTGCATTGAGATAAACAGTTCTACTAAGTGAAGAGGCATGTAAAATCTGAGAGGGGATGCAGGGAGAGAACACGGGATAATGCAGCTTTCCTAATAGCATTTTTAGTTGTCATTAAACACAGTCAGGGTTTCCAAAGCTAAAATACATGTTAACACATTCCAAAGCACATCTATTAAAATATTTTTTCAGTACTTCAGTACGGCAAATGATGCAAAGCCAAAATTCCCCAGACAATGCACAGAACATTAGAGAATTAGTTTAACATTCTGACAACCCTGCAATTTTATTTAAACAAGTTCTTCCCTACCCAATTCCCTGCAGAGAAGTATTGTACCCTTTTGTTGATTGTAGTGGACATATTGCAGATCTCCGATTACCTTCCCAAAGGACCACCCACTAAAAGAAGTTTTTTGTGTTGCAAGCACAGCTTAGCTCAATCCTCTTCCCTCCTATTCACCTTCTTTTTTTCTTTTCTTCTCATTTTTTCTTTTTTTTTTTCCCTCCCTTTTAATTTTCTTAGCATTCTCATATGCTGCAGATGAGCTGACAGACTAGCCTGCCATCTGTTCTTTCATGACATGGCGCAACCTAATCAATTATCCCCAAACCACTTTGGAGTAAATAAAATGTCTACAATAATAATAATTAGTCAGTTAAAAAGAAAACATCATCACGCAACTCCTGGTGGGAATGAGGTAGATTTCAGAACACAGCATTTTATTAACTGAGATCATTAGACCAGGAGAAGACAACTTTGGGAGTAAAAAAAGTCACCTTCAGGAATTTATTCTGAGATATGAATATAAGACAGCATCCCTAGACTTCAGACATCTTTGACCCCTTGTAACCAGTGATCCCAGGTTCAAGTAAATTTGCCACTCATGAGTTTCTAAGATTTTGCTATTAATAGATGTGTTAGCGTAAACATGAGAATTTGTATTGGCATTAGGACAAAAAAAAAAAAAAAAAAAAAGACCAGCAGATGAGTTATATGGTGTAAAGAGGCATATGCATTTCTCAACCATATGTATAAGGCCTGACATGTCTTCAGGGAGAGATTTGCCTACAACAACCAACATGAGTAAAAATCCCCTGAGTAAGAAGAGTACGTTACCCATGCGCCCACTTCAACAACAGGCAAAAAGCAAAAACATTGCCACAAACAGAAATCAGATTTGCAATATATTATGAATTAAGAAAATCAGGAAGATAGCCCAAAGCAGTTCCCTATGAAGTTAATTTGAACATTGTTTTTCACAGTGCAAGCAACTGCTTACTATTTTAACTCTATGACACTGATTTAGTCAGAATACAGTCGCAATTATTCAACTCAATCAATTGCTGGGCATTTAAAATATATCTTAGCACTCGAGTGCTTAGAACATTTTCAGCATTTTTACTTTTGCCACATGAAGGAAGTTATAGATAAATCAGAAAGATTCAGTGCTCCAATGAGATCATCAGCAAATTGTCAAGGAATCCATACAATCTCAGTGCAATCAGTGCAATCACACTGATGGATCAGAGGGAAAAATTTCCTCATTACTCTCCTTATTTTAAATATAAATGGATGTCATGTACATTCTATATTTTATGTCCTGACAGGTTAACATGTATAGCTGTGTTACCAAATGGCATTTTTTATCAGTAAGTTGTGAAAAAAAAAGTTTTTTCTGTCGTGTTTCTAAGTATTAAGGATGTGGCAATAAGTAAAATAACTTCATGTGTACAGGTGCTGTCCCCAGTCTTCTCTAAACTGTTAGCACTGCACATCCTTTAATTATCATCCTCTGGAGAGCCAGTTTTACCAGAAAGTTAGAAAACAATGTAACAATGAGTCTGAACTTTCTACCCAAAAATTCCCTGATCAACCTGAGACAATGTAGACTATCTCCTGTGAAGTAAGGAGCAAGAAAAATTGTAGGAACCATCTTAAGAGGTTACAACTTTGATATATAAATATCAGATCACCTACTATAGTATTCCAAAGTCTAGGTAGCTCTAAACAAGAATACTGAGTACATCGAATATCTGTGTTTGCTCTCATGCTGCCCCAGCTTGACTGGCGGGAGACCAAGGCAGTTAGCCATAAAACATAATGCACAGCAGCAAGGAATCTCATACTTTATGATGCTGTTCTTTACAGGCTAGATTGCGTCTGTTCTTACATATTCATGGTGAGGCATGAGGCAGAGTCAAGCTTACATCCTTGTGGCCTTGTTGCAACTTCTGACAAGAACATAAACAATCAGGTGGGAACCTGTAGAGAGAGGGTGGAGAAAAATTTCTACCACAATGTAGGCCAGTGAAGATAAAGCAATGAATCACAGGAGATCTTCATCAGTTCCTCCATGAATACTCTGCTGTGATTTCTGTGACATGTATATAGCAACATATTTACCTGTTTAGGTTCTCATACCACTTCTTCTGCAGTAGCCAAATGCTTCTGACATGCTGACAATATGCTTAGTTTTCAGTTTTCTAGGTACTTCAAAGGAGCGTTCCCCTTTCTGTTGCAGCTGCTAACCTCTTCCTTCTGCGTGTTTCTCCATGGTTTACTATCTACTTCAGAAAAGGGCTAGCAATTATTTGCCTGATGTTTCCATAACTTTGACCACCTTGAAATGTGATTTTGTGATTTTTGTTGAAATGTAGGACATGGATCCCTTGCAGGCTTTTGCAAACATGAGAGTTCCCATGTGTCGTTGACACTGATGAATTGCTAGATCACTACAGAAGAACTTGGAAATGGCAACGGAGCTGGCTCCACTGGAGCTAACTTGAGCTCCTGAGAGGGACCAGAGGGGTTTTTGATTCTTTTTATTACATGATATCAATTAAGCATTTAACAAGTTACAATAAAAAGCAACTTTCCAATGGAATTTTTAACACAATGGAACCAAATTACCTTTGAGATGGTTATCGTTTGAAGTCTTGAGTAGAATGAAAATAAGGCAAATGCCAACACATATTCATTCAGATTGCCCATAACAACTTACTAGGCATCCCTGTTTCAAATCAAGTACATCTGTGAGCCTTCTCCTTGACAGCAGCATGAAATCCCGTGTGAAAAACATTGAATGGCACAGCTGATGCAGAATGCTAACAGAAAATACTGCACCAAGCAGCTTTTGTTTCGAAGTGGGTACCTCTGTTATGCAATGCTCTTAGAATTTGCTTCTTTCAAAGAATAATAAAAAAAAAACAAACAAAAAAACAAAACAAAACAAAAAACCCTCAGCAAACAAACCCCACAATTCCTACAGCTTTCTCAACTCAGGTGATATTTCTACACTTGGTCACAGTCTATTCACAGCAATTCTTTAATTCTGGTGTTGGCACAGAGGCTATATTTGTAGCACTCAGTTGGAGCCCTCATCAATGCCTATAAACAAAAAATAGCAATGGAATTCACTAATATCAGCAATGTGCTTAGCAGACACAGAAGTAGTTTTAACAATTCCCTTCTACTCTGAGCCTTTTTGAGACTTTCTGTAGTCACAAGGAAGATGAGACAGAACTATTGTGGACAACAGTGGTAATATAAGACTATGGATAGGACTTAACTTTATTGATGTGCAAACATTAATTTACAAGCTTGAGATCTTCTCTGTGTAATTTTGCATATATCTGAGAAGAGAAAAGCTAAAATTAATATTAAAAACTTCTGAACAGTTCAGCAAAGACTCGTCTGAGCAACAGGTATGAGGGAGAATGCAAGTGGTCATCTCTTCGTTACACTTCTCACACAAAAGCCAGCCACAAATGCTCTCTCAGGCTATGGGTATGAGTAACACACTTTGCCCTCTCTCTGCTTCTTTGCCCTTGGGAAAAGGGGAGAGGGAGGGACACAGAGGAGAGAGTGAGGTGTTGATGATGTTTCCTGTCCATGGAGGCACACAAAGCAAACCAGAGTGTGTATGAAGGCATGGAGACCGTTGCTCTGAAGGCTGATGTAGGCTCTGCAGGCCACCTGTTCGGAAGGCAGATATTGTTCCTCACTGAGCTCTCCTACATTTGTACAACATCTGATGCTATCCCTTTGTAACCTCACTACATATGTTTTCTCACCAGTGTACACAGTATTACAAGCACCATTCCTCCTCCCACAAGCAAGAGAATCTTTTCATTTCACTAAGGCGTATTGTCATATCCACAGATTCCTGCTGCTTATTTCTGGTGCAATGTCCATATGCACAGCACTTCTAGACATGGTGCGGCCCTCTCTGTGGTAAAACAGAGAGAATATCATCTTTTCCCCCTCCCATGGCCAATGATCCCTCCACACTGTGCATTTGGTAGAGCTTGCTTATTTTCTCATTTGTTCCTTCTATTCCCTACAGTGTTTGAATAGTGTATCCAACATGACACAAAGCAAGTATACACCTGGTCCTTCCCCAGACACATTAGCAACTTAAGTATGTTTTACCTTCTCCGACCTTTTCTGTGATGTTCTGGGCACCTTAGAAACTCTCATGAGGATCTGAAAAAAACGAAAAACCTCCATTACTCCACACACACATGTGGACTTTCTCTTGTGCTATACACAAGTTCAGTTAGATGCTTTTCAGCCTTTGATCTGCTTTAATCAGAAGAAGGAAGTCGGCTGAGGAAGGAGGATATGAGCTTTCTTTCATGCTTGTTCTATTTCTTAGGTCCAATAAAGAGGACAGCACAAGGATGGTTGGGGAATTAAGTGCAAGATAATCAAAGAAATGACTGAGAGGGGTCTGCACCCTGCCAGCTATCCTGAGCTTTGCCCCTCACTCATGTGGCTAAGCTTTGGGAAAGGAGGGCTTCTCTGTTAACAGGGGTTAGTGTCTTTGCTTCCCCTGTCCCTTCTCTACCACCTCATGCTCATCTTTATTAGCTTTTTCACACTACACAGTCCTCTCATCGATTACAAGGGCCAGCACAAAGCAGCCTAATGATGGGTCAGGCTTAATGAGAAAAGCGGCTGCTCTTGAAGTGGTGTGGCTTCGTCCCGCACCCCGCTGAGTCCTGGCATGTAGAGCTTTGCCTCCTTTTAGAGAGCAGAGCCATGGAAAATCAACAGTGAGCAGCCTGGTGCCTCTGAACAGAAAGGGCCATGTGCATGGCTATTTAGTGCTGTAAAAGAGAGAGCATTTGCACAAATGGGAGTGAACATAAGGAGGCCTTCAGAGAAGAATGGGGCCTTGGCAAATTTATAGACTCCCCTGAAAGAAAGTGATTACAGATCATTATCCAATTGAGGCAGATTGATGGGTTAGGGTCAAAGTAATACTGCAGAGCTCACTAGAGGGACAATGCCTGCTTGTCAGTTCTGTCCGGGAAAAGAAAGAGAAGGGAAACTACCACACAGAGAGGAAAGACTTAAGCTTTTCCAGCCTCTATCTGAAAAATCGTTACTTATCTTGAACATGTGTTCTTTCAGAAAAAAAAAAAAAAAAGCCACAACACCCTGGAATTGCAGGAGCAGTATTGCTGAGTTAAAACTAGGCATTCAGAATTGTAAATAATTGTGCAAAGACCATGTAAACAGCACACGCACAAAGCCTTGCTTGTTACTATTACTCTCAGACATCACAATGAATACTAGCACCAGTAATGGATAAATCGCATCTTTATTTCATTTATTAAAAAAAAAAAAAGACAAAACCAAAACCCCAAAGACATCTTCTAAAATAAATGTGTATATTTTTTTAATTTTGGTGAAAGAAGGATGGTTTTGTTAACAGCTATGGTTGAACAGATTTGAAACTCTGCAACATCTGGTCAGGCAAAACTCAGCAGTACTGACATTGAATAAAACAAGAATAAATGTGCTTCTATTGTTTCTTCTGTATTGATTTTTAGAGTGTTTAAAAGTGCTTTGCATTCATGCACTTTTCAAATAGCCATAGAAATGGAAACAGCATGGCCCAAAAAGCAGCTCACAACATTTATTGTGCGTTTGCCTCCCATTTTTCAATATGATTTTGGAATGTAAAGAATTTGAGCAAAGAGAGAAGACAAGGCACTCATGAGAGACCTGATTTGGTTTTTAATTGTGTTTATTTATTAACTTCTCTCTTATTCCCCATGTCTCAGAAGCAGAGCACCACACACACTTTAAGGGATGCATCCCCATGTCCTGGTGAATAACAGAGTAGCACTGGCCCTGTTTCAAATAAAGGCTCAGAAGGGCAGCTTGCCTTGGGGCTACTGTCTTGGGAGTTTAGGGTTCCCTCAAGTTCCATTACAAAACCTCCACAGACATAGAAGTTACAGCCCTGGCACTCACCGTGGGCTGAAGTGGGTGTTCAGACATGAAAAGACCTATCCTGAAAATAATATAATAATTTGCTTCTATGGACTTTGGCTCAGGCATGAAGTAGTTCCAAGAGACTCACCTGGAAAATTTGTAGGAATACCAGGTACAGGTACTGATATCCTAACTCCCATCTGTGTGTGATAGAATGAGCTGTCCTGCAGCCATTAGATAAACTGTGGCTCAGCCTTGGAAATAACTCTGGATACACCCAGACTTGCTTGTTCTCACTTAAAGCAGTAAGGGTAACAAAGAAATTATAAACTTTGCTGGCTTCACACTCATCTGCAATTTCTAAAACTGTTAAAAGCATCAGGAGAGACTCCCAGACTCTCACTTCATGTAGTACCTCTCTTGTACGACACATGTGGTTTTATGTTCATTTGGTAGCATCCCACCTGCAGGATGGCCATGTTCCTTCTACAGAGTGCTTCTAAAAAGGAATCTTTAATACCTTTGCTGGAAGAAGAGATCACTTGCCAAGCTCCTCTTTCTTTTTGTGCAGGGGTCCCCGGACTCTTAGAACCACCATTTTTACCGTCTCCCTTATGATTCTCAAAACAACTAAATTTTCAGTGTAACTGACAGCCCTTCTCCACTGCCCTGAGACGGTTTGTCATTTCACCTTCTGTCTATAAATCAGAAAGGACCAAATTACATTCATCAAAAAAAGCCTGCTAGAAAGACCTGTGGCAGGTGTGTGCAATGCCATTCTACACAAGACCCACCTTGGCATCTGGTGAAACCAGGGATATGTTACATGCTAGAAAAAAAAAATAATAAAAAAAAAAATAAATCTGTGGTTGTTTGCCTACCTTATTGTGTTTGCTAGGCTGGAGTTTTAACTTACACATGTATTCCCTGAATTAAGCTTGACACTTTTGAATCTTTTCCCATTTTCCTCATTCATCATTTTGTTACTGGGTGTGACATACATACATACATACATGCCACACATCCTTGAATCTTTCAGCATATAATGGAGTTGTAACAGACAGGATACCATGTATGATACAACATACATTGTGCTAAGATATTTTTTATCTGGCCTCTTCTTCCAACTTTTCTCTGTTTTGGCCTAGCAGTATTCTTTCTTACTGTGCGTGGTTTAGAAACAACTTGTAGCTACCCTTTTCCTGAAGTGCTGCTTGCATTTGTTTCCACTTGCCTCCTCTAGTTCATCAGAAGATGTGCATATGTGTAGGACTCCATATGTTTTCAGAGATAATCTGCTTTTTACTACCAGTAAGAATAACCTTGAGTACATATTGCACTGTCACAACATATTTTCTATATGAATCAGAAAGTAAAACTGGTGCATTGGAAAAGCAGACCATATTTTTAACAGACAAATTCATAAACCGAGCAAGCTGAGGGGTGGGGGATATCATAGGAAAACAGATGTGTGCTTATGATCCAAACTCTCTGTCCTACCAACATCATGTTACATTGGGGTCAACCCACAGAGAAGTCTGTCTCTAAATGGGAGCTGGGTGCTGAACTGTCCACACCATTTCAGTGAAATCAGTGTGGTGAGCACACTGAGTGGGAATCAGCACAGAACAAGGTCAAGGGAGCAAAATGGTTGTTCCCTTCCACTTCAATCAAGAAAACTATCAGCTGGGGGGGGGGGGGG
>NW_020799095.1:60189723-60192894 GCF_003259725.1 Athene cunicularia
GGGGGGGAAGAAGACAAAACAACCAAAACCAAAGGACAGATCCTAGAATAACTCAGCTGGGAATAAGGGAGGGGGAAAAGGCATTTCTCTTACAGATACTTTCTACTCTGTTTATAGCTATAGTTTGTACGGCACTTAATACTTGACCTACAGGGTTCATAGGTAACTAAAAAATGCACAGGCATGTGTATTCTAAGAGTTATAATTCATCTATATGTACAAAATAGTCACAGGAGAGCTGCAGAAAACTACACACTCGGGGTAGTAGCCTTCCTATTCCAGGAACAACCTCTGAATCACAGTAAGTCTATCCTCTGGCAAATCTTGAGTTTCAGCTGTTCTGCTTGAGTAAAAAGAGCAAAATTCTGAGGCATTCAGTGTTGGTGGAAGTTTTATCACTGACTTCATAGGTTCCAGGAGTTTAGCATGAGTAAGCCTTGCTCTCTAATTGTTTTCCTTGTATAATGCTTACAGTACTATAGTGGAAAAGAAGATTCAATCTTCCCTCAAAGAGGATGTACATATAGCTTCCCAGTCAGGCCAGTATGAAAATGCTGACAGGAGAAAATTATCCATTTCAAATTTCCAGTATCCTGGAAGAGTTCCCTTATTTTTAAGTTCTTGAGGAAAAGGAAAAAACCAAAACTTTCTGCCTATTTTTTTTTTTTTTTTTTTTTTTTTTTTTAGGTAGGTTTGTTGTTTGTTTGTTTGTTTGTTTGTTTTTTTAAATAAGGGAGGCATCTTGACTATGTGGGTGAATTGAGCTCACTAAAACATGTTTCTGCCTGCTGAGTCTTATTGTAATAGTATGCAGTTGATACAGCATCCTCTCTACACAGAGCTGGCAGAGTACTGACAACAATGTAATTTGTTTAAGAAAAAATACCAAAACTGAGCTGTATTATCCATTACCAGTTTCTCAATTCTGCCTACAAAGAGCTTAAATTACAAAATCACTTTTATGGTTTAATGCCTTTCTTCATCTTGCCTGTGTTCTCAGGTGGGGGGACTCTAAGGGATGTTGGCGTAGCAGGTGCCTACACTTGTGTAGGCAGGGATTCCTGCACAAAGCTCTCTAAAGATCTGCTGAAGCCTCCTCTTTACCAATAGACTCAGCTCTGTTACTTCACTTGTACCAGGCTACGGCCTTTGATTTATCAAAAGATCTATCCTGGTATTGCACTACATATGAGTAGCAATACTACTGTAAAGCCTAAGAACATGAGTAGCATCAGGTTTATATGGTTTATATATAATTGCTATTTAGAATAACATTAGCAAGTCTAATCTTTTTTTGAGATACTGATCAAATGAAATGTACTACCCTTCTATAGAAGCTTTAATTTATGCATAAAACCATGAGTAAAAGGGCATATAATTTTACCAGTGAAGGGAACATGAAGACCCTCTACCTTCTGAAAATGCCTTCACAGTCTATTATTTTTCTGTCCCTAAAGACATGTTTCGTTGCTGAGGTTGTGATTTTATGCACAATGAAAACCTGAAGAACCTCTCTGCCCCAAGTCATTCCCTTCCATCAATGCCAGGTATATAATGGGGCTAAAAGTTGTTACTGCATTCATGCTTGCTCCTTACAGGCCTGCGTAAAAGACAAGGTGGGCAATCTGTAGCAGGCATACAGGCTGTAACACCTAAGAAACAATACCAAGGAAGCAGATTCAGCGAAAGAGGAGTGAACATGAAGAATTAATTATATCCTGTATCCTTCCAAGTGGTCCTGCCCTACTGAGACTGAGGTACACGAGTGATGAAGATATTGAAGCCTGTACTTTTGAGCATGTGAAAACTATTCTGTGACTAGAACAAAGGTCACATATTTTCAAAGTCAGTTCAATAAAGCAGAACATCAGTCCCAATTCCTTGGACCCACCAATTAAACTGCAGCCAGAAGTGCTGCCCATTCGCCCCACAGAGAACTTAGTGTATTTGTAGTTCTCAAATGCATATGGTCTAATCAAAATTGCCATATAACATGAAGCCAGCCAAGGAACCCAGACAGTTTGGTTAATGAGACAAAAAGCAGCTTCGTATTCATTCCCTCCTAAACAAAGATCTGAGGAAGGGGTATGGGCTGGAGGGGAGAGAGAGTACAAGAAGTACAGCAGGCCCAAAGAGAAAAGCACAAGCAACAGTCAATTAGGTAATGCATCCAAGCCTGATCTGAAGACCCATTGCAAACAGAGCAGCCATTCATACACTATGACATGCAGGTCAATAGAAGTAATCACATGCTTGCCTGGCACTTATGGCTACGTTCATGAAACACCACGTGGCAACATATGATGAAACTCAACCCCGATCACAAACTAATACAGTAGCAAAATAGAAAATGTCTTTGAATTTTTTTCCATTTAAAAAAATAAAATCAACATTCTTTTGTAATTCAAAACACATCTTTTTTTCCCCATTGAATTCTCATCAGTCATTGAAGTGAATTTTAAAGAACTCACCATATCGCATGCTCCATTTCTGAAATGTTTCTCTTTCTGATTATCTGATGATTTTTATCCTCCAGGAAAATATATCAAGCTCCTCCATGAAAACCATAGATGGAACTATTCTTAAACACAAGACAATCACATTGTTTGTTTCAAGGCACACACTGATCAAAACAAATGTCAGAAAATAATTTTCCTTCCTATTGGGTGCTACTTCCTGTTTGGCCAGATGCATTATGTTGTTTGCCTTTTCTGTTTCTGAAGCATCTGCTAGCAGTTACTGCCAGAAATGTGATAATGACCATGGCCGACCAGTAGCTTGAGCTGGTGGATCCTGTGTTCTGAGCCTCAAACTGGGCAAATTACAGATGTTGCTTTCACTAAATGCAAGCAACACATGCCAGTAACACAGTGGAAGAGTTTGGCCTCTGTTTTTTACAAGGACAGGATCAAGCCCATCTGCAGCACATTGGAAAGTCAAAAAATGGAAGGAACCCAGGCTAAAGGTTTTCCAATAAATAATGAATACTATGGGCTACTACGAGGGCTTGTATCTCTTTCTTTGAGAGCTAAGCCCTTCAGCTCCCTAGCAAGTTTAGGCAAAGAGGTTGCTCACAGGCCAAGCCCTAAGAGATTGCAAACAATTCTGAAACCCTTGAGTTTGTCTGGAAATCTGCATTTAAAAAAAAAAAAAAAAAAAAAAAAAAAAAAA
>NW_020799095.1:60192944-60230444 GCF_003259725.1 Athene cunicularia
ACACTTTTTCCTGAAATGTGTTCAAAGATCGTAATTTATACGACAGAATGGTGAATGTGCCCATGGAATTTCTATTGGATATTTTCAATTTCAGAGAAAACAGGAGCTGCTTGAAAGCTAAGAATTGCTAAAATGATCAACATGCTATCACTTGAACTCTTGAAAATGCCCATAAAAATGACATGATAGCAGTGAATTAACGTTAAGTACTCTGGTATATAACAGGAAATGATGCTTAAATCTGGGAAAAACAATAGGTAGTAAGAGTTTTTATATCTGGGAAGGATTTCCTTGTTTTATTTTTTGCTTTTAGACATGGCATGAATTCTACTGAAACATGTGGAGCAGTTTTAGTGATTTACATATCTGAGAATTTTCCCTGGTGACAAAAATAGCAGGAATTTCATTTTTAAAACTTAAGTAAGATGCTGCCTAATCTGATTGCAGGGGCTACAGAAACTTTTATTTCTACCTACTGCATTCAGATCTATTAAACTGTAATATTCCGCAATCAGATGCGTAACGATGCTTCTGGTTTTCAAAGCCAAATGAATCACACAGAGATGGCACACCAACCGGGTATCGAGGGGCTTGCATTCATTCTTCTAAAGAAAATTAATTATTATTTTAAATCGTATTCCCAAAATGAATCTGGGTGTGTAATCTGTTTGTGTCAGAACAACAGCAGTGGCATGAGCAGAAGTTCTAATTGTTAAATCTTAATTCCCTCTGTCTCTGGGTACTATTTGAAATACTTAGGATATGCCATCTATTTTCATTAAAACTGTTCATCTGAAATCTGCTTACAGTTCTTCTCTAGTAGAGTTTTGAATACACCATTCACAACTACTTCCTGGCAGTGCTATCTCGTTATTAACAGTCTGCCTTTTCTGTTTGGCTATTCCATAAATAACTAAACTGGCCAAACCCCTCTGGGTGACAGATGGCAGCAACATGAAATTTAAAAAAAAAAAAAAAAAAAAAAAAAAAAAAGTTAGTTAGCACTGTCTTGGCAAGGTACTTCTGGTGTGTGGTATGTGTTTGACATCAAGAGACAAAACAAAGAAAATTAGAAGAAATGGCAGCATGAAGCATCCATTTTAAGTAGGGAAGATTTCCTTATATGTTTTCTTTTCCTAGTGATACCTTGGAGGAAAGGCAATCAAAACTCCAACAGACCCCAGGAACCATATTTTCTGTCAATAGATTAGGAAGGCAAGAAGAATAAACTTGAGGAGCACAAATATGTTGGTTGCAAAAGTGTGGTCACAAAACATTGTGTTAATAAGAAGAGGAGGGAAGAAAGGGCAAGGATACAGAGGCACATAGTTTGTTAAATTTGTGAAAACCTCACAATGGAAAAAATTCTGTTATATCTGCCTGGTAATCTCTGAAGGATGAAAGGGCCAATACCACAAGTTTTAGAATTGCTGGTACAAAAAGTTCCTCAAATATGGAATACAGCCAACTGTGCCTTTCATTCTTGTCTGTAGGAGCCCTCAAAAGCTATAAAAGAATTTGTGCAAACCTCTTATTATCACAAAATACACATGATTAGAAATCTGCTAGAATTAAGTTGACAGAGGCAGCAGTCCCACTACATAGTGTTGGCCTGTATGTCTGATATGTGACATTTTCCTAAATTCCATCAAGGATAATCTATAACATAAACATCTTTTGGATTATACTTTGAGACTGTGGTCTTCTAGCACAGATATAAATATGCTTCAAATTACGATGTTCCCCATTAAGAAGATGATCACTGTTCTTGTACAGAGGAAAATATTACCTGATAAACAAACACATACTAAAGACCAGTGCAAAGTATCAGGAGTGAACAGAAGCACAAATCATCCCTGAGATACAATAGTGGCTATGGCCTAAAAAGATTTTGTCTCTTCTCCTTGTACTCAAGAAACAAAGGTCTGCATTTCCACCTACAATGAGATCCACAGGTCTGATGGAAGGGCAGCACCTTCAGTGCCACAGACTGCTCTTCAGGAAATATCCAGATGATTTTATTCTGGAGTCATAGGATGCTCCAGAATGCTGTTATTTAATGTCAAATGGTAAGGTCTTTTGATGTATTCCTTCCCAACATCTCCATTGCCTTCTTCCCCAAATCAACTAATCTTCATTGAATTTTGCATAGTGCCATGTAGGTGGAATTTGTTTTGCTTTAGTCTGAAGCCCAAAGTCTTCTGATTCTGAAATTTTCTATGAGAATAAAATAGCAGACAAGGAGCATATGGCAGATGTACATTGGGGCTTGACATGGAAGAAACTGGCCACCAGGAATATTGACTGATATTAATGGATTAGGAAAATGTACCGAGTGGTATTGTACCACCCAATCCCTCTTTGGAGTTGAGTTGCTCTGGAAGAACCAGATGGATAGTAGTCATCAAACATACTATGAGGAGAGCTGTCACCACCAGTCAAAAGATGTGGACTTTGGAAAGAGGTGAGCTTAGACACAACACAGGATGAATAAACATCAAATATTTAGCAGAACAGTTCAAATTTGCATCTTGCAAACTAGACTATTATGAGCAGTTCACATATTCTATAGTGAGTTATTTGATTTTGTTTTATCCATAGAGAAAATGCACTGGATTTCAATAGTATGATTAGATTATGTGGGACAACAGGAGTGGGACACACCAGGATCCCACTGAACCTATTCTGCAACATGCATTGTTCAACCTAGTCATGAATGATTTGGAAGACAAGGTCAACAATGAGGTGACCAATTTTGGTGTTGATACAAAATGATCTGTGGTCATCAAACTGACAGTGAACAGCTGCAGAAGCATATCATGGTACTGAGTGACTGGGTAAAAATATGGCAGATGGAATACCTTGGTGGTAAGTCCAAAATAATGCATATGGGAAAACCATATGTCACCGTGTAACTGTGCCGTGTCCGGTACTGCATCTGCTTGTAGATACTCAACATCTCAGAAGGGGTGTAGGAGAGTTGGAACAGTAGGGAGCAGAGCAGTGGAGATGATCAGAAGTATGAAATTGCTTCCTTATGTTGAGAGACTAATCTGGGACACTTTCCCTGTGACAGACACACCTAAAATGCTAGAACATGATCAAAGTTCATAAAATCATGGATGTCATGAAGAAAATGAATACATATTGTTTTCTTTTTATGTTAAGTATAATATGTTTGTGCATGTTATTTTCCATAACCTAAAAAGTAGGTACCACAGCTGAAAGCAACAGGGGGGCAGGTTTAGAACAAATGAAGGAAAGTGCTTGTTCTCAAGAGACATGGTTTTATCAATGGGATGCTTGGGATGTCAAAAGCGTAAATGAGTTCAAAACAGTCTTAGACATACTCATGAAGGAAAGGTCCATTGGGACATTTTAAACACAAAGACAGAAATACAACACCCAGCTCAGGAAGGGCAGGTTTTCAGGCCTGGAAGACTACGCCAGAAGCAGTGTCACTCTGTGCTCGCCCCACTGGCACCCTCGCTCCCCAGGCTCCTGTTACCAACCACAGTCACAGACACTTGTGCTTCTACTGCACCAGAACAAAAAGTCTGGCCTGCATTAATATGCCTCTGAGGAACTTATAATCATTCTAAGGCAGCGAAACTAAAAAGCTGATTATTTTTAATTTTTTTTTAGAAATCAACTCAGGATTTCTTACTGTAATGACAACTATTTGTTGTATCCACCACTTTTAATAATTATATTTGTAGTTTAATCCTCTGCTTTAGTAAATACCCTCCCAACCACTCCAGGTCTTTGAATCCAAAACAAGTTATACACAAGTAAGCCAGGAGTGGACACGCTTGGTTGCCTGGTTGTTTAATTAGAAACTGAAGCAAAAGGCATCCTGCCGCAGGGAGACAACCGGGCTGCAGACTGTGACACTGCCATAGCCTTGCTCTGTCTCTTTTTAGCCTTAAGCAAATCTGATCTTGGGCATCCTGACCCTGACTAATTGCATACTGTTTCCTGTGATGCTGAGAAGCTCCTTCCACCCATTGCTGGACTATTCTCTGCTCTGGCTGATAATTAAACAGCAGAATGATGAACTTTTTTTGTTGCTGTTGGTTTTGGGGTTTGGTTTTTTTTTTTCCATCCTTCTTTCCTCCCCCTCCCCAATACCCTGATGTACAAAGACCAGCTGGAAGCTTCGTTTGACATTTTGTCACACTGTTGAGAGGCAAAGATGTCATACCACCTTTCAGAAGACAAGGAAGGTGATAAATGCACCAGTTGGAGAGACAAAGCATCAGGACACTAATGAAAATCTCTAGCGACTAGACAGCAAGGAGGACTTCATTTTAAGAGACTCTGTAAAGGAAAGACAACTTTATAAGCCTATGCAAATTTCAACTCTAAAGTACACTGGCAGCATATTTTTCTGTCAGGAACAAAAGTATATGCATTATAGAGAATTATTTGCAAGTAACTAAGTAAGCAAGTTTAAATCTCTTGTGTAAAATAAGTGAAATACCAATCTCTTCTAGCTGTTATCTTGATACCTAGATCCACAAAAATATAATGTGGCCTAGACTGGAGGACTTGTTTTTCAGATATCTTTTTTTCTGATTGAATAGGAATTGTGTGGGAGAATGACATGTATATTTTGATAACCTAATGAAAAAGGCAACTAAAATAATTCATCAAGATTTTACTAGCCATAAAGGTTTCACTGGGCCATTATATTAGTTTATTAGGTAAAATTAAATAAAAAGAGACTTTAAATGAATTATAACCAGCTTTCAAAATAACAAATATATTGTGTATGAGAAAATTAGCTCCATCTGATGTGCACCAGCCACCATATGTAAAATGCCCATTATTTGTCCTGTCCCTTTGAAAATCATTTTATTGGAATGTATCAGTTAAACTAAAACACATGACCCTCCTTCTTGTGACATGAAAGAAACCACTGAAGAGAAGTCTCTTTTTTTTTTTTTCCTCCCCTCTATTGATGTGAACTTTCTGGGAAAAAAGCAGCTTCAAGGATTTTTATCAACGTCTGTGTAATGACAAGTGCATCACATGCATCCTGAACCATTAGCTGCCTACATATGAAAGAATTTGGTCAACATTTAGGAATTCACTTAATGAAAGGCTGGCCTATTAAAGCTCTGCTGGCTTTGGAAGTTGATTGAGCCTTTCTTTTCAACTTCCTGCATCGTTGTAAATGATGCTATGCAGTGCCCTCATGTGATACAGTCTAGACAACAAGCTTGCATTGTAACACTAAAAAAATCCAAATACCAGGTGATACATTTCTGCTTGGAGATACAACTAGGCAGTACAAGGCTCTTTACAAATCTCTGTGTGAAATCACAAATTTAAAAATCAACAACTCCAAAAAAGCATATATTTATATTCTGGAGAGATAAAGGAAAAACACTTCCCTCATACATCCACATGACACAATTGAATCAACAATTAACAATTAAATTAACAAATAGAAAATCAGTAAAAAATTAAGAGACAATGGACAACATTTCTTCTCTCAGACCACTGAAACCAGTAGAGACCAGAATTAGCCTCCCTAACTACTGACTTTTAATTTTTGGCTGAAAGATTAATTTGTCTTTTGACACTCCTGGCGTTTCAAGACCAGTGTGAAGTGGGCTATGAAAGCAGCAGGCTCTGCATTGCATAGGAACTGCTCACTTTACGACACCTATTGATTAACATAAATGTCTGATGTAGGGGAACATGTAACAGGATGGCATTAATCATAGAATACCAGGTTGGAAGAGACCTCAAGGATCATCTGGTCCAAACTTTCTTGGCAAAATCATGGTCTAGTCAAGGTGGCCCAGAACTCTGTCCAGATGAATCTTAAAAGTGCCCAGTGTTGGCAAATCCATCACTTCCCTGGGGAGATTTTTCCAATGGATGATTGTTCTCAATATGAAAAATTTTCCTCTTGTGTCCCATCAGAATCTCCCCAGGAGTAACTTGTGCCCATTATCCCCCATCTTTTCCATGTGACTCCTTGTAAAAGGGAGTATCCATCTTCTTTGTAGCCACCCTTTAAATACCAGAACATGGTGACAAGGTCTCCCCTAAACCTTCTCTTCTCAAGGCTGAACAAACCCAGCTCTCAGCCTTTCCTCACATGGCAGGCTTCCCAGTCCTTTGATCATCTTCGTGGCCCTTCTCTGGACCTTCTCCAGCCTCTCCATATATTTTTCATATAGCAAAGGAAGAAGCAGTTAGCGTGGGAAGGTTATATCAGAAGGGGACCCCACTGGCTGGCTGAGCACTCACCTGCATCCCAAACACTGCTACATTGTCAGGTTTATGGGACAAGCAAGAAGTGTTTTCTTGAAATTGCAGAGAAACAGGTTTCCTTTGTATGACCTCATTTTCTCTTCATGGCTTGGGTGAGTGTAAGCACTACAAAACAGTGTCAGATGGGTAGCACTGGAAACTAGAATCATTAACAAAAAAAAAAAGTTTTATCTTCTTGTTTTGGGATTTGCAGGCAGAGTGCCCATGAATGAGGATAGGACTGGGCTCCATTTCCATGTGAAAGGTAAAGCACAGGGAACAACATGTATTATAAGAGTTATTCCCCTTCCAAGGCTTAGGAAGAGAGTTGTGTGACATGATTTTGGCACAGGGTCCCTCAACAAAACATCTGATGAATAGCTTATGAAATTACATTTATGAAATTAAATTTAATTTTAGAACAAAACTACAGACAGCACACATTCCAGTTAATTTTTCTTCAGGCTCCAAGGACTGAGGGGTTTTTTTTTGTTTTCTTTTTTGTTTCCCAAACTGATTACCTACTTAACTCCTCAAATAATTACCCCTGTTGACTTTGATCTGTAGTTACTAGTGGAATAACACCTTCTTCTAGGAGGGCAGGTTGCCAGCTTCCTTCAAATGAAAGGCCTGGGCTTATGAAGTAATTTCTTGATGATCTCACCAATTATCTTCTTGTCTCTGATCTTCCCTTTTGGGTAAGGTTATTGGGAAAGTTGAGTAAGGTAACTGTAGTCTCAGGACAAATTTATCCTTGTCTATTGTAACTTGCCTTTAAGACTGGATGCAGCACAGAGACTTTGTTAGTCCCTGTGGGGAAGAGCTCAACATAATGACACAAAGGAGACTGGGCAAACATAGATGTTTAAGCACAGGCAAATGATAGCTTTTTAACCAATGATCAGGAGATTTTCCTTCAATTTGTGCGTGAATTTTGTGTGGAGGCAAGGTCATACTGCTCTTGCCTTGTTCTGCACCTCTCATACAAAAGAAGTGAATAAAGTAGCCACTGGCATCTGTCCCAACATCACCAGAAGGAGGGCTTCTCCAAGACAAATTCCATTCAACGTACACAAGACCAATGACAATGGAAATACGAATCTATATCATGTTCATAGTATTGTGCCTGTATTACCAGAGTCTGTCTGACAATGGAATGCAGAAGTTGCTTCTCATAAAATCCATTTTTCATGACTTCCGCCCTGGCCAGATGCAAGCAAACACCCAGCCAACAAAGAAATAAGTGTCTAAAAATAATGCAAGCTATAATAATGGTTGGAATTGGACACTGGAGGGAGACACAGTTGCACACACTAATCCAAAGACACTTGTGCTTTCTTGCATGAGTACTGAGTTCATGCCCCAAGAATGAAGCACTGAAGCCCCACTTGATCTGCCTCCATTCCTTATTGTCCACATCAGCAAGGAAGAAAAGAGAAAAAGAAAGCCTGGGTCAGTTAATGAATCATAAAGCCCTACATTTTATTGTTGGGGGAGGAGAAGCACACAATTCCTGAGAAAAGCCTGCATAAATTCAGCACCAATGGTGTGGAACTGTTTTTTGAATCAAGCCCTCAGAACACATCATGATTTGCATTCATGTAAACACCTACATTTTTTTGTTAACTGAACTGATTTAACTGCTAATTAAAACTAGTCAGTAAGCACAATGCAAAATTAATTAAACCATTCAGTTGGTAGATGCAAATGAGACAAAATTATGGCATGGACACAACCAAAATAAGTAAAGTACTACTCATCATCTGGCAAACAGTTCTTGAGGTAAATACTTAAAAAAAAAAAAAAAAAAAAAAAAAAAAAAAATATCACACTGCTGACTGCATATGATCCTTTATTGATAAAATGTGCTGGAATCCAGCTTCTTCTCTTTGAAACAGTGACAAAGTAGACTCAGTGGATTTGAAAAACTCTCCCATGCAAGGAATCTTTCAAAGTAAGATCTGGATCCCAACTTGCTCAACTCAGGCATGCAGAGTTGCTCCTGTCTGTCACTGGCAAGTGTTTTGCTCAGTCCGGACCTTATATTTTTGATAGCTATTTTTATAGCTTTACATTTTCTCAGGGGTGAAGTACCTGCTTGGCAAACTATACTGTCTGATGTGAAGGGGAAGTAGTATTTTCTGAGAGAAACAGCCAGAAACACGTGGTTCTGCACTCTGCCTTCTTTCTTCACAGGACACATGTGCCTCACAACCCTAATGGTACTTAATCTACTAAGACTCCCCTGGGACAGGGACACACACAGTTACCCATGTTGTATAAACTGTGAACTGAAATAGGTTAAATAAACATTAGATCCAAAAAAAGAACCAAGATGCCCAAAGGTGTGGTCCCACAGCAGCTCACACGTGGAAGCCTGGACCCAGTGATAAATCCAGTCTTTGCGAGTGACCTGAGCTCCCTGTGTGGTGCTTGGTAGTACTAGGGAGAGTTTCCTTAGGCAGGTTCAGATATCTAACAGGTATCTCACTGAGGCTCAATTCAGAGCTAAGTGAGATGCCTGCAATTAGTGTAAACTGTCCTTCCACCTTTTCCCTTATTTCAGGTGCCTTAGAACAGCACAAGAGCACACAGAAGGGGAGAAGTCTGCACTCGAGAGACTCAGCCCAGCAGGAAGTGCTGAGGACAGAGGTGGGAGCTAAATATCTCCTCTTCCTCTGGCTTTCATGGCAGCATACCCCTGTCCTCTGGCTCCTGTCCCCCAGCACATGGCTCTTTCTGCTGAGTGCGCACAGCTCACACCTCACTCAGGAGCGGAGCAGGATTCAAGCTTTCCTTTTTCACAACACACAGTTGTCATCACGGAGGCTGTACACATTCATGCAGTCATCCAGGATGGAGGAGGCCTTGATTCTTTCCTCCAGCCGCCCAAGGGGATGCAAGCTCACACATGCTGCTCCTGATGGCAATGCCGGCAGGCACAGGAGAGCAAGAGGACTCACCTCCCTCCTGTCAAGCACACATTGCTCCAGAGAAATGCGGTCAGGGACCCTTGGACCAAAGGCAATGTCCCATGGCACTGGCTGCTGCTGACCTTGCACACAGGACTACATCTTGTACCTGTTTCACTGACAACTACCAGGCTGGCCCCTGGGAGGGACTTCACCACCAAAATGTATAAATCTTGACCTCCTAGTGGGGTTAGGTATGGGGTTGCCAGGAAGGCTGAGGCATTTCTAGGAATGAACAAAGTGTGATCTGTCAGCGTCTGGAGACAGTTAGGATAAAGTAAAGCACCCATGTTGTTTAGAGACTGTACAAGCAGACGGCTCAGACTTTGGTCAGGTCTAAAGCAATGTGCCTGAGGCACATCTCCTCCTTACCCACAGCCCCCAAAACTCTCTGCTCTCCTTCCAGCCTTCCCTGGTCTCTCCTGAACAGCGAGAGCCAGCTGGGAATGGTAGCAGGGTGCAGGGCTGCACACTCTCCCCCCAGCAGCTGGGAAGGTGTCCTGCTTGGCTGGGTCCTCCACAGGCGGACAACGAGCCAGGCAGCCAGGCATCCTGACTGCCAGCACGCAAAGGCTGTGCAGAGCATCACCTGTTTTACCAGCACAATGCTTCACTTTTCTCTCTGTTCTATCAAGTTGTTTGAATCCAGTCGGAAAAATGGAAAACAACAACTTGCTTATTTTTAGCTAAGTAAAGTCGTCTGCCAGCCTCACACCTGATTGCTGGTTGGTCTACATTTAATAATAGTCTTCTGTTTGAGAGGTTACCACATCCTTTCTCATTACCGTTATGACACTTTAAGAAGTCTTTGTTTCCTTAGCATTTTTCTCAGCTGCTTTTAGATGCATTTCTGACTTTAGATTCTTCCATTCTAACACAGAAAACACACGTTAAGGGAAAAAAAAAAAAAAAAAACACCCAAAAAACCCCAAACACCAACAAATGACCACACTCCTTTCCTCAAACAATCCTGGAGCAGGGGACAGGAGAAGGTCAAGTCCTTGTTTTAGTATTCCCCTCTCCCCTCATGACTTCTGCTAAAGGTAACAATACCTCACTCCTCAAGTGTTACAGTCAGTGTGATGCTCATGGACCATTATGAGCCAGGAGAGATGATACACTGAAAAGTGTGCAGAGCTCCTGCTAGAAGAGCATCTCTTACACAAGACACCTGTTATGGCTGTTGTGCACTAGGCTTGCTGACTATTAGCTTTGAGGCAAACTTAATGTAGTTACACTGTCAAAGGTATGGTACTTATCTGCATACCGCAAAGATGGAACTAATGCAAGCCAAAATAATTTTTCTTTTCTTTCTGTAAGTACCATTACTAATATATTTCACATGGTTAAAAATGCATTATATCTAGGGCTCCTTCTTTAAATGTGTGTGCATAAATTTAGCTTGGATACTGTTAAATATAATTTCAAGCAACAGAAACAAAACAGCATTTTGCAAAAAAATCATTTAAGCAGAAACAAATGCATTACAGTTAAAGTTTCATGAACACTGATAAGATTGCTGGGTAAAGCAGCTTAGTAAAAACAAAACAGAAACAAAGGACTATATACCTCAGTTAGGGCTGTGAGAGAGACAGTTTCAGCTTGTAAAATCCCCACCGTAGGAAATACTTAACCAAGAATGGTCTCTTTTGAATGAAGAGAGCCACAAGGCAGGTTTTACTGAGCAGATCTCTGAGCTATGCAGGTGAAAGAAGTTGGGCTAGGGGTGCTGAGGTACAGCTGGTATCTCAGCTGTGGCACAATACACTGCTCTGCAGAGTTACTTGGAGAGCAAGTGTAGAAGAACCCAGCTCAAGTATGAAAAAACAGCTCTCTGCTTGGACTGCTTCCTCCTGGCGCTGCTGCAGCAGCAAAGCCTGTAGCTGTCTAAGGCAGCAGACTGGTGCAGCCAGCACAGTAGCTGCCTATTTAGCCCATTTTCCCAGACCCTGGAAACCCAGAATGCTGCTGCTGGTGCCACCAGTGAGGGCAGAGTCAGGATGCATGAGATATGTTGCAGGGCGCCAAGCCACCATCCCAGTAGAAGCAACTTTTGTTTTCTTCACTCTTTCCAACCTATCCCACATCCTGTAGACTGCTATAGAAGCAGCAAGCCTGCTTCACTAGGCTTGTCCATCCTGGCTCTGCTGCTTTCCCTTTCCCATCCCTGTTGCCTCCTGATGACTCCTGCTCAGTTTTGCCTACACACCTGAGCTGGATCTAGGAAGCTAAAGATATTAATCCTGGCTAAGTACCTTGATAGTGTGGTTCTTCTGGAGTTCAAATTAGCCTAGCAGGGCTGCACATCCCCGTACTATGCTGTGTCGGTATGTGCACTGAACTAGTCATCTCATTGTCCGCACAGCACAGGGCTGTGACAGCCATTTGAGCACCTGCCTTTCTACCAACCCAGAATATGTATTATTTAGTTCAAATGTCCTTTGGAGCAAGGATTGTCCTCTGTTGTATACCTGCATGGTACCCTGTTGAATAGAGACCAGTTTTGGTCAGTGCCTCAAGGTAGGCACTGTTTCCCAAATCATTATTCATAATAAAATAAATATAATGGCTCACATCAAATGTCTAATGATACTGTTCAAGGGATCCTGGGGGTGTTTCTAAAATGTGTTCTTATCATATTAAAAATGTAGTATCTGGGTATAATTTCATTCCCTTTTACAGTATTTTAGATGACCAAGAGGCTATTTTCTTCTTGTTTCATCCACTTACAACCTTACGAGTATTTCAGAGGGAACAAATAGAGACGAGAAACCATATATATGATTATAAGAATCTACATTTTATTACAAAAAGCCCTATATCCCTCCCTCTCCCTGTGCCAGAACAGTATTACTTGGGTTGCAAAATCAAGCATTCAGAAATTAGGAAGTTCAGATTTTCTCTGCAGATCTAATTCAGCCACACTGTTTGTATGCGTTACAACAGCATGTGAGTAATTAAAGACTATTATTATCAAGTGAATTTCACCTTATCCAGAGCAGACGGGATGGTGCACATTTAATGAGTGACTTTGCAATGCTCTTTCTCCTTATTACTCAGTGTGTGGTCCCCAACTCTACAGTTGGCACCCTATCTAGATCTTCAAATATTTTTTTTCACAATCTTTCCTGTGCCTTCATCATTATTGTACCCCAGTGCTTTGTGGGTATCAATGTTTGGGTTTTTTTCCACAATAGCAATTTATTATCTCTGTTTTTCAAATGAGGAAGTGGAATTGACATCTAAAGCGCAACCTCATTCTAGGTGCCCAAGCCGAGATGCCACTGTTTTTTATAGATCTTTCCAAGTGCAGAGCACTACCCTTTACATCTCTAAGCATTAAATATTTCTTCTGACCTTATTCTAACCTCTCATCTTAGGTAAAGAAGCAAGATACCACAACCAGAAATTATCCTTGAAACAACTTTCCTGAGAATCTGATGGTAAGGGTGGAGAAGGACCCCTACTGATTGGGGAATGTTTATGTGCCTATACTAGGAAAGTAACCTCTTCCACATGCAATCCCCTGCCCTGTGTTCCTACATCTTTCAGTTCTATCAGACAAACAATCAAGCAAGGGTCCCTCAGACAACTGTCTCCTTCATTACACAACCTTGATTCAGGCCCAGAATAGGCCCATCCCATGCAGTGAGTAAGCTAAATAATAAGGAGCCCTACAACCCCACCTATAATTAGGAAGTGAGCTTCCAAATATCATATCAAACACAGAGGCTTAAGGAATGTTAACTGCAGCATATAAAACAAGCTCATGTTAAAATACTGACAGATTTATTTGCTCCAGCAGAAAACCCAAACATTGTTCACTAAATTTAGGGCAATATAGTAGCAAACAGAAAGACTGCTATGGAGCACATAAAACCTCACTGTGTGAGGTTTTCTTGATGGCCATCTTCTGTGGAGAACAGAAGATCTGCATTGCAGAGAAGAGACACAGAATGTCACCAGTTTTCTCATTGTATGTAGCAGTAAAACATAAACATTAAAATCCTTTAGCATGTAGTTTGCAGTGAAGCCACAACATGTGTTTCTGCTATAATGTGTTTCTACATTTGCTATTTCTTAGACAGCAGAGCATCTCATCTGATAGCTGGTACATGATCCCCATGCTGTCAGAGGTGCCTGAAGCCACAGCAATTCAGGGGCAAGAAGGATCCCCAGGATGGTGCTAAATACACCTGGGCTATGCCATCTGCTGCCAGCACCACCACCCAGGTCCGTGGTGGAAGTCTGTCTTCACTATCAGTGTGATAAACCACACTAGCAACTCTTAATTACCTGCAGATGGAGTGGGAGTGTGTGGGGAGGTTGCTATCTTATAGCATAAATCATCCCCTCCCTTCCTTTTTTTCTCTTATGCAATAGAGGACACCAAGTCTACCTATTATAACAATAGGACCAAGATTTCCTAAGCCTACTATCAGGGGCCCAGTCCTAAAAATGATGCAATAGTTTGGCAGTATTTTGAATAGAGTCCTTCCAGCTGGAAAACTTCAATTTTGATCAAATGTTCTGTATGCATTGGCTTAATGGAAAACATTATACTGATGTAGGATCAGACCCATCACTGAGAGCAGAAATGGTTTTCCTCTTCTGCCTGCTCAACAACATACTTTTGTTTAGTCTGATACCATCAAACTTTTTGAAAATAACCTAACCTCCTACACGAGTCAGGGAAAGAAGAGTAATGCAAAAGTGTGCTAGGAATGACTAGGTAAATCTTGAAAAATACTTTAGCCCACACAATAGGCTTATTTTTAAATCTTTTAAATCATGGATCAGTTGTAACAGTTGATACTGAGCACTGAAGCAATATTTTAGAAGGAACTGAGGTCCATACCCCACATTTTTCACATGGAGACTCAGTATCTTTTTTTTGAAATCAGGATCTAAGATGTGCATTTCTCCTTTCTGAAAGTCCAGTTAATGGTTAAAAACATATTGCTAGCTTTCACAATAGCGAGGAACCTTGAGTTCAATATTTTAAACATTATTCTAGTACCATTAAATTCTATCCTGTACACAAAATTTCTCTTTATGAAGAAAGAATTTATTCTACAAGCACTGAAATTAATGAAATCCAGTCTCTCGAGGTTATCTCACTACATGCCTGGCTGCGAAAAGCCCAGCTCTGCTCCTTACCTTTTACAACCCCTACCATTAACATGAATGCCTAACTCTCAAGGAATAGAGATTTGTGCCCATCTTCAACGTATTTTTATTTCTCTTTTCCATATCTTCATTCAACTTTATCAGCTAAGCAGAGGATGCATGTGGACTGTCCTCTGTGTAAACTGTCCAGCTGCCTACTTGCATGCCGGCCAGCCAGCCAGTCTCTGCTTCTCAGCTGCTGGGCCAGCCAAATGCTTTGAGAAAGAGCTAAACTTGACACAGCCTCTGTTAGGTAGAGGAGCAGACAGGGTTTTTCTTTGCTACCCAGCCTCAGTTTTCATAAGGCATCTGCTCCTCTCTGCAATTTGGCTGACATCCTGACTCCCATGTTCAAAAGTTTCTAGATGAGGAGTGACTGATGGACACAGAGGACTTGCAAGTCCTCCAGGAACCAAGCCACAAACATAATCTGCCAGGAAAACTGTGTTGATAGAAAGTTTTATGATAAAAAACTCACAAATATCTGAAACTGGAGGAAATGTGTATCAAAAAGCACAGCAGATCCAGTATACAGAAACAACATATGCAATTGCTTAAGTATAAACCAAGAGGAGGAAATTCTGTATACCGTTTAGGGCACACCATAATGGTATTTAAAAAAAAAAAATCCTTTCAGTTTCCATCACACTAAAAATTTGCCATCTGTTATATGGAAGTTTGTTTTTCCCTTTCATTGTAATTAACTTTTTATTGAATTAATTACTCCAGGTGAGCTGGAAGCGGCTGTTCTACCTCACCTGGTGTGGCTGAGTGTACCCACACCCAGCCTTGCCATTCACCATTCAGATGCAAATCGTCCCACTCCCTACACGAAATCATTGGCGAACACCCAAAAAGCCTGCTAGCGACAAAAAAACAATAACATGGCAGGCAGCTGCTGTTGCACAGAAGGGAAAAAAAGTTTTAGAAAAAAGGACATCTATTCCCTGCTTGGTCATTTAAAAATGTGTATTCTACTGAATAAAGCAGATAAGAAAATATTTGAGATAAACACGGAGTGAATTTTAAATAGCTTACACATGGCATCTGCAGGTTACTGACCCTTTTCTCTACATGAGGATGAATATTTTTTCTAACTTGATCCATTATGTATGCATGCATGTATCTGTATAGATGTGTACACACATGCACAAACACTGAGGCAAATCTGTCAAGAAATTAGAATAAAGCAGTGAGCTGATTTGGATTATAAAGTTCTGTTAATTGTAACAACATTGTAATCAAATATAGAAAAAAGGTCCTCATTTGAGTATCCTCTGTCTGGAGATGATGAATTAGTTCCATGCACATTTACAAAATAAGGACACAAAAGGAATAAATGAAATCTTCTTAAAATAAAATTACATATGTCATACACTATTCTCTCCCTATGAGACACGAAAAAAAAATCTGTTGTTAAGTTTTAGTTATTTTATCTATTTACTAAATGTTCCAATGATTAGGATAGGATAGGATAGGATAGGATAGGATAGGATAGGATAGGATAGGATAGGATAGGATAGGATAGGATAGGATGGAATGGAATGGAATAGAATAGAATAGAATAGAATAGAATAGAATAGAATAGAATAGAATAGAATAGAATAGAAGAATAGAATAGAATAGAATAGAATAGAATAGAATAGAATAGAATAGAATAGAATAGAATAGAATAGAATAGAACATGTTGGCAGAAGCCAGACCCTTATGGACTGATGATTACTATGCCATGTGGCACAATCCATAAGTATTAAGAGTGTACTGAGACACTGTGTCAGCTTTTCACAGCCAAGATGGCCTCCACCTTGCAATGGTCCCCATGGGTGTGCAGAGCCCACTACAGCAATATGGCTTTTATTATCCTTGAGACAGCACATGCTGTTCTTTTTTCTGCAGAATCTACCAAGTCAGTACCTGTTCATGTATTTTGCCTTTTTGTTGCTTTGATGTATATTTCCCCTTCCTCTTTAAAACCTGCCTAAAGCCTAGCTTAAAGCTCACCCTGCTGAGAGGCAGATGCGGGGATGAGGTTCCTATTATCTGAAGTACTGAGCTGCTCATAGCCAACAACAGAAGCAACAAAATAGGATCATGCAGAACAGGCATACATGTCAACACTGTTAGTAAAGTAATTACAGATTTGGCACTTGTGCAGGCTCTCTGAGTGCCAAAGCACTGGATGGAAGTTTAAGAAGCAAAACATTATCCCTATTCAGGGCAAAGCTGGTCAATCAATCCTATATCAATTCCCCTGACATGGCAGCATGAGACTGTGGTTGACTTGTGAGGGAGCACACAGGATGTCTCCACTTAGCTGAAACCCACTTCTGAGGGTATCTATCCTGAAACCACATGATCCTTGGAGGCAATGAGCTCCAGTGACTCACTAGAAACAGAAATTCCACAATAAGATTCTTTGCAACATTGCAAGAAATGTGAAAATGCAGTCAGGGTAATTCAAACAGTCTACTTAATGGTATTAGGATTGCCAGCCACACTTATGACTAACTTCTATGCTTTTCTGCGTACTGGTGTAGATCTCAGGTTTTGCTAGCAATTGTCTCAGTCATTATTTCCTTTATTTGGTACTGTGACATTGACAGTAGAATAGCAGCTGGCCTGAATTTGTCTTTGGGAGAAGAATTCTATATCGATCTCATTATATTTCAGAACATCAGTAAATCCACGAATAAGAATAAGCTGTTGTTTTTATTGTTGCTAGTATTTGTTCTACAGTAGTACTGGAGAGAGTCATGGGCAAGGGCTCAGCTAGGAGCCAGAAGTTCACCATGCTCAGTATTCTATGAGCAAGAAAATATGTTTCTATATCTAGAAACCAACAATCACTCTCATTTTCTGTGTGTGGCACAAATACAAAAGTGTATTTTAAAAGTTCTTCTTGTTTCTGATTGGGACTTCTAAGAATCTGTGAGGCATCAAGTTCTAATTGTGTCACAATTAAAATGGAGTTATGTGTTGAAATGATAAAACATTAGAAACGTGTGAATAACAGAGAACAAATCTATCACAGAAAATATAGGGATGAGATCTCAGAGCTGGTGGAGAACTGTGGACAGCTTGGTCATGGAATAACACTATTGCAATATACTGTTGATGAGACTCAAGCCAGTATCTCCATGTGAGACTGCAAGGCACAGTGTGGACCTAATAGCTCAGGGCAGGTTTAATCCTGACACCTCTGTACCACTTCTTTGCATAGTGCATACACGCCAAAGAAGTTGGTATGGGGCCAGCTGGCACAACTCTGAATGGAGAGACACTCTTACCCAGCTGAGAAGCCCTCAGCGGCAGTGCAAGGGAAAAGGATGCCACTGGGGACAGTGGTCCCCACTATGAGCACAAACAAACCACATATCAAAGGTCATGAAAACTCTTGCATGCCTCTTATTTGTCCTTTGCTGCTCAAGCCTATCTATATCAGTTATTTGTGACTTCATTTATTTTAAGAAGATTCATCCCCTAAACAGTTGCTAGACTAAAGGTGATCAAGCAATGTCTCAGGTGGAGAATAGGATCAGTAGGACTGCAGATCTGGTTGAAGTGTGCTATCAGGAGCTGCAGTGATTAGGTTTCCCGGGGACAAAGCTTCATGTTCAGCCCAGCATCATCATACAAGGAAATGGTAACTCCGGCAGAAATTTCTGTCATCTCTTCCTTATAAACCATATCAGGAGATTTCTCTCCTCTCAGGCACATGTCTTGTGATCCTATCCATGGAAATACCATCTATTGGGACAAGAAAGTAAGGCAAACCTGGACTAAATATTTATTTACTTTGTATAGGAACTAATGCATGAAAGGTAGACCATAATTTCTATCGTATTTAAAACCTACTTACATTTACAGCCCATATTTACATGCTATTAAACATGATATTAATTTACAATAAGTAGAGTGAGAATACAGTTACAGCCTTATTACACAAATGTGTGAAAGGACAGCTAGAGCATTCATCACATCAAAAATTAGACAATTTATACATATTTCTATTTAAATGTTTTCTATAACTATAAATAGATACGTATACCTATGTCTCTATATCCATTATTGTATATTTAATGTATATATCATAATATATTTATCTATAGACAGTCTCTATATTTATTTACATAGGTATTTATATGTCTGACCTATCTTAGTTTTACTCTGTCTTTTAGGACTTAACATGCTCAGATCTGACTTCCCATACTATGACTTGCCTTTTGGTTGTAAGACAAAGTTGAATATAAATGCGACTTCCTTCTCATCCTTAAGAAACAAAAAATATTTGGTGTGAATTTTGCCTCTGTGAAGGCAAAAATAAGGCCTTCAGTGATTTCAAAAGACAGGATTTTTCCAACTGTTTATTAACATTTATAGATCACACTTTCACTTGCCACATATAGGCTTTACTCCATCAACTTTACCAGCAATAAGGAGGTGCTTGAAGTCTTGACGGTCCTATTTCTGAAAGTGTATTGCATACACTAAATAACAATCCCAGAATGCAGTCAGTGTCAAAGCACCACCGATAAAGAGCAGATGCAGGAGTAACTGAAGAAGCCCTTCAGCTGGATTCAGGGAAGATTTTCCCATGAGCTACTGGATCAGACCCATATACTCCTGATTGTGGTGAAAATTTTGAGTCTGATTTGAATCTTGAAAACTCTGTCCTAGGCAAGGGAACATTTCTCTCTGCTCCAGCTAGTACCCACTACTCACATGAGTAAAAAATACTGACCTGAGCCGTCCCTTGGCTACTGTCTGTTACCATATGCAATTTAGCCAAGTACAGGGTTGTTTGAAAAGGTTGTTTGATCACTTACAATTTATATCACAGTAATAAATCTAAGTCACATTTGCTGTAAGGATAACTGAAATGTGAAGATTTATCTTTCTGAAGAGGAAAATGCACAAACTATAGTTTATATAACTATATAACCCCAGTTATATAGCTACTACCTCTAGCCAAAAAAGCAGAGAGGAAAGAGGACCAGAGCTGTGATGAGTACAACTGCATAAACATTATTTGTTTTCAGTTACTAAAAAATATATAGCCAGTACAGCTTACAGTCATCTTCGTTCACATAGAGGGCTCTCAATGAAATGTGTTTACGTATTATTTTCCTAGTGACACATTTCAAAAAACCCCAGAACACAGCAGTGATCCCGTAAGAAAATAAAATTATTTACTCTATCTGCACATGAACAGTATAAGTAGTGTGGCAAAATCCACTGATCTCTCGAAATCCACTGGAGATCATTTCCGATATGCAGGGTTTATGGGAGTAGATGCAGACACATCCCAGAAGGTTGCTAAGGAACTAGCAGATACATGCATTTTCTGCAGATCTGACATGTAAAATATATCCCAGTTTCTTGGATTAGGCAAACTGAGAGAGCTATGTGAAATGAGATATTCACATCAAATTCTCTTTATTTTCCTTAATCAAGAAACCCCTGAGAACTATAACTATGAATAATTCAATCTTTCACTAACATTTGGTGCAATTAATAACAGTACTTTAAAGCTGCTAGCTTTGTATATCTTTTTATGCATAATTAAAGGGTGTTGATATTTAAGTTTTCAGCCAAGGAGCAAGCTAGGTTTGGTTTTGCTGGCAGCAGCTGCTCCTGGCTTAACTACAGTATGATAACCTGATATTGCCCCATCTCAACGCACCCAGTGCAGTTAGCTTTCTTCTCTGCCACCACTCCCGTTCTTTCTTAATTGTGCTGGAATTTTGTGCTCTGTCTGAATCAGTAGCTGCCTGTCTGCTTCCTTCTCCCTTCTCCTCTGCCACACACGTTAGCAGTTTGGAGCTGTGGTCAGAACTTGTCTCATTTTCTTATGGGTACGAGTCACTGAAGGCATGGTTTTAGCAATGTGATTTTCTGTTTCATGCTTTCAAACAATATTAAATGTAAATGCTAAATAAATAAATCTAAAAACCAGACAGCTACCAGTGCATTAGATTTTCTGCTCCTGTGATTAAATGGATCCCTGGCTTTGAAGTCATAAAAGAAGTCCAGAGAAATTCCCTTTTTAAAAAACATGCTCCAAATTTCTGTGGTGGCACTACATGCTTTGTCATTTCAGTTTCCTTTTGTCTCATCAGAGAATTCCTCTAGCAGATTACTTTATTACTTTTGCTGAAAAGAAACCCTCCAACAAGGTCTCGTACTAGAGATTTCACAGAATTTTCCACTTTTCCCAGTGTTTTTATTAACAAAAAAAAAGAGAGGACAATTTAATTTCCAGTACTTTCTGGTAATTAGGAAAATTTTAAACTAGGAACAAAAAGCAATGTATGAGTGATTTGTATTTCTCCTTTAGGTCGGAACTTTAACTGCTGAACTCCAGATTTAAAAAGACTACAAAGGCTTTCCTTTTACATTTCCTATGACTTAGCTTTTGCACACAGGGCCCTGTTACATATTTTGAAGTGGCACACATGGATATATTAACATCACCATTTTAAGTTCCATCTACATATATGAAAGCTATTAAATTTTGCAATTTTGCAGAGTTTGAAATTCAGCTGAACAAAGAGAAAAGTCAAAGTGTGGCCATTTTCTCATCAAATTAAACAGTCGACTGGTGCCATCACCCCACAGTCTGAAAACAACCCATGCTCCCAGAGCTAGAGCAAGAAGAAACTTCTTAGGTGTAGTCTCAGCCAACTTTCTCCTGTGGGACCAAACTTCACTCTGGGCTAAGTTGGTTAACTGCATTCATTAATTTCTCATTTTCTTGTGAGAGCGTGATTTGTAAAGGAAAAGAGATTACATGTGGTAGGTGTAACAGGTTAGAAACAATAAGATGTGGTTACACACTCTCAGTTTGGATCCCAGCTTTTCCTGGTTTTCTGGTGATGGCATAGCCCATGCTCCTGAAGCCTTTTAAAGTGTTTTCAGAGGTGTGTGGGCCACTGAGTAGCCCCTGTCAATCTGAGATAGAGTCAGTCACTTATGGGGGAATTAGCTGCAGAGGGGATCATTGTATTTTCTGCGGACCAAGTCTGGATTTGTGCTTCAAGTGAGTTTATGTTCATAGTTTGACCTAAGCTTGGAGAGAGAAGTCTACATTCAACTACTTCAATCCGTAATGATGTACTTTGAAAGGTTGTTAAAAAGTTTGAATACCTGTGAAACCTGCTGAGCCCAGCTGGAACTTTGGGCATAGAAAATCAAGGTTAATATTTTCAAACATGACAGTGTCATGCAGAAGCCAAAGTCTGAGTTAGAAAATGGCATAGGACCACAGATTTTGAAAAGTATTTAGGACCGAAACACCATTAAAACTCTGAGCCCTTAGAAGCACTAAAATGATGGGCTTCATAGGTGCCCTGGTTCCTAAATCTCTTGAGAGACATTTGAAATAGATTTCAGTTCTAGAGGTCACTTAGCCACCTTAGAATATTTTTCTCCCAGACACTAAATATGTGATTAAAGAGTCAGCTGCCTGTAAGGCTATTGGCTTGTTTCCCCAATCCAGGAAGGACTAGCACCATGCCAAAATCTTTTTCAGGCTCTTCCCTCAGGCTCACTGTATTAATTCAGGAAAAGAAGAAAAGAAAAAGAAACCATCTCTCACAAACATGGGCTGCAGGGGCCATTTTCCTGTGCTGCAGCTCTCCTTGCTCTAAAGCCAACATCTCTCCTGTAGTTTCTCATCGTAATGAGCTTTCTCAACTCTTGGTAAGCACTGCCTGACCCAAATGAGTCAGGGAATGGGCAGAAGTTTCTGCCTCCTGGGGTCCGTGACCCTTAACGTGGCTGCCTCTCCTGCTGTCATGCCTGACCTCAAACTTCAGGACTAACGTTAAACTCTTCAGGAAATTAGCACAGTAGACATACAGTTAAGCACCTACTTGGATATCCGATTTCCAGCTTCTGTTTTTGAAATAGTGCCTGCTATTTTGAACGCCCTGTGCTGAAAGGCAGGACATGGCTATTGCTGGCATTAAATGTCTGCATCCTTAACTCCTGGAAGGGAAAAAGTGAGTGAGACACTACGCAGAGCGGAAGCAAAGTGCCCATATGGGACTGTTAGCTTGCTTAGTATTAGGCACCTAGAGCTGTATTGGGACCAACGCATGCTTTATAATGTTGTTGCTGCCTCTGTTGTAGCATTTCTGCTAACACTCTCTAAATAGAATAATTGACAAGTCTGCTCAAAACATGGCCCCAAACTGTAGAGGGCAGGCAGAACAGAGATCATGTTATTACAATGAGCCACAGTCCAGCACTCTGTCATTTAAATGTCGTGAAGTACGAAGATGGATGTTGCATAAATACCAGTGTGGGCAGAGCAAAGGCCCCATTCTATGGGTGGCCAAAACCTCACACAGTTTAAAGGGAAATGCTCTAAGTCACTATAAAGTGTGGAGGGGAAAAGGATAAAGAAGGGAAGTTTTGTCCTCCAAAATACTGCCAGTATTTCCAAGGTGCACACAAACAGTGGCCAAGCCCACTAGTATCAGCAGTCAAAGCACTACCCTTTTCCCATCACAGATTCATAGTTATCTCCTGCTTTGGCATGATGAAGTCTCTTTTTGTAGGTCTTTTCTACACAGCCAGTATGTTCATACACTTAGATAACCAATATTTCCTTCCCAGTACCTATTATGCCTATATCACACCTTAATAGCATGGTCAGCCACCAGCTTTTTCTTTCTGTTGTGCAAGAAGCATATCATCACGTACAGTCCCGAGACTTGAGAATCTCTTTAACTTGTTTATATTAAAAGAGCAGTGGGGCAGCAGTAATGCTTGCTGTAATTGCAGGAGAAGGATCGTGCAAGAAAGTATTTCATGTTAAATAAACCTCTATGTCTTTTAATGCCAGAGAAGTTTTTTTCATTTGTTTTTGTTTTAATCTGGTTTTGCTGCCACTGAAGTTAATGGGAAGGAAAAATTCAATGCAATTCAAAGCAGGTCTTTTTTAAAGCAAGCATAAGAGCACAGAAAATGTGGCCTATGCAGGCATTAGTTTTTAGCTAGAACAACTGGGAAGGTCTGAGCAGATTCTAATTCTCCCAATGGGGGTAAATAGACAAGGGAGACAAGAAGATAAACAAGAGAGGGGAAAAGGATTCATTTTTAAAGGTATGGCTTTAATTCCTTTCTACATGCATCTCCACGAGTGCAGTGAATGCAAATGACTATCCTCCCTGCTCCCACCACAAGTTTGAGTTTTTGTGTCATCTGACAAGTGTCACTGTCACTTAATCATTTCTAGAGTACTATAGGTGAAAATGGCACTTCACAAACCATTTGAAAAGATAGACTCCACCTGCCCCACATGTTCTATAACCTAGGGCCAAATCTTTACAAATCCTGTGGCTCTGCAACTCCCATTTATTCCACAAGGGCTCAGGAGCATTCAGGAGTCAGCACTGTTTAGCTGGATCATTCTCTGAATGAAGTCAATGGGAATTTTGCCAACAACTTCATTAGTTGAAGGTGCAAGCTATAATTCAGAGGACTAGGATGTCAGAGCCAGCAGATCAAGCTTAGAAGGGAGACAGCAACCCATGAAAAGGAAAAACTGGCAGCATGCATAACTCTTCTCTTTGAGGTTGGACTTCAGCAGTTCGTGAGATAATAACTGGGATGGGGGTGGAAGACTAGGAACAAATCCATCTTGTGCTATGTCCTTGACTATCTCCATTGACTTCAGTGGAAGTTACTGGCCTGAGCAAGGTGAAGATTTAGAGGTGCATGTTCCGACACAGTACAACGCATGAACTGTAGACATTTACAAGCATTTCAGGACTAACACCCAGCCTGTTAAAACCAGAAAACTAGCCACTTGGGATTAACCCTGCAGTATGATATTCATTATTCACCAGCACAGCAATCCAATGGAGACTGACTATGAAGTCTGATATTCATTAAACTGCAGTACAGCATCTCTGAGGTGGCCTGTGGTGCAGCCCTGTGTGTGTGCATTTCTCTGTGTGTGCTTACATATATATACTACAAAATATGATGGCAAGAGGGAGAGACATATATTTTAGAAAGGACACAAATTCAGCACAAGCGGTGGCTGGCCTCACAGGGATCTCTAGTAAAGATGCCAAGTAATGTTTGGCTTCCAGGTCAGACAATTTTTTTTTATCCTAAATCTACTCATGCAAAGACACAGCTTATAGCTTGCAGATGGCTCATTCTGCTGATCTGCCAGTATTCACACTCAGAGTGTGGAATTATATCACATGAGCAAGGGGATTGCTGTCTTTTTTCATGGCTTTGTTATTGCAGGCAAAAAAAATACAGCTAACCAGAAAATAAGAAAAAGGAGGATACTGGATTCATATTTTTTGGAGATATTTTAAAATTTAATTTAAGAACATAAGAATACAGGCAAACTTGAGCTTCCCATCAAACACTATCTCTTACCCATATGTTTATCGAGACAGCCAGAAACTGAGGATGGAGTATATATTTTTATTAAAGGATGCACTAACAGTGCAGGCAAAAGGTTTTTTTCTCTATGTTATTTACCATGTTTTGCAAAATCATAATACCATTTACCCTAACAATGATAATATTTTATAATAATTATTAATGTTATAAATACTAGGAGCCTCAAATTCATGAATAACGCCAAGAAAAATAAATTGGTATCAAAGCTTAAATTAATTCCAGTTAAGGAGAAACCCAGTCTATTTACACACTATCATAATCAATTTTAAAATCTCGGTAAGAGTTGCACCTTTGTAAACTAGGAGTAATTGTATTAATTTATTGAAGTTATCAAGGGATTGTACCAATATAGCACAGAATCTGACCTGTGAAATCTTCAGTCTGTAAGAAAACAAACAAAAAATCCATTGATGTAATTTGAGCTAAAAAAGAGGTCAATATTTTGTCCTTTGGAAAATTATTTGGGTTGATAAAAACTGTCCACACATTTGTGATGAGTTTTTTTTTTTTTTTTTTTTTTTTTTTTTTAAAGGGGAAGGGCTAAGTGTTGCGCAACAATTCCAGGTCAACAGATAAATAGAACTACCAGAGACAGTCCAGCAAAGGACCACTAAGATGATGAAGGAGCTAGAGCATCTCTCCTGTGAGGAAATGCAGAGACAGCTAGGACTGTTCTGCTTGGAGAACAGAAGGCTCAGGGGATCTTATTAATGTGTATAAATACCTGAAGGGAGGGTGCAAAGTGGACAGAGCCAGGGTCTTTCCAGTGGTGCCCAGTGACAGGACCAAAGGCAATGGCACAAACTGAAACACAGAAGGCTCCCTCTGAACATCAGGAAATACTTTTTTTACTGTGAGGGTGAGTGAGTGCTGGCACATGCTGCCCAGAGAGGTGATGGAGTCTCCATCCTTGGAGATATCCAAAAACCTTCTGAACATGATCCTGGGAAGCTTGTTCTAGAGGACTCTGCTTACGCAGAGGGGCTGGCCCAGATGACCTTCAGAGGTCTCTTCCAACCTCAACCAGCCTGTGATTCTGTGACTCTCTTTGGGTGAGGAAAGTGAACCATTTTTTCCCTTGGGTTCATGCAAATTATTTTTTCCCTCTTTCCTCCATTCATCCAACAAACTGAAAAATCAAACTGCCCTACTCCCAGCATCACTGTAATCTGGTGTCATTCCCGGTTCAGTTTTCCTTTTGAAAAATTCCCTAAAATAATTGGCACAGGCAAACCCCCTATTTGACCCATTCTCCTCTTTTTCCAACTGTACTTCCATGTCTTCATCCTTGAATACATACTGAAAACAATTAATTTAACTGAGTTTGTATGCTCAGCTTGAGTATATGTGAACTTGGCAGCACAGAGTGACCTAAAATGAATAAAGGGAACCGCTGATTGCTGCGGTGCCCTGTTCCCTTCATCCTCTTCCTTGCACCATACAATCCTCAGGCTCATTATTTGCCAGGAATCTTTGCATGTAATGTTATAAAAAAAAGTGTTAGCCTAACTAATTAATACTGGGGTTTATTCAGAAAGCTTTGCATGGCTTTGTCACACTACATGTGAGGAGTAAAGAGTGGTTGAACAAACACTATAATGAGGTTTGAGGACAGATGGATATGCAGATTTTTGGTTCCAGATCATGAGAAGTGGAGCACAGGACAACAGACTGAAGTGGCATTAACTTGTATTGTGTGGCATTAACTTGTGTTGTATGGTAACTTGCTTAAGAGAGCCAGCCCTAGACTGAGATCCATGGCAATCAGCATCATACAAAGATTAATATGATGATTAAGTCTTCAAGAGATTACAACTGCAACATAAAGAAAGTTATTAATGGTTAACAAATGGATATCCAGAGAATAGAAGGAAACAAGGAGAAAATATCGACAAGAAGGATAAGCAGTGAACAATAGACTTAAGTTTGTGAAATTTGAGGAAATTTAGAAAGGCAAGGAGAATTTTAAAGGAGGCTTTGAAAGGTAGACAACAGAGTGGCTCGGTGTTTCTGTTGAATTCCTATGAATGAAGGGCAGAATAAAAACCAGTATAGGAATAGTTTGAAAATTAACATAAAAGCAGTGGAACATAAGCTAAGAAACCTTGAAAATGAACATACTCGGTCAAGCAATGCAAATAAAGGGGTGACATGGTTTAATTGAAGGGATAGAAAATTGATATTTGCAGCATTATCTGAAAGGCTGTAGCAGCACAGAAGTGTATTTGTCCAGAAAAAAAAGGAGAAAAAGCTATTGAATCATCACATGATGAGAGCCCAGACAACAGTTAACAGCTTTGCAAATAGAGCATAAGCACATGATTTTGAGCTGTTACACTGAGAAAATCCGCAAATTTAAAACCTTGAGAAGGTCCCTGGAGAGAGAGAATCAAGTGAAAAAAGATGACCATGTTATGAATCTGCTTACAAAGGAGTAAGCAAAAGAAAGGAATTATAGAGAATATTTGGCTAAGAGAAAAAGAAGGTAATGAGATCTCAGAAAGCGTGTGCCTGAGGAAGAAGAAGATGAGGAAGTAGGGAATGAAGAACAGCAGACAGGAGGGAAATAGAAAGGACAACTAGGAATTCATGTAGATGGTAAACACACTACATTAAAGCAAGTCAAATACAGAAAGTATTTTTCTAATATTACTTTCTTCAAAAGCTGTGGCTGCTGTTACCACAACCTTGCTGAGTGAGAGATCTTGAATGGTGAGAAGGTGATAACGTGTGCCTGTAAAACTGTTAAAATGCTGCTTAGTATATGAAGGTATCATACAGATTCTGCTCCATGAGAAGAAAATTAAACTATGCAATTTATAAGGACAAACTACCTGGAGAGCATTTTGATATATCCCTTGTCTAGGAAAGAAAGCAGCAACAACAGTCCAATCATTTTCAAATCCCATAAAAAAATTCAGTGCACATTTTAAGAGAGTATTGGGTCTTTTTTTTTCCCCTACTTTTATCTATGCCAGGTTACCAATCCCTGCAGAGGATAATAGTTTCTACAGCACTCCTTTGGGAGATTTCAACTAGGTGTGGCCTAATTGTGAGATGTGCCGCCACACGAAAGCTTCTGCAGGGCAAGGAACAGAGATTATGTTCACATTTAAATCATTCCGTGGTAGGCAAAACAGCAGGATTTACAACCTGTAATGGCTGCAGCACCCTTCCAATTACGCTTTAAGTGACAAAGTCAAGTCGTGATATGCAGAATGAGGAAAATGCATCAAATAATCCATGTGGAAAATCATGTCCAAACACCTCAATTCCAGTTATGAAAAACGAGTAATGAGAGACTGAGGATCTAACAGAGCTATGAAAAATAATCAATACACACAATGGAGCAGCCTGCTCTAGAGTCAGATTTCTGATCTGTAGCTGTTGTTGTTGTTGTTTTCCCTGATTCATGATCCTCTTGGCCCATCTGAAAAAGAGGAACAGTATTATTTTACAGGGTGGGGGTTGTGAACCTTAATTTGTTAACATTTCCAAAAGAATTGTGAGATCCTGAAATGAAGGGGCCAAATTTAATGTTCATTGTTTAGGCTTTAGCCCGTCTGTGCTCAGACAGAACTCCCACTGAGACTGGGAGCTGAACAATTCCAGAAGTTGGTCCATTTTTCCTAGGAAAATGAGACAGTTGCAAAGTACAGTTTGTTTGCTGCATTCATTCAGTACCCTGGAGATACAGCATTATGGTTAGTTACACATCTCAGAAAGCTTCTTCAGCAATACTGCAATGGCTTTGAATTCTTACAAGGCTATGCAGTCCAAGTAAAACAAAGCTGCTGGCAAAAGTAATAAGCCAGCACTCCACACCTGATTAAACAGCATTGTTTTTAGTCTAGCACCATGCCAAGTTCTCATGTCAATGTGGATGCACAGTATCCGAGAACTGTACAAACTGCAGGTTTTACCGCTGCAGCAGTGAGCAACATGCTTTGCAAGAAGGTATGTCTCACATTTTTTAGCTCAGCAGTTTTCAGGAATCATCCTCCTCTTCCCACAAAGAAACAACCCTCCCTCAAATCCCAAAGGTGCTGGAATGTAAATAAGGTAAACTGAGCCCTTAAATGATCTGCACATGCACATGCATACACTACCTACAGCATTTTTGGTTGCTAACTGTAAGCAGCTGCCAATTTCCCTCTAATGCTCAGACGACTTGCTAACTGATCTGCAAGTCCCAAAAGTGTGTTATCTTTAATGTGCCTCTAATTTTGCTAAGAGCCTACTATTTATAGTGTGTCGTTTATTTACTTATTTACCTTCAACTAATTAAAGCTATCAATAAAAAAAAAAAAATGCAAGGAGAAAAAAAATAAGCACATGTGTGTGTCCTTGGTGAGAGGAGAAAACCCAATCTGTTCACTTAACTGGATGAACGTTACAAAAGTTCTGTTTTGCTTGGAAAAGCAATGCATGAGTAAAAGCTCCAAAACCTAGCATTATTATATCTAATTACAATTGGCAATATGTGGCAATCATAATTATTCATTTATGCAAAATAGCTTACAGTGTGTCTCATTTTTTATTCCCTGTTAAAGGATGGCTTGACAAAAGAAGAAAAAAAAAGATTATAGTGCTGAACATAATTGTGCTAAATGCTCAGTCATTTTGTTTAAAAAATACTACAAAACTAAACTGCTATTTCTGCAGAGACAGAAAATAATTTAACAAAGATGTATAGTATACTCTGCAGGTGGCAATCCATCCAGAAAACATATTTCCCTGAAAAGGAGAGATATTTCACAATGAAATTGAAGAGCATAATTTTTGCCATTTCTGTCTTTCTTTAAAAAAAATAAAACAAACAAGAAAAAAACCTCCCTGTTTTAATCTAGCATATGCTTCCCCTGTTAGGAAAATGCTAATTTGCAAATAGTCAGAGGAGAGACCGTGACCATAATAACTCGCTATGGTTCTGCAATATGACACTCCATTCTATTTCAATTCTAGCACAGTACACCAGGCAATTGAATAAGATCAAGTGCACTTCATGACAAAAAAAAAAAAAAAAAAGGAAAGGCCAGTTCACGCTACTCAAATAAGTAATCACTATTTATGCCTGTATTTCTAGTGGAATATCCCTCTAATTTAGGCCTATGGAGCCTGCAAAAAGCCACAGCCCTTAAGAGTTGCTAGTCATCCTTTATTCAGGTACTGAGGTTTGGGCACTTCAAAGGACCACCTCCCCAGATAAAAAGGACTCAGATTCAGATTACCAGAGTCCAGAAATCAAGTCTCAAGAAAATGAATGTCAAGAAGGCCGCTTATTAGGAAAAAGCTGAAAGATACTCTAAAACCTGATTGAAATGCACAAGGATGCTTTCATCTTGACACACTGCACCAGATGAGCAACCTTTACTCTTGAATCCAATCTCACTCTTGCTGGTGGAACAGTTTTCCCCCCATCACACTTATTCCCATCTCAGAAGAAAACTGACGGCAATGTAACTATTTCTGTGAAAAGGATCATCCACAGAACCAAGGGTTTGTTTAATGGCTAGGCATTAAAAAACTTTTCCAAAGTGTCTTAGACATATAAAAATGTAGGAGACTTTAAAATCAAATAGGAAGCAGATTATTTTTTTTTCCTGTGCTGATGGTGTTGATTAGAGCAGAGGAAATGGAGATCACCATTGGAATGCATGGGAAAAGCTATGCTTCCAGGATAGTATGATAAGTTGCACTGTGTATTTTTTAAAAAAATTGGTCAGCTTCACACAGTAGTTAAAGAGGGGAATTTACCTTACGTAGTAGACGATGGCACAAAATTAGGAAATCGTGGCTGATCAGCATGCATAGAAACTTTACAGCAAAGGAAATAAAATGTCAATCTGGAAGAAACAAAATACAGTATTGTTGTTACTTTCTACTTTGCTTTTGCCATCAGACACAATAAATGATTAACATGTAAGTTTGTCTCTCTTTTTCTCTCAAGAGCACATGCTTAGGATGCAGGAGATACTAACTAGGCCCAGCAGTAATTTCTTACTATAATTAATTCATTGTGCCTTGGTCCATTACCACTAAAAGATGTTTCCCACCCTTCACACTGTCAATGGCAAAATTCTATTTTTAATGGGAAAATAGGACTGGGTCCTGTGTCTGCTGTGCATATTGTAGCAGATAGCTCACGCATGCTCAGATGTCTGGGTTTGCTAACACAGTCAGCATTTGCTTAACACACTGCATTACAACATTTATGAAAAAAAAAAAAAAAAAAAAAGGATTGTTAAATTGTTTCGCATTATGGATTGAAATCATATAGTATTGAACACTAAGACACTAAATGTATCTTTGGAGCAATGCTATGAAAAGTAAAGCATTATTATCCCTATAGCAGATGAAAAAAAACAATGGAGGGCATTGGGATAGATCTACAATGGCTATACTTTAGTGAGGAAGGCATTCAGTTGGGACAGCTGAGAGCTGCAGTCCAGTCCCTTCTCTAGTGATAACCTAATATAAAATAGCAAAGTGTGCAGACAACCTGGGATGAAAAGACCACCGTCCCCAGTTATACACAAGCTAAGCCTCTAGCCCAATTGCAGAAATTCACGTAGATGTGAACATTACCATGCATAAATGTAAAGTTGAACATTATCATGCACTGATCTGGAGACCTGGCTGCACCTCTCCACATCAGAGTAGATGTCACACAATCAATCACCACAGGGATCGGTAAGGACTATTTACATTTAGTAAAGCAATATGCAGAGGACTACATATATTTTATTAGGAGAGATGTGCAAAATACAGAATTTCCAGCATGAAGAAACTCTGCCATTTCTGCATCTTCTTATTTTAAGTGGAAGTGGTAACCTTTCAGAAATTAGGTGTCACAAACCATGGAATATAAATAAAATAAAATAAAATAAAATAAAATAAAATAAAATAAAATAAAATAAAATAAAATAAAATAGATTTGGCAAAGAGTATTACCATTCGTTTCAATATTTCTTCTTAACTTAAAGTAATAATTTCAGCATTTCTTCTACCCAAATGTTTCATGTACTTTAATGAAACAATCTGAAGTGCTTCACTGGTGGCCAGCTCTGTTACTAAAATGCATATTGGCATTCTGGTGGATTATCTCATGACAGTCAGGGTTAAATGTATGACATCATAGTCATTCTGTCCTACAGGCCTGGTTTCCTGACCAGGTAATATGTTCCTTACTACATTCAGAGAGTTGTTACTCTCATGACATATGGCTGAATTAAGTGAAAAAGAATCATCATTGAATTATAGGAAGAATAGTAGGGCAATTCCCAAGGACAAGTCTACAGGACAGACTGCAGACCTAAGTTAGAAACTCAGGCCAAATGTTACAATTAAAATGGAAATGCCTGCATTAAAAATATTCTGGCATAGGAAAAAAAAAATATTCCTGCAAGTTTCCTAACTGAATTTTCAAGTTCACAAGACAGTGGATCATCCATCAGAAAAGCTTATTGTTTGGCATTTCCAGGCATGTTTTTAATATGAGGTATGTTCTTTTCTTTTCCCTTTATAGCATAAATGATTGGCTACTACAGAAGTGAAGATTCATTGTAATATGGATAATACAGATGTTAAATCCAATAAATATATTTTTAAAAATTCAAAAAAGCCAAAATAATTGCATTTTCACATGTCTCAAAATGACCCTGTGGATTATGTGAAAACTTTTCCCATTGATATCTCTATGCTTTTACATGCCACATTCTTTGTGCCAACATTATCATGGCTGGTAACAGCCTCTACAAACACTAGTCTTTCCCACTTCATTCAAGACACTAATTATTCTGACCTTAGTACCTCTCAAGTTATTGAGAAAGTTAAAGTCTACATTATACAAAATGCAGTAGTTGTGGGTGGGTTTTGGTTTTATACATCTTGTTAATGCAGCTGCCATCAGTATGCCTCCATAGTATCAGCATGCCTGCTGCTAAAGACAACTCATAAGGTAGTTCCCCATATCATGGAGGTGCTTTCCTGAATCTTAAATTATATTTATCCATAATTTTCCATGGTATTATATTTCATATTTGCAAAATGAAATCTGAATATTAACTAATCCATCTGGATGGGAATTAACTTGTTTTATCTCAGTTTTTCCTATGTGGAAAAAAATACAAAAGGACAAATATCACAAATGGGGAACACTAGATGAAATTCATAGGGGCTTGGTGTAATGTATTAGGCAAAGCATAGGGGTTATGTCAATTTTAAAGTCATTCCAAAGACCAGGCTCAGAGATGATCTGTAATACAAGTCCCTGAGTTTTACCTGCAGTGTCAGTAAAAGCCAAGCCTGAGCTACCTGCTGCATTTTCAGGTCTGAAGTCTAGCTCATTCACACTTCTCTCCTAGATCTTCAGAAATTATTTAGCTCCTCTTGGAACTAAGCAGAGTCTTTGGTAACACAAGCATAGAAAATCCTTCATAATTTCTTACAACCACTGAGCAGCATACCAAGTAATAACAAAGGTTAGGAACTTTCCCAAAATAAAAGTTAACACATATTTTTCCAGCTGAACAGCACATAATGAAATAATATCTACTTTATGATTAGTTTCCAAAAAATGTTTTACCCTTGTAGAAAATCCTGTCAATGGAATAACAAGTAGCTTGATTTAGTTGTGCAAAAATCAGCTGATGGAGTTACATTGCTAACTCATAAAAACACCTCAGCGGTAGGGTTTTTTTTTTAATCTTTCCATAATAATTTCCTTCTTCTCATCCTTCAAAATCTGACCTCAGAAGGGAAAACAGGGCACACTTTGGGACTGGGACACACAGTGTACATAGCGCCGATGTCCTGCTTCTAGCAGGCACTGCAGAGCACTGGCACCATATAGAAATGGATATAGCAGCCAAGTGGGTGGAATTGTGGCCCACTAAGTCAAGGGCCAACCTTTCACTGGCTGCAACAGGGCCACCCTTTCTATCACTCACTGTCCCGTTCAATAAGAAATAGGCCTTTTACTCTGAGAGGAAACAGGTTCCCCTCAGGATCAGTAGTTTTAAGATTATATAAGAATGGGTATGTTTGTAATTATTTGGCTTGAACTGTACACTGAGGACTAATAAACAATTACTAGCCTGGTTTAACAGTTTTCTAAAACACTAAAATAGGTTCTGAAGAATCATAAGTTACCCGGGGAAACCTGATTGCGTAATTCACTGGGAAGCATACAATTTCTTCGGTTTCAAGTTTGAAAACAAAGCAAAACAAAGATTTGTCATGTTTCATATTTCCAAACCAATATGCCTACACTCATGTGGTTTCCATCTTAGGCAGAGTGTAAAGAGGAAGTAAAATGTCAAGTTGTTTATTTCTGTGCAATTTTCTTATCTCAAAATAACACAGAGTTTGCTAAATCCGATCTGTCTTTAATAATAGTCAGAGGAATTCCTTTGCTGGGCACTCTTGCTTTTACAGAAATCTTATGATCTGGAAACAGAGGAGTTAAATCTCTTCTGACAATTTTGTCAAAACCAAAAATGTCATCTGAAACAGCAGCCTTGTTTTCTAAGGAAATAAAGAAATAGGTTTCCTTTAGTTCAATCCGTATACCACCTTTACTTATTCTTTTCTTCTTTTTTATATCATCTTATTGCAGATGAAAAAGAAAGGCATAGACAAAGGACACTTAGAAATTGACTCTTCCTGATCAGAAGCTTTGACTTAATGGTATGAGGAAAAAATGAATATGCTTAAATCAGCAAACTGTTCTTTACCTCCACAGAACAATCTTCATTGTCAAGCATGGAATCAAAGTTCCCTGTCTAAAACCTAGTTGAGAAACTAGGTGTTTTTATTAGACACCTTAGGCCTGATTTCAAAGGATAAGTGAATCAGCTACATCGTTCTTTTTGAAAATAAATATCTATTTCAGTATCTAAGACAGTGCTTCTGCTTCATGCCCCTTTTAACTGTCCATTTCAGAGATTCATGAAATTAATTAATATGTAAAAGTTCTGCATGCTTCTGTATCCTTTGTTCTAAAATCATACTGCAGAGGATGTTTATGAAAAACATCATTTTCAAACATATCTAATCCCAATTTGATATATTTATATTTGTTGTCTGTCCATATTACATATATATATTTTCAAATACACATAATAGTACCCACTTCCCCAATCCCCTATACTCAGTAAGAGAGATTTAGCTGCAGTAGCATGGAGACACAGCAGTCTCAAGGAAATACAAAAAGAGAAAATTTTTCCCCTCGTTGTTCCATTTTGCTCCCAGATTCCCCCATCCAAGGCACTCTACCAGTCCTGTACATGTGGACAAGGAGAGAAATAAACATCTGTGCTTCTCCCTGAGAACATCTTCAAACCTAAGGGTAATGTTGCCTTTGCAACTATTATATAGAGTAGCCTCAGACTACAGTACTAGACTGTAGCATGAGACTATATAAGTTATTGTCTCTCTTGCACTGAGAAACATATCCCTTCCCACTGAATGTCACTCCTGCAAAGACATCAGCAGTTGGTCCCTTATGGTTGCTCTGCACACTTGTTTTACAGTGCAGGACACTCCAAACTGCAATTCAGGACATCGTGGGTCTACTCAGGTACTGGTTTGTGAGATCAGATCAAATTCAAAGTAACAGGTCAGTTTTCACATATTCTCTGCACTGCCAAATAGACGTCTTTTCTTTCCCTTAATGAAGGTTGAGGAATTAAACAGAAAATATTGAGTTTATAACCAGATTATAGCTGCTGTTGGGCAGCTATACCGCTCATTGACTGACATACAAGAGTCTAAAAGTGCTAATAGAGAAAGGAGGAATAAACCCTCCTTGAGATATAGCTGGCAATAAAAAAAAAATGCAGTATGAAGTAAAATCTTCATAGACCAACATAGATCTTTTTTGTTTTACACTCTTAGGCTTCTTGCAGAAGCATAATTAAATGATTCAGGATTGGTTTGTTTGCAGGAAAGAGTTGAACACAAATGTTAGTGCTCACATTTAGTGTCATTTAACATCTAGTCCAATGATATGGGATCTGTGTAGATCACTGACTTCTTTAAGCACATTCACAGCCAACAAGAACATTCTAGATTAAATACATGTCTATGTTTCATTCTCCTCTATATCTTTATCTGTAGGGCTAACAGAAAGTACGAGTGCCTCCTCTTGCAAACATGGGTTATACTTTAATATCTGAAGACCAAATTATCCAGTTGGTTCCTACATGTTGAGACTGAAAAGCTTGTGATGTTGACAAATCAAGTTTTGCAAACCACCCACAACCATCTTGCTCATATGTGTCTGTATTATCATCCCTCATATATGGGCTGAATTCTCAGTGCACAAGGCAAATAAGGCACAAAAATACCAATAGTGAAATGTTTTTTACCTTTATTTAGCTACTTAATAGTTAAGTGACTAGTTTAGACTAGACATTAAGGCTCCCTCACTATCAATGGCTGCAGAGACAGCACCTGCAGGGGGTGATTTATCTTCTTCAAAGATAGGGGTCTAAAACAGGACTATGAGCTCCCTTCTGGAGGTGCCTATCTCTCAGCATTGACTATAGAGGGAGCCTAGATGACTAGCTGAGATTAGATGCCTAATTTTTAGGCAGATAAATTGGCTTGCCTGAGGTTACATGAGAAACCTGTGGCAGAACTAGGATTTGAACCCACATGTTCTGCATATAGTTGGTAACGAATTATTAGGCAAATCTAGCACTTTTATTACAAAGGTTTTGCATGTCCACAATAGGCTATTAGACGAGACACACACACACACTTCAAAAAGTCTAATAAACTGGTGATTAGTCACCAATCTCCCCCATACCTGAGTATATGAATGATCTAGTTTAAATGCCTAAAATAGGCAATAAGATATTTTACCTGTGGTCTGACACCTTCTCAATGAGTATCCTTACTACAGCTATTCTCAAGGATCTTCTGAGAATTTTGCCATATAGTTTGAATAATTTACTATTTGTCGAGATGGCAAGAGAGAGACAGTGATTTCAACACTCAAAAATACAATGTTAACAAATTTTTAGGGAAGACTTACATGGAACATGCCTAAATACTCACTGATCAAAAAAAGCCTTCCCAGTTAAATGGTGCTTCTTCAGATTAAACAAACTCAGAAATATCCAGCTACTTCAGAAGGAACCACTTCACACATATTTAATACTCCACCAAAATTTCTCATGTTTTTTGCCAACAGAGGATGCAAAATATTACACTGAGAAACCAAGACTGAATGTAAAGATGACCACATTTCTTTGACATGCTTAGATTGAATTCCTATGGTTTGAAGAATTCAGTAGAATCCACAGGGATTAGTATAAATACAACCATCCAGACTCCATACCCAACTGGATTGTGGGCAAATAGCCAGATACTGAAACATTTGTTCACATAAGCTGAAATCCTCTGTAAAAACAACTGAATAGTTGCATTTGTCAAATGCTTATTCACAGAGGAATTATATATTTTATACCAGCTGCAAATATTCTGGTTTCTACATTTCTACATTTTTGTCTCTCATCTAGTCTGATCAAAACATGCTGCCCTCTTGGAGAATTAATTATGTGATTAAATGGTTCAGTTTATAATCCCAATATTCAATTATGACTCAACAATATTTTTACTTCTTAAATATCATCTTCATGCATGT
>NW_020799095.1:60232381-60258144 GCF_003259725.1 Athene cunicularia
AAGAAAAGAAAAGAAAAGAAAAGAAAAGAAAAGAAAAGAAAAGAAAAGAAAAGAAAAGAAAAGAAAAGAAAAGAAAAGAAAAGAAAAGAGAGACATAAAGGAAAATAAAAGGAAAAAGAAAGGGAAGGAGTTGTTCCGAGTTCTTTGTGAAATGCTGCCATCTATGGAGTTTCATTCGATATTGCTTTCTACGGCGATTTCAAGGAAAACCACAGGGCTGATTACCTCACAATGTAGTTGCTTCAGTAATGAAGCAGGTTTTTTCGGCAATAGACAAGAATATAAACGATAGCTTTGGCTGCAACATTAAGTTGGCACTAGCTTCTACCACAACTATTTCTTGGATGTATAAACAGCATTGCCAATTATCTACTGCAACATTCAGTCAAGGTTTTCTCTTGTTTTGTTAGGGGGATATATTCATTTTGGTAGGTTGTGTTGCCCTGTTTTCATTTGCACTGGTTTCCTAAATTTCAGGGCAGACAAGCACAGATTCTTTGTCTTTTCCCATGTACATATCCCCGAGCGTACTATTGTCCGCATTCTCAAAGCGGCCAAACAAATACACATCTAATTACAATTATCTAATTTTAACTCTATTACCCCTAAAAATTAAGGCATTTGAAGCTTTAAAAATGTTATACACGTACACATCAATCCTTCTTCCTTAGGATTTATGCTAATGATAAGGCAGGTGCTGCACCTGTGGGTGATATATAAGCATATGCAGGTAGAAGCATTAGAATTATTTGTCACCTGTAACAAATAATAACCATTTTAAATTTTAAAATCCCAGTTTGGAAGCTGTTCAGATCTTCAGGAAGAAATGGTCCTCATTCAGTACAGCAAAGATTCAGAAATGTCTTTATCATGCTCACTAGAGGACTAGATGCAAATGAAAAGCAGAGGACATTTTACTTACTTAAATTGTGATTAAGTGACATATTTAATCATTAAGGTAGGCATAAGCATGAACAGCAGTAATTCTAGGGCTAATAAAAATCTGGATCCCCAAAGCTATCTTGTAGTTAGAGTCTGGGATGTAAAAAAGGAGAAAAATAGTATGTAGATTTCTGAAATTTGCCTCTTTTAGACACTGCCACCTAGGTCTGTTTTCCAAAATTGTCCCTCTCTTACCACAGCCTTCCCTTGCCACTAGCTCCCAATAACGAAATGTCACCAGCAGAGGTACTTTCCATGGCAGGAAAAGTATGGTAGGAATAACCTTCCTTCGTGCTTGCTCTGAAAGATAGGGGCAGTTCAGCTCTCATCCATAGGGATCAGCCATATCAAAGAGAAGTATGTCAGTGAAATGAAATATAAAATCAGCCCTATAATCCCTGGCAAACAGCAGCAATGTACCTAGCAAAATACTCACTTTAACATTCTCTTATTCTATCCAAAGAGCTCGGTACCAGTAAATCTCTATTATTCTAACAACGAGTAAAGGTACCTGCAGGACAGCTACTGCTTCTCCCACTTTGACTCCCTCCAGTCACTTACTTTTGCAAATGTTTCTCATCTTTATACACCATATTGACTTCGGATGGTGGTGCTTGCCTAGCAAGCCATGACAGAATAATCACCCTTTGAGCGTAAGCATCAACGGAGCAAGTTACTGAACACCTCTCCCCTCTGCAGGTCATTCAACAGGAAGATGCCAAAAATCGGTGGAGCTGCATTAACAATGAATTGCATTATAAGCAAAATAAGACTCTAAATGAAGTTAAGCTTTACCTCCTAGAGAAACCTCTGTAGAGGTCAAAGATGAGACACTTCTGGAGAATGCCCAGAGGCAAGGGTTGTTTTAAGAAATTCATCCGCCCCTGTTTGACTTCTAAACACATACCCTGGCCCCTTTTCTTTAGAGGGTGGACAGTGGCCAAAGGTTTATTAGCAGCAGCCGCAGCCACAGCAAACATTTCCTTCACTGCACAGCTGTTAAGGCAGCCAGATCTACCTATAGCGCTTAATAAGGAGTGGCAGCTCTACTTGTTTGGCTTTTGGTGACAGAAGTTCTAAAAGATGGCCTTCTGGGTTTTCCTCTTTGCCAGCTCACAACATAATTGCATGACAATAACTTCTTACTGCTTTTGGAATGATCTCGTTTGCATTTAATTCAAACTCTTCTAAACAATGTCATCACAGATACTACTGCCTGTGCTTGCAGTAAGTGTTTCATCGGGAGGCTTGGACGAGGCCCAGTTTTTTACATGTCTCTAAAGCAACAGCTTTCTCATTGCATCCCAGTGTGGAGGCAATGCTGGCATGCAAGGCTAGGGCCATGACACAAGGATGAAGGGCAGAGCTGCAAGTCTCTGCTTGTGCTCTGGGGAAGGGCCACGAGCCCTGGGGCTTTGTGACCATTGGACTGAAGGCCCAGAAATAATGGCAAACGGGTGGACAGCATGGGTTGCAAACATTAGAAGAGGATGGGGAGTGAGGCAGTAGTCTCCTTTGCTGAAATGCAGCATCAGTTCAGGTTTAAGGCTGGGTTCATAAGCACAGGTGGTCAAACACAGCCAAAACTCTGCTTGGGAACACTCAGCCACAATCACCTCCTTCATTATGCTCCACTAAGCTAAAATCAACCCTTGTGCTGAGGTGCGTGGACCATATGCCCACCATATGTAGCCATAAAGGTGCAGAGGCCATGTCCTCACCCACCACCCTGAAATGAAGCGTCACCTGTGAAAAATTTTGTAAATAATATTGGTGGGGGTGATGGGAGAACCGGTCCCATTGCACTCACTGGCAAACAGGCATATCGGTCCATGAATGGGAACACACACTCTTCATGTTGCACTATTCATCACTTGCTGCATTAATTATTTGGCTATTTCAAGATTTTCTGTCACCAGAGCAGACAGCCAGAACAAACTGTTACTGAGGAAACCAATCACCACAAATGAGGCAAAGTGAACAGATCACCAAAACCTTGCAGGTCGGGAGAGAGCATCTAAATGTCTGTTGAGTACTTGTATATAATGAATCATGGATCGCTATTATCTCACGAAGGAGTAAAATACCATATTTATCAGCTGATGCAGCCAGAACATTATTTGGCTATTCTGATGAACCTGTGGTGCATGCCGTTTACGAAACACATCCTACCCACACCCTATTTCCCCTGTACTGCAGAAAGAGTACCATTACCCTGCTTTGCTGTACAGATTCAAGTTTGCATTTCTATGTAAGTGGGGTTTCTTAGCTGACAAATAGTGTTCAGTTGCTGAGGATAACTCCACATTTCCAGACTGAACTAGTAAAGTTCTCATTGCTGAAGGTACTGTACACTACAGTATATGTCTTAGTCGAGAATTCAGATGTCACCCACCTGCCATTAGGTACAATGCATACCTTTTTATAGTCAGCGTAGCTGCCTGGAAGGCAGAACAAGAGATGAATAACCATTTCCTAGCCCATTTTATTCAGCTGTGAGTCTTCTACATTGCTGAACTGCTTCAGATATTAAGATAGAATAACTAAGACTGGATCATATATATGAGATGGCATCAAGCAGAAATACTAAGTAGTAACATACGTGAATAAAAAGTGAATACAATAAATATGAGTCAAATAAATTAATATTTTGCCTTAGATAGGATTCTTTATGTTTGGTAACTATTGCTTGTGCTGATGATATAACACATGCTGACACCAAATATCAATTCTAGGTAAATCCAATTAAGCCCAGAAGCAAAACAGCTGGATTAGCAGTTCCCTGCATAAATTATTTTTCTTCCATTTACTTTGTCTTTTTGCAAATGAGCCTTTTAACATAAAAAAATTTAGCACTCAAGTTCCCCTTTGCTTATTAATCCCAGAAGCCTAAAATGAAGAAGAAAAAAATGTATTTTCTTCCTTTGTTGTTTGTGTGCATATGCTGTTCAGCTCCCTTATGTAGCCTCCCCAGATTGTTGGTAGCTTTCTTTCTCCCTTGAATAAGTCACTCACGCTGCACTTACTATGGCATCAGAGCAAGAAACGTTTTTGAGGTTTTTTTTAATTTCCAGATTATGTACTCATGCATAATTATTTTACTTTTTATATTTATCTCTATTTCCTGATTACTAAACAAAATTAATATAAAATTGGTAAGGCTGGAGTTCAACATGCTCACCACTGCTTTAATTCAGTTAGAGCAACACAGACTATACAGGAGTTGCTTTATTTTATCTCCTTTGTGGTGGTTTTTTTTTATTATTATTATTATTATTGTTTTTCTTCATCATATGGCTGCCAGCATAAAGGGCAATGTAGAAATCGGGAATCAATACATGCTACTCCTGTAGATACGCAAATAATCACAAATTGTAATCATTGATTGATTTTCAGCATTCTGATAGTGACACATTGGGTGGAAGGGACTCTGATCTCAGTTGTGCTAGGGGAAATCTAGAGCAGTGATTCACAGCTGGAATTGTAATAAAGGACTGCCTCAGAAATGCATCATTTCAGTCAATGAAACATGTAACATATCGCTGGTGAAAATGACTTTTTCCTTCTGCTCATGATAAGGGTTGACAACAGCAAATGTGCAAGCAACAGAGCCATGCTTAAGCCTCCAAGGTTGAATGTCACCAGCTCTGAAGGTGGGAGAAGGTGGTGACAAATACTGAAAGGTGCCTGAACAGTAAGCGCTCAATTCAAGACTTGATCCCATAGCAAACACACTGGTGTTGGCATTAACCCCCACATACATTCCTCCTTCCAGTCTCCTGAAAACATATTGGTTTGAGATACCCTTCCCTCAAAATCCATTATTTTCCCAAAGACTTTTCGCATCATCCTGGCACAGGAGCCTAATGCCCAGTTTTCCTAGTAACCAGGTCACACATGGGTATCTGCAAGCACCATCCAGCCCAGAGGGTCACAGTCCAGAGAAAAGGTACCCACATACCAGCTGTCAGCCAGACAAATACATCCATATATATTTATATATATATATATATGCATATATTTATATATAAAAAGCTGAATATGAGAAGACTAAATTACTCCTACTGGTTTGAGATTATTTAAATTTTTTTTTCTAACATTTGACACTATACACCTTTAAAAAACAAAACAAAACAAACAAAAAAACAAACAAACAAACAAAACAGTCCTTTTTCCTTAACTGGAGCTGGAGATAATGACATATTTTGGCTTTGTTACAAATGCAGAAGAATTTGAGGGTAAAAAATTAGGACTACTGTTGTACATGCTGAAAGAAGGAGACAGACAACTGTTACATTATGTTTCTCTTGTTTTCCAATAGTAGGAAAACAATTCTCTTTCCTATTTTTGCTTATGTAAAATACTTTCCATATAAAGACTGATACTTCTTCCACCAGCTTTGTTGTAGACTTTACTGGGGGTAGGCACAAGGCCAGAGTAGTAACAGATCATATTTTATAAAAACATACTTTCTTATGCAGATGTAATTCTGGAGAGGTAGCACTAATTTCTACCAGCTGATCTTCAAAAAAACTTATTTTTCCTGACAGAGAATGAAAAAATGAGGCACACGAAGTGGCTATGGTGATGCACAAAAGGTGTTTGGCATGAAATGTCATGTGAGTCTAAACTGGTTTAGAAATCAAAGACAAATGAAGAGCCATGTATTCTGACAGGGAAATTTCTGTGCCTTGTGCTTCACCAGTGCTCTTGAATTTCCTACCCAGGTCATTGCCTGCTTGCAAGTGGCCAATGCAAATCCTTTTCTTTTAAGAAATACATGGGAAAATGCTTACCAGTCATCAAATTGGCAAAAGACTTGAAAAAATATCATTATTTGAAACCATGGAGAAGGGGGAAAGAAGAAGGAAAAAAGAGTTATGAACTGAAGCAGTATTTTTTTTTTTCTCCTTGGTAAGTAGCACTGGCATTTGTATTCACAAAAAAAAAGTGATTTTTGATTATGTGCACATTCATATCTGATTCATTAAATTACACAAAAAAAAATAATTCACCTATTGTCACTGCCTATGCTTGTAGAAAATTAGGAAACTTCACCCTGTATCAGTTATAAATAGCTACAAAAATAGCAGCAGCCAGTCTCAAACTAAACTTACTTTGCAGACAAAAAATGCCTTCTGCTTTGTTTATAAGCAATATCATATTCTCAGGGAGACCAAGTGCTGCACAGCTGTCACTGCCTCGTGAGAGCCAAGGGCCTCGGCCATGGCAAGGTGGGTGGCATCTCTGTGCAAGATCCACTTGCCCTCAGCAGGCTGTTGTTTCTGCAGTGGGTAGAAAATGTGGACAGATTCATCTTTTGATGCAGGATTAAATGAGTAAAATTACAATTGGATATATATAAAATTATTATTATAATTATAATTTCTTATCAAATAAAAAATGTTCTGATTTGTGTATGAAGAATGACTTCTTATTGATAGAACTGGACTGGAAAGTTTGGCAAATGGCAATGTATGAGAAAAGATTAGGGATAGAGTGAGGTATCTGGAAGCAGGATAGTACACTAAGGAGATACACTCAATTTTTTCATCTTGAACACTGAACAAAATAATTAGTTATGTATTATCTATATAAACTTGTATATCTTCATGGCACTATTAACTAAATAGTTTAATATGGATAAGACACCTTCAGTAATAATTTCAAGTTTCATCTTTTCAAAACTGTTCTTAAAGACTTTTCAATATTTATTTTTTACATTTTTATCTTTGGATATCGAAAACATTTGTCTTTTACCATTGAAGTTCCTGATTCATAGATTAGGTCAGATTCTGTGATGACACATGGACTAAACACAGCCTTGTTGGGGATGTTCTGGCAACTCTGCACAATTACCTGGTGGACCTCCATCCTGAACTGGACATTAATCCAGTGAGCATATCTGAATGTGTGTATTTAACTGTCATTATTCTATACAATTGATTAATTACTATAGTAAGTGACCTGAAATGGCCTCTCATCACATAATACCACTAACTTTGTTATCATCTGTTCAACTCTGCTGTCTAGCCTCAAAGGAATTGAAATAAGTTTTGCCAGTTAATATCTCTCAACTTTTCTCTAGTAACAACATGACTTCTAGAAAGCTGTGCTCAAGAAAAAGGAGCTGAAAATGTTTCATTTTCAATAAAAAATCACCCAACACTCTGTTCATGAGGTCTCAAAGCATAACTAAAATCAATGAGTTAGATATTTCCCCAGTATCTGTGTATTCATGATGTAGGTATTGGAAGAAAATTGTAAAGCTAGCAAGTGTTCCCCAGTATCTTTCACAAAATATCAGAAAAAACCCTGAAGTCTCTTCAGTTAAGACACAAATATGAAAGAAACTATTTGGGGAAATGTGGTAATGCGCAATTCTGCATGATAACAATAATATTACTAAACTGTGCCTCTTGTAAAAAGCATGATCTGGCAACTGAAAACCAGATATAGCAGGACAATGCCATTTGTTCTTGCAATGGTTGCAAAGAGCTGCAATCTGAGAGGCTCAACGCTGACTGTTCTGTTCTTTTATACTCAGTTCCCCTACAGTCAATCTGCATATGACAGTAAGGGATCAAATAGTTGTGCCGATGTGTAAAGCTCAAGTATGGTGTCCTGTGAGAGCAACACCAGTGTACTGAACGAGGATCTCAGGTGTAGATAGAGACATATTTTTTCCCACACCATCCCTTCCAAACACTTGGAAGCATTTACACTGCAAATTAGCCAACGCTGTGGGTGCATTTCATCTACAAGAACTATGAATTTTCTTCAATGTAGGCTCCAACATCACACTTCTCAGCTTTTGCAGTCTTCAAAGAGTCCCTCTCCTAGAAAATGAATGCTTTATTTCATAGCTGTGATTTAGCCCATCATGAAATATATATCCCTACGGTTTCCTGTTAATTTCTTAAGAATACTCCTACTTAGGCTGCATTAACCACTCATTTTTATATTTCAATAAATCTTAAATGGGTAACAGCTGGTGATCTTTGATTTATTTTAAAACATCTTCTTGACTGCTTTTTGAAAGTGTGAGTACTTGATGCTTTTACAGCTGGGGTTGGCAACTATTACTTCACTCAGAGATCACTAAGGGACAGATATTTTTTGTCTCCAGGTTCACCATTGCTCAATTCCACAGTGGAATTGAGCCTTTTTTGGATCTGCAGGGAAAACTTAGATGGGGCTATGCAATTTGCTAATTGTGCTAACCAGAACGGGTAACAACCAGAAGACAATTGTTAATGAATAATCCTACCAATCCCTTATTTCCTCCTTAACAGCATCTGAAACAATTCTTGACTATCTCACCACCAAAACTTAGTTGACCATGGCTGTAGCCACTTTTGTACTCTCACATGCCATGCCTGAATGGAGGAATCTTAACAAGAGAATTAATAACATTTTCAGTTTTTTATATTCTGAACTACTTTGTCCATCCACAGCACTGTTTTTTTGTTCCACCAAAGAAGTCTAGATCCCTCTCTAGATGAAATCTGCTTTATTCTCACTCCAGTTTCAATGATTACTTCTAGAAACATAGTCAGTTCAGATTAATTGTTCAGATTTTAGCAAAACCTACTTAACAACAGCTACCATCATGGCATTAATCATTGGTTACCTTCTATACTATGACTCACTTAGTATGCAAAGCTGTTATTCAAACCTCCTCCCCATGATATATATAAAAAAATATATATTCCTGCTTTTCTATTTCACAGGTTTTCAGCATTATAAGTCTATTAAGTTACATCTAATACATAAGAATGGAGGTATAATATGCTGTAGCTGGGCAGTATAGAAACTAAATCTTACTGCAAACTTCACTTAATTTGTGTTAATTACTCATGAAAAATATTTTCACTGGCAATGGTAAGTAATCGTAATGCTACCTGTTGTTAATAAGAAGTTTGAATATCCATTTATTACACACATCAAGAAACAGCCAGCAGTTATTCTAACTCATAATTCTGAAAATATATTGTAACGGAATTTTATTTATGATATGTAAACAAACTATATGTATTTGAATGCTAGACACAATGATAAGTAGCACTTTTCTCTATTTAAATAAAATTGGCAGTGCATGATTAAATTGAATTTTCTCAAACTCTCATTTGGTTAAATTGCAATACTTGCAAAATACCGCATAATCTCATTGTTTCAGCAAAGACTTAAAAGGTGTAAGATACTAATGAAAATGCAGCTTGCAGGTTTTCATGTCATCAATGCTACAACTGAATTTAATTTAATGTAATTTAAACAAAACCACGTAAGACCGTTTTTGAAAGTTGTTAACCTATGTAATCCATACTTTAAATAATTTACGAGATCCCATCATTGTGCAACCAATCATTAAATAATAACAATAATAATGATGATGATGATAAAGTTATGTGACAGTGCCATGTCCCTGGTTCTTTAACCATGCTTTACGCTTTAATACAGTCTTGAGGTCCTATATCAGTTGTGTTCAATGACTGGCTTTTCAAAGCCAAGTTACACAGTAAGGCCAGAATTTTATGCATTGCATTGAACAGGTATTTGGAGGCAAAGCACAGCTCAAATTACTGAGGTCATCAGAATTTGGCTCCTTATTAAAGTTTGGAAAAATGAAAAGGAACTTAATCAGTTGCCAAAATCATGCAGTTCCACAGCTAGTCTCTGAAAAACATATTGCAAAATAAAGTCAGAGAATGTGATTAAGAGAAAACAGAAAAGGTCTCGTCTTTTAGGAAAAGGGGAAAATAAAAGAAAGCTCTCTAGAAAGATTCAACACAGTATGTAGTTTTCTGAGGTTGTGGGGGTTTTTCAGTAGAAAAAGAAAGAAAGAATCCAAGCAAGAGAGGCTATTAATAAATTTTCTTTACATTTTATTTACCAAGAATTATACTATTTTTATGTCCCAATGCCAAGAAATCTGGTTAGTAAAGTGCCAGATTCTTTTATTTGATTTTATCTGATTTCATTAGGGACCATCAGCCTAGCTGCTTAAGTGCCCGACTACTGTTTGCAGTTAAACATTCATTAGGGAATCCCCAGTGGGTTCATTCATTTCACTGAGGTCCAATTACAGTGCCACAAAAGCAGTTTTTGCAGCAATTAGCTGATTTTTCCTGTTTATGTTCTGTCTCTTTAGGAAGAGGACTATTTTGTGGAGGTCAGATTTTTAATTAGGCACAATTTAGGGCCAATAAGAAAACTGATAATTTACTAAATGGCTGTGGTGGACTTAACTGCTCAGAGCAGAGGTAAATAACACAACAGGGACACCAGGAATAAGCTCTCCTGGTGTGCATAGCTCAGAGCCCTATAGTGTAAGGAATAGATTACATGTTAAATGGCTGTCAGGGCCCTCGTTGTGTTGCCTGTATCGCCAATCCACCTAACCTCGAGAGCCGCCACGTTATTAAAAATGGGTATAGCAAAGCCAGCCTGGAACAGGACCTGCAGACGGTTGTTGGCTTCAGATAGCTACAAAAGGTCTCAGAGTGAAAGAAAACAACAAAAAATCACATTCTGCTTCTGAAGATTTGGCAGCACCTTTCTCAACTGCTGTGTCCTGTGAAGCTAACTATATTAAAGTGTGTGTGAGAAGTCCTCTCAGTCATACGAGTATGTTTTTACCATGATGGATTGCCACACGATAGCTTGAATTTCTGTGCTCTCTGCTTTTAAACAAGGCATTGCATTTTCTAAGCAATGTGTGCAAGTTGTCTTACACCTTGGGAAACTAAGAACTATGATAGTTGATGAACAGTACACCTTTAGAGGAAATAAGATCTTAATCTTGTGATCTCTTCTGGATGAGTTAAGCAGACTCGCCACCTCAGAATTTTCTCATCTAAAGACCATGATATTTGAATTTCAGACATCGTATCACAACAAAATTTCTGAAGAGACTCACAGCTGGCTGAAAGGTTGCTTTCTTGCAGGAAATAGGTAAGGAAAGGCCAGAAGGTCACTGCATTTTTTCTTCAACCTTTGACCTGGCACTCAATTGCAAAGTCATAGCCAGGCATGTAAAAAAGCAATACCAGCAGGAAGCAGAAGTTACAAACATTGAAATTTCATTGCCAGTTACCATTTCTGGCAGCATTTATAAAAACACAACAGAGTAGGGCAGAAATTTCTGTACCTTCTAGAGGGAAGAAAAATGTTCAATTAAGCTGTAAATGTGCACAGAAAATATATTATGACCTTCTGTCTGAGTGCATGCAGAAATGTAACAACAGAATAATTTTGGAAAATCTGGTATCTTGATTAAAATACACTCTACATCATGATTCTTGTACTTCCCATGAAAACTCTTTACCCTAGCACGCAGTCCACAACCAGGGCTACAGTTAAGTTTCTTTAAAAAAAAAAAAAAGAAAAGAAAAAAGTAAACTCTTGGAGAAACCTTTAAAACATGAAAATCTTATTAGGCAGTTTTTCCCTTTCTAATTATTTAGATAGCCAAAAAAGCATCACCTTTTTATCAATTCATCAATTTTCCTCGCACATAGAAGAAATTCATCAGTTCATCAGTTTCCCTCACACAGGCTTGAAAAATGTTGGCTAAAATAGAAATTAAGTAGTTGCATTTTTAAAACCTGAAACCAAATTTTCAGGTCAGTGGTGAACCAAAGAACATCTCTTTAAGACAGTCTGAAAGAAATCTATGCTATGGGTGTTTAGATGGTGACTCTGTGGTCTAAATTAACTAAGTTTAAGTTCTGTTCAACTTGCATTCTACTTTTGGTAAGGGCTCTTAAACCAATGAAGCAGCAGAAAAACAGGAATGCTATTTTGATTCTTTGGTATTATTCTTCTTAACCAGGCAAGAATGCAGAGGGTCGAGGAAGACCTTTCTAATAATTTTTTTTAGTATTTTCCACATTTTAGAGAAAGCTATTATGGTTATCAAGCAAATGAACAATTCTTTGTCAATGTTATTGCAGGAATACAATACAACAGGCAACACACATTGCAACATTAACTCCTAACTACTTTGGAAACCAAATTTCATTTGGAGTCCAGTTTGACTTGCAAAGAACTCAGGATGGTAATTAATAACAATCATCCACTGAAGTTAACTTTGTATAAATAATGTGCTGAACCATGTCCCAACAGGCCTAATACAAACACACAGACTTCAGCACGAAGTTGGGCAAATGAAAAAAGAAAATCTTGCAAGTGACTGAATTTCCTACCTTTTCTGCTTAGCTGTTACCTCGCTGTATTACCCATCATATCTCAAAGTCCAGGTTTGTTGTCATTAACTTTATCAGAAATGCAATTTTTTTAATACAAGTCATATAAACAATGAGCTGATGGCAGCTAGGTGATATCATCTACAGCAGGTAGTTTTGGTGGAAAGACAGATATAATTAAGTGACAAGGAAGCGTAACCATTACTGTGAGAATAACTTCCAAATACATGAGATAGAGACATTTCACATCTCGGAGAGGCGTTTCAGCTCATGCTGTCAAATATTCTGTTGTTTCACCAGCTCAGATCCCTCTACCTAGGAAGAGTATTACAGCAGCAGGAACAAAGGATAGAAATGAGCTGTTAGACCATAGGATCATAGGTCAGTTCAGGTTGGAGGGGATTGCATCCAACCTCCTGGTCAAAGCAGGGTCAGCCCACTTCATTCCCTTATGACAACATATAAATGAAGTAATTCAGCTAAAATAACATATATATATTTGTATACTAATTATGGTTATTAAAAAGTTATACAAGTTAATCCTGGCTTCTTAAGGAAATTAAGCTAATGGGGATCACACTGTCTGTGTTTATTCTCAGGTGTTGGCCCATTTCATCCGTATTTGGCAGAAGGCTTAAAAGTGTGAAGTCTTAAGGCAATCCAAACAGAGGAAAGGTGGTGTAATGAACAGCCTAGCTGTAGGAAAAGCCTCAAACAAAAATTGTACCTTGGTAGAGCCAGCATAAACCAAATATCAAACATGAAGTCGCTGAAAATGAGAACTTATATGTACTACTCACAATTCTCTTGCTTCCTTTTAAATACCCCATCTCTTCCTTAGGTACAGATGGAAAAGAGAAGGGTGGGCACAGGAGAGGGCAAGCACTCATTTTTTTCAATTTAATTAGAAGCCTAAAGCATTGCAAATCCCATAAGAAAGGGGCTTTTCTGGTATTTGCAGCTTAGACAACTTGAGGTGGTCACAATAAGGCTATCTATTTAAGGACCTTCTTGGGCCTCCAGACTTTCTTTCCTTCTATATATCAACCAATTTACAAGAGAGTCCGGTGCTTAGTGGACACTCAAGCGGCCAAAGAAGGCTGCTTAACCAAAAGCTCCACTTCATCATCCAGGTCTTCTCCTGGTGAAAACAAAACAACACTCCCAAAGATTTTAAGATTTCAACTGGAGAGGGACCAAGGCCTGGAAAACAGCGCTAAAATAATCACATGGACAAGTGGTTAACCATTCTTTGCAGGTATTTATTCTGTGTTGGTGTACTACTTTTCAGGACTCTAGTACAACAGCAGAGTTGCAATCTCCCCTTCTGTGTTCACCTGTTCAGCTTTTTCACTCAGACAGAATTTTAAAACCTACTAGGTGCCAATACTGCATACAGCCCCTATAAAAATTTCTTTAGAAAAGTATTTAGATAAGTTCAAAGTTATATTTGGCAGATTGTTAGACCAGAATGCTGGTTGAGGTCATCTGATATTTAAAAAATAAATTAAAATAGGCAACTGCTTTATTAATTTAACTGTGCATCTTGAAACTGACTGTTAAGCATCCACATACCACAAGAGATGCACAAGGTGCACATCTTTATTAAAAATGTGTCAGCAACCTCATAAAGAAATACAAGACAGGAACAGATACAGAATCATTGTTACCACAGTAAGAGCCTTTGAAGGTTCTCCTGACTTCAAGCAACAGAAGCAAGAACAATCTTAATTAATAATTAATAATATAAACACATAAAATAACTGGTTATGTTGAGATACATTGCAGTCTGGTGTTACTTGATTCTATCTTTGTATGAAGTGCGGTGATGATACTTCTGAACAAAACATTCTCATGTGTAAGATTTTAATGCTAGATGTGTATTGTTAGGCACCTAAGAAATTTATTGAGAAGTAACAGTTCCTAACTATAGGATATCTGCAGAGCCAGAACATTTATCAGTTTTACGTATTGTTGACACTGTGTTTTGTATAGAGAAAGAAAGAAAGAAAAATTCCTTTCTCTTGCTTTCCTACTGTCTTTGCATGAATAGTAGCTATTACATTCTTATTACTGATCTGCACATTAAAAGAAAAAGATGGTCAAATATCCATGTACTCTCAAGTAGCCAATTTGCAAATGTGATTCATTTGTCTGATTTAATTTTCTAAAATTGCCAACTGACCTTAGTCCTCATTCTGGGCTAACAATCAGTTGTTTTTTTTTTTTTTAATGAACCTGTTTTCAATAAAGGCTGAATTAAGGGGAAGGAGCAGAAGGGAATTGAGAAAATTAACAGTTTAGCTGACCCGCTAAATTTTGAAACAAAGAAAGCAGTCCAAAGTATAATAAAGTTTAGATACACACAAGCCAGAGCAGTATTTTGCACCTGAACCATAAAACCACGTACTGAAAACTAACTTCAGTGCCAAGTTACATGCCACAGAACCATTCCGCATTTAATGAAATCGCATGGGAAGTAAGTCAGTCCAGAAATCTGACCTTAGTTTTAATTTGAAACTGACAAAAATTTAGCCGTAAAGAAGCACATCTGCTATTTAATACCATGGCGTACTATGCATTTATTTAATTATCATAATTATTATAATCATTACCTGGACTCTGTTTCATCCCAGTTTTTTTTTTTTTGCTGAAACTGTTTCATCTGCTGTTTCCAAACCTAAATGTGTCAATGATTTCATATACAACAACATGAGGCAATTCAACATTCTTTGTCTAGAAAATCTCCTTAGAAAAGAAAGACAGGCCATAAAATTATCAAACAGCATCTAAATCCCAGCAAGCCTCAAGAGGTTACACTGTGCTCCATATGAAATCCCAACTGCAAGAGAGTTGACAGAGGGAATCAAATATTCAAGTGGTTTCAGAATAAAACCTTTATCTGAACATTGCCTTTAATATTCATTTTTCACTTTAAGGAAATGGAAAGAGGGGTGAGTTACTCAACAGGCTGTTTGCTCCCAAAGTAAAATTTGTCCACTGGAAGGATTGTGATTTGCAAAATTCGTACTCTGTTATTTTAACATACAACAGAGCAACAGTCACATAGTCCGAACATGTAAAAGAGTGCCTACTGTGACACTTCAAAGTAATGCATCACATCTTTCCTGTAAAACTTTTTTCAAATAATTCCAGCAGCAATAGAAGAGGATGAAAAGACAAGCATATGCACAATATGTCATATTGTCTAGGAAGTGTTTGCTCACTAGCAGTTGAGCAGTCACGCTCCCAAAGTCCTCCATGTTTCCACATCATCTGCCATAATAATATCTACTCCGTTGATTTGCTTTTAAAGCTAATGAAGACACTCCCACTCCAGGCTGGAACACCATGCATTAAATATTTCTACAGTGCTTAGCTTGCAAAGCTCAGTGCACACAATCTTGAGCTTGGTACTGTTATAACACACACATGCAGCAGCTCCAGAAAGACACGTTTAACAACAAGCTCATCACAGAAGCACTTACATTGTACCCAAAAGAGTGTTTCTCATTCGATCACTTGTAGCAATATGTCTGTGTCAACACACTGTGACTGTGGGACATGTGAGGTTCCAGAAGAGTGAAAAAAGAGAAGGACAACAACCATTATAACAGAGCTGTGCGCTCTTCACCTCAAGCTGACATGAACTGGACCCAGGAAAGGCACTCCTCTCTAATGTACCCAAACATATCCAAGTTACTGGAAAGTATCAACCTTGAGCTCATACCTGTGACATACCACTTACACAACTTGATGAGACAAATGTAAGTAGCTTCTTTTGAGGACCTTTTTAAACACTGTCATCTTGGTGAGGCACTAGTGAATGTAACTTCTTGGTATGACAGATTCTGTGAGTGAAGCTAGATATACCAATATGGGCAAAGTCTTCCTCTCCCTCTTCCTCAAAGCAACATGACTGCTAACAGTGGCCTCTGTCACGCCCTTGTCTCTTTTGAATATCTCACTTTCCTCTTTGAAACAACTCTCCTTCTTCATCGCCAGTCCAGAGTCTCTCTCTGTTGACAAAACTGCGGGCAATAGTGGAGTCACCAGGTGGGGAGGTAGCCTCCTCTGAAGTCGGGTGGGAGCCCTGCCCGCCAGCTCTTGGCTTCCAGCCAAAAGACCTAGGCATTACACGCATCAGTACCGTGTCACTAGCTAGAAAATGGACTACTAAGGAGCCTTGCCCTGGAGGCCATAACACAATAGAGCAGACCCAGCTCGTGAGAACTATGGAACTTGACATCAGTTCTGCCCCTGAACCAGACAGTAGTAGCTGCCTTCTTGCACAGAGCAAGAGCTTTCTTGAGCAGAGAACTGTTTTTCCTGCTTCAGGAAGAGAGGGTAGGAGCAGCCATACAAACACACTGTGTTTATAGCTAGAGCATATCTTTGGTTTGTTTCTTATAGTGAGAAGAATTAAGTTCACATTATAGAACCATCTTTCCTTTCCTGTCTCTCTCCTCCATCTGATGGCCCAGTCTGAATCCTCACACTGTTTCTAAGACAGTGGTCAATTTAAAAGCATCAGTCCTGAAAAGAGTCCTAAGAAGTACCTTACCTTACAGTATTCCCTTTTCACCCAATTTCATCTTTTTTAAGTGTAACAAAATGGGAAGGAAGGAGGGGTTTTGTCACTGGAAAATAATACAGGTGTACCCAGCTCCTCAGTGCTTTTGCCACAGGGCAGCCACTCCATCATGCAGGAGAGTGAAGTTCCTGTAGCAAACCCATATCCCACTTGAAGTGAATGCGAGATTCAAAGCTCAGGTTTGCGACCAACTTCCCACCAGAATGTAGTACACACTAGCTTTATTGCAGAGTAGCCCCAGAGTCTGCTAAGTACAATGACAGGCTGTTTACTCAGCAACAGCTTCAGTTTCCTCAGGAAAGCCCTTAGCTATCTCCTGCCCACTTGTGGATCGCTGTTCCTAGGGACATGTCCAGAGTCCCACAGAGGGGTCGGTGGCAGGCTGGTCTTTCACAGGGTTCTCTTTACTTGGCTGAAATTGAGGATGATTTACTCTGTCCTTAGATCCGGTCTTTCTCCTTTCCTCCCACTCTACCTTGCAGAAGCAGAAACCAATAATGTTGTGTAGAGTTTACCTCCTGCAAAATGTGGCTTGTTACCAATTACTGCAAGCACATTTGAGTTTCATTTTGCAAGCCATTACACAAACTAAACCTGTAGATTCTAACAGCCCTAGTGACAAGTCACTACTTCCCTCTGCATGCAATACATTAAGACCAGTGCTTGCTACAACCACATGAAAGAAACACACTGACCATTGAATATTCATTGGGGACCATACAGTAGCCCCTAGAAGTGGGCAATGCCTCCCAGAGTGTAAGTCCGTATCAATTTCTACCAATTAATACTGAACTAGAATACATATGCTGGCAACTGTGCAAAGCTTGAATGAATGTTTTATTCTGCTGCCACAGTAAGAGTGCTTGGCAAAAGAAACAATTAAAGAGTAATGAGACAGCTTTGGGAAACAGGCAATATGAATTGCTGTCAGTTCCCCACCCACTGACTCCTTCTTTACCAAAGATTAGTTCTTCTTATTGCCTGCATGCAAACTGCAATCTGAAATTTAGTCAATTTGACAGGGAAAATAACGCTGAAAGAAACATGAGGAGACAAGAATCTCATTATTTCAATATTGTGTACAGCATTGGAATACTTCTCTTCATGTTCCTCAGATTGTTTTATTTCATCTGAGACACCTGTTTGGCAAGTACTTCAAATAACCTTGACCACTGATAAATATCCATGTAGAAAGCGGCAACTGCCGGAAAAAGGATAAATAAAGCACAAACAGGAATGAAAAAGAAAATTAATCCTAGTGAATGAAACTATGTACATCAAATGTACATAGCTTTCCGATGAGCAGACAGACATTGATCAGTAACCTTGGCGATGACTTGCATCAGTCGACAAGCAGTTCATCAAAATGGCTTACGTACACATCGAATCACAGAATCACAGACTGGTTGAGGTTGGAGGGGACCTCTGGAGGTCATCTAAGTCCAATCCATCTGCCAAGCAAGGCCATGTAGAGCTAGTTCCTCAGGACCATGTCCAGATGGTTTTTGAGTACCTCTAAGCACGGAGACTCTACAGCCTCCCTGAGCAACCTGTGGCAGTGATCAGTCATCCTCAGAGCAAAAAAGTGGATTATAGAATCAGTTGGAAAGCATTCTTGGAACCAGGCAGACTGAGGGCATGACTGTATCATGAAATATATACATATGTGTGCATGTGTCTGTATGTGTGCACATACGTGTGCACAGCCCTGTTCGTGGAGTTTCTGGCTCCAGCCCGGAGATGCAGTCTGGAGAACAGTGAGCACTTGCAGGTGAGTTCTTCTGAAATGTTTGGTTTTCTTTCTCACTGGTTTCAAACATGCTCAGCGTATCAGTGAAACAAGAGGTAAACATAGAGCCGTCTCAGATTACATCTGTTCCCCAGGCCATCTCCAAAGCAAACATTGGTCTCCCAATGAAAAATACAACTATTACCCATTATTGGATATATCCAGTCACTGCCTGACCACCGAGTTGCACAGTTAATGAATCTGTTCATTTCTAATAAAAATAAACCAGACAAAGGAAGTGGTCAGCTAAAGCTGAACTTTAAGAAAAGAAGAAAAGGGATTTAATAAAAAATACTCAAGGTTGACATTTCCTTTTTATTTGAAACATGCCTTTCTTGGGAATGACACGATCACATAGATACTATTAGCAAAGCCACACACTGGCGCCGGATTTTAAGATCTTTACCCATATGACTTAATTTGGGAAGCAGTAAAAACCAGAAGGGAAATTCCTCTGGCCCTGTTATTTCACAGTTCAAGCTTCAAATTAAAGTATTTCAAAACAGAGCATAAAAGTATATCAGTCAAAATGAACCAAGCTACTTCTTATAGCACTAGCAGAAACAATATTTTAAGATTGTATCTGTATTCCCCAGTCCCCTTCCTGTCTATTCAAGTTATTTAGGAATCAAGTCAGTTTATATAGAGCAGCGATCAAGAAAAGCTCCAGGAGAAATAATCCGTAAACCATTTTTTAAAAGAGAACTTTTACAGGATACATCTTAGATTTTCTTCAGAGAATGTCAGCTCACACACTGAAGATTCCCTCCAAACTGAAACATTTGCTTTTAATACTGGATCAATGTTCCACTGAATATAAATTCAGGTATTTTAAACTTCAAATAATGTAGTCAAGAGACACTTTACACAAACTTATTTCCAAGTGAAAGTGTGAATCAAGATCTTTGCTTCTGACTTTGTTGATAGAATTTCCTAAAACTGTCAGTGACATTGATCTTTCTTTTCTTGTGAATTTTGGTTATGCAAACTTATTTTTTACCAAAAATCTTCCAAAAAGAAAAAAACAATTTCCTGAAAGAAACTTCCCCATCTTGCAAGAGGCACTGAGAAACTACAGCAGCATCAGAGAGTGGCTGTTATATATCACAAGCTCCGATTTTAGGGAGTTGCTGGTTTTTTATATTGGACCAGTGTGCCTAAATTGAAACAAAGATGGCCAGAGGTCTTTGTCCCTGCTTCTACCTTGCCCTTCCTGTCCCTTCAAAATTCATGATATGTTATATTGTGCCTTGCTCTGTTGATCTTGATATGTTTCTTAGAGGCTATGCAGGAAGGTTTTCGTATTTGTAAAAGACAAGCCACAAATTACAAAGTAAGATAATGTTATTGCTTACCTGTTGTCATTTCTTTCTGAGCAAGTTTCTTTCTTTCTATATCTGAGTCCTCCCACTAGGAGTACAAAAGCAGAAAGGAAAGTAAAACCTACAGTGTTTACAAAAATAAAACAGAATTATTTTGTTCTGGGGCAAATATTACATGGAATAATTTAGTGCACATGTCTCAGTACCTGTACACAAGCATGCTACATACCCAATCGCTGGGTCATTAGATTCTCTGCCCCACAAAAGGATCTGATCATGGTACAAACAGTTTCTCATAGACGGAAAGAGCAGGGTCAATGTCTGGGAAATGCATTTGTTTCTGTCTCCCTTCAAAATACCGTCTGTGTTATCATATTTGTGTAAAGGTAACATATGGTCTTCCTCTTTTCCTTCTCTTTGTAGACTTTCCATGAATTCCATTTCATCTTCTCATAAGCACTAACTTTTAAAATATAAGCCAGACATAGACTGCCAGGGCTTCTTTGATTTCAGCAGAACCACCACAAGGAGGTTGAGTCGAAGACTGTGTTTATATAGAGTCAGCAGCAGCAAAGTATATTGTAGTTTCATATCATTCTAATCTAACTCCCTCTTTGTCTTGTTATCTACTTCAGCAAATTAACATATAAAACACATAAATGATTGGCAAAAATTAACTGTACATTTCTACTTTAACTGAACAATTTACATGGCATTACAGGGGGGAAAAGATTAGTTTTTCAAGTTATAAACAAACATTATTTTGCAATCTTTGGCCTGTAACTGAAAGATAATAGTTTTAATTTGCATTCAAATAAAGTAAATCTCTCAGTGTAAAAGACTTTTTATAGTTCCCATAAACCAGAAACAGATTAAAGTGTAGACAATGCAAGGAGGACAGGAGGATAAATCAACCAGACAAACAAGATGATCAAAAAAATAAAAAGGAAAAATAATCCTTTCTAAATGTTCACTTAGTTAGCTTCACAAATCCTATGCATTACATGAAAGTGTCTATGATCTCTCCACATTTCTGCCATTAAATTATTGGCTTTAGCTCAGAAGGCAGACCCTTATTTAGGGACAACAAGCCTGTAAGCCCTGGAAATACTCTAACTTTCTCTTGTTAATTCCAAATCCTTTTACTGGGAGACACTGCCAGTCTACAAGGAAGGGCTAAGGACCATCAGCTCCTTAGTCCAAGTTTTTCACAAATGTGCCAGTGTTGTACCTTTACTGTAGCATATGCAACATGAAACATGATTTTCTGGTTTTGAAAGTGCAATGTGCCCACAGTTTCCTCTGAAGTCAGTGAGGATTATCAGTGTCCTGAAGCTCTGAAGAGACCTGATAGTTTTTCCCCCAGGCAGAACATTGAAACAAAATATGCATCACTCTCAAAATTATTTTAGCTTTTCAGTTTGTTACAGTTTAATGTAATGCAGGTGAACAGCTATGAGAACAGAGATCAAGAACAGGACACCTATCTACAGCTAAGTAAACAAAGCGTACAAGACACATAAACACAGTCTCATAACATGCTATCTTTGAGCCAGACCCCTGATGTTTTCCCAATTGCTGTTTGCTGCCCAGTGCCACTACTTCACCTGAAAGGTCAAGCTGTTTTTCCCTCAGTGTGGGATTTAAGGCATTCACATGGGAGATATGCTTATGCACCTCCTTTAGGAGGGGTGGGCTACAGAGCCTTTGCACCTGGATGAGTACGTTAATCACACGGGTAATTTACAAAAGGTTCATTTTACCTGCTGGCTATGCTTTATGAAGTTATCCCAGCTCAGACCTTTGAAAGAAACTCTTTTAGGCCCCTGCCCTCAGGAAAGGGTGCCAGTTGGTGGGTTCTGTAAAGGTGACACCGACAGCTCAACTCTGTGAAGTGATGGGAGTTAAAATCAATCCTTCGTTGAGAATTTTGTCCTGGTTAGCTTCAGTTCTCTCTCCTTTTGCTTTTCTTCTGCCCTTTGGAGGAAACCCTCTTTTCCCAGGAACTATATACAGACAACAGGTAGTTAACCCAGGAATTTGGACTCCACTTGGAACAGCCACTGTCCAAAAGTGTAACACTGTCTAGCACTAAATGGGCTTAGCTTTGGATTAGGTGCACATAATCGATGTCTTTCAGGTTTCAAAATAAGGGAAGTGAAAGTCTTGACATGACAACTAATTTAAGAATTCTACTTAGCATTAAATTATGTTATGGTGCCACAAGTCTTGAAACTAGGGACCTGTTCTCTGAAGCCACATTCTATTTATCAGCATAAACATACATGCCTAATTAGGAAATAATTTACAATAATGCAGATATTGATTAAGCTTCATGTCTGTACGTTCAAAGGTATACGCTTTCTTGTGAGGATTGTAATTTCACTACACTGTGAGAAATGTGGAACTGATCTGTCCTGCCAGAGCTAGGAACTCGGTAGAAACAGCACTTTTGGCTGAGGTCTTCTACCAACTCAAATATGCTTCAGCACAATTGTTTTGAGTGAAATCAATGTATTTTTTCTCACTTCCTATCTTAGCTGAACAGTCTTGCTTTTCTAATACATGCACACAATGAAAGAGAAGCCTAATCAAAAAGTTTTGAGAGTTCCAATCCACTTTTTCTTCAAAGACATATACTCTCATCTCTCATTGTAATCAAGGACTGAATTTGGCCTCAAACAGCAGTGTCATCACCTGTGACAACAAAGACTGAGGAAAGGTTGTGCCTTCTGTACTGCATATTCCAACACAATGAACAAAAAAGTAGCAGTTGAGTTTTTTGTAACAGAACATGTTTTAGACATTTGAAACCCTTCTGAGGCAAAAATTGGAAAGCCTGATGTATAGTTCTTAAAAACTGATTCCATAAGAAACTATGTGTCTTTTAATTGAAAAGGAGATGCTTGTGGTTTTGCGGTATTTTGTTCAATTGCAAGCCAATAAAAGGCAGGAGCTTCATGAATCCATAGAAGTCAAAAATAGTGTTCTGTCCTGTCACTACCTGACTGATTATTTGCTTTAGAAAAAGTATTTAAGAACAGTTCTAGTAATATTTAGCATCATACTATTTGGACTTACAGTGTTATGAAAATACTGTATTTTTGTTCTAGGGATATGTCTCTCTCTCTGTATACATGTGTATGTATTTTTAAGGTTGTTTCCAGATCCTGTTCCTTTTAAGAAACCAGAATAATTTCCAAATTCTTCCCATTTCTGGAAAAGTCTTTGAGAACTGTATACTCAGCTAACAAGGTAAACTTTTCTATCTCCATGGTTTTACAAGTAACAGCTTCAGGGACTTTAGGCAGAAAATGGCAATTTTGAAAATGGGAAGGAAATGACAATCAAAGTGACTGAACTTTCACAGTAGCTAGTCTTCCTTTGTATGCTTACTACTAAGGACAATGTTATTATTCACATCCTTACAGTTAACTGCTTTGATGATCAAGACTACAAAGCACGTCTTTGTTTCCTGTAAGAAACTGTCCCTAAATATCATACAGAAAATAAATCCCTTTCTTTATACAACTACAGTGTAAGAAATTATGCCAAAAAAAAAAAAAATAGGGTGAGATTAGTACTTTGAAACAAAGAACAGATTGGGGGGCAGGAGGTGAAAAAGTGAAGAAGACTTGGAAAAGGGAACAAGTAGGTATCTTTGGGTGATCCAGAGGACCACTCCTCTACTTAAGGTGGTATAAAAACACTCTGAACATCCCACCCAGCATACACAAGCAAATGAACAAAACAGAAGCAAAATAAATAAGTGTGCCTCTTATTTAGAGATGACTAAAAAGCTATTCTGACATTCTGAACAAGATCAATGTTGGATTTCTCTCTCAGTACGTAAGTTGTTCCTGTACAGCACAGGGCAAAACAACAGGTGGCAGGATACAGTTCACTGCAATTGCAAGCATAAATGCATCTTGTTTGGGGGGGAAAAAAAAAAAAAAAAAAAAGCACCTTTCTTTATATAAGTGGAAAATCTAATCCTGTAAATGTGGCTTTAAGGCTGGTACCTGTTATACTTTATTAAAAATATAAGAATGAAATACAATCCAAGAACCCAATTTACTTTTAAAAACATTAGAGCTATGCAACACTGACTATTACTTATGCTTCTAGATACAGGGCAATAAAGTTTTAAGGCCCCATCTGTCACTGCACCTGAGTGGCCTTCACAGTACGTATGCACAATGGCAGAGGGCTAAATTCCGCACTGACATAAGTGGGTGGAACTGCAGTGAAACTGTTTATCCAATGCCAGTGGCAAACTCAGCCCACAGTGTTCAGAAGGAAAGATTTTATAAAACACAATAGAATCTGCTGATACAAGTCCCTTGAAAATTATTTAATGACTGGAAATCTTTGAGGGAACGGAACAGATGAAGTTCCTCAGTGGCTTTTTACAATAGTCACTCCACTAATGAACATCTGGAGTTCTTGCTGCTCTCTTACTTTTATACCGTCTAATCCGTATTGCATTAGACCTTTATGTGTTCATGATAAACTGGCAGCAAAGGCTGCCTTAAATAGAAAGAGAGGATGAAGACAATTTTTCCATTAACAATACATTTCCCTTTGGAGTCTGTGGTACATTATTGGTTTGTTCCAAGAGCAGAACATAAACTGCCTCCTATTTGTGAAACATTATTATTATAGCTTCTACCTGGAGATGTTTCTTGAAACAAAAACCTCAAGACTTTTCCCATACACAAATCAAACTAAGATACCACATACAAGCACAGGACCACCACAAGCTACATGGGAAAAATTCATTCACATAAATGGCTTGTTTTGAGGCATGCGGTTCCCACTGATCTGTCAATCAGCTGCTCCTAAAAGCGGTGCTGTTTCAGTTCAGTCCTTCTGCAGGGATTGAGGTATGAGAGCGAGCAGCCACCTGGCTCTATACAGTACTCCCTGCTGGGAGAAGGTAGTGATCACAAGCCACACCAAGCTGCTGGGAGAGGCTGAACCACACAGATTTTTGTCTGTTACAGTCTCATGGCAGTCAAACAGGGAGATGACTGCTTGTTCTGTCAGAGCTTTAAATATTTCTATTCAATTTATTTATTAATGCCATCTTGCAAACATGACCCGAGCACTAGGCCATTCCTCCAAAATACCACAGCAACACCTACAAAAATTGTTCCAAAAACACGCTCCACTTCCCTGCGGCCAGCCCCTAAAGTCTGCCAGGGAGAAGGCAGCAGCTGCTGCCCTTCCCTCACACAGGATCAGAGTCCTTCTCCTCCATTTCTTCATCAGCACCTCACCCACAGCAATCTGCTGACACTTACCTCTCTCCGAATCACTGTTTATGCTCTTCCTTTCCAGCAACTGTGCTACAAATAAAAATCCATTCAAATGCTCATTAAAAGGAAAATAAAGGGCTTGTAAACCTGGTGTCACCACACTGAAGATTTTGTTTGCAAGGACATTACTGAAACATTTATGTGCTACATTCAGCTAAGCCTGTTAAAACTCTCCTCACTGTTTTCTCTCCTCACTGTTTTCTCTCTCTTTCTCTTTTTGTATTCCTTCCAAAACTTTACTCTTAACTGACTTTCAACCTCATTCAATTGTTTAAGCATTTCACTTTTCCCTTCAGCCTTCCCTTCATGAGTTTCTCCACAGATTTAAAAAACTATCCTTTTGAAGCTCATCACCACCATGCCTGTTTGTTGCAGTTAGATCCTTCACACTCCTCTGAAATCCCAGATCCAGCTCTCAGAGTGGTGTGTCACTGACTCACAGACCTGTGCTCCTTCACCCCTGCCAGGCTTTGATGCTCACTATAGATTTCTCCACGGTTTTTAATGACCAGACTTTTTTGAGTTTCAGTAAGGGCCTAAGAATAGTCTCCTCCTTAACTTTTGAAAATTATTTTTCTTTTCTCTCCC
>NW_020799095.1:60258194-60348772 GCF_003259725.1 Athene cunicularia
CCCCCCCCCCCCCCCCCAAACATTTTTATTTGGCAGGCTAGAATTGTTCTGAGTCCTCTACTCTGAAGCACAGAGGCAGAAAAAAACTTGTTTTGCATGGGGTAATGCTGTGCTGGGCTTCAGCTCAGAGCCTCAGCTCTGATGGTAAGGAAGAGAGCACATTAGTAGTGTATCTCTCTGCTCCTGCTTTTCTTTTTGGCAAGAACTGCTACTCTGAGCCAGCAGGTGTTTAATGCTATTAAATTTATGGGTAGTGAAAGCTGTTGAATTTTAAAACATCTGGGTAACATAAATTATCAGAACTTTTTTCCAGTATAAGGCTGAAAAATGGTTTTGAAATCTGCAGGAAAGCATTAGCAGCATTGACAAAACTGTGTTTATTTTTGAACATTTGACCATGTGACTCTGGGATCCCACAAGTATCCTCATTTTCGTAGCTACAGTGCCTGTAGCGTGTGAGTTAGGAAACACCAGGAAGGCAGGCAGCAGCTAAATCTCACCAATGTTCAATTTTTGGTGGGTTCCACATGGATAACCTAGTATGCCAGAAAGCATCAAAAGCCATTGCTGTTTCTCACATTGTGTGCAGTCTCCTGGATCTCATTCTGCAAGGTTTGATGCACATTCTTCTTCCTCACATAGGTCTGGCTGCCACAGAATCTCATGGAAAGCATAATGGGGAGAGGGAGCAGGAAAGGGGAGGAAAATCTCACGTGGAAAACTTCATTGGCTCCCATGATGTGAAAGAGGTAGTGAACAGAGTGAGAAGGTAACATGAAGCGTGCAAAATGCTTAGAAGTGTTTCATTTGCTTCTCAGACAACTGTTTTTACTTGAGTAGAAGAGACACTGAGGACCTGTGGCCCAACAGGAGTGAGGAAGAAAGACAGCCACTGGAATATTACCTGCAGGTGCTTTACACCTTGGAGACTCCAACCCTTATTTAGATGCCTGAAGACTTTTGGAGCCTCATCTTACACACTTGGGTTTAAAAAGTCTCTGAACTGCTCTGTTGCAAGTTTAGTGTGATAGAGCAAGCACAATTCAACACAAACTTGTAGGCTGCCTGGGATGAGCCATAGAACTGTCACTATTTTTCCAGCACCTGGAGGCTGGCATCACTGAGTGTAGACAGTCTTCAGGCTCCAAACACAGAGGCGTGACTTGACAATTTCTGTTGGAGTAGAACCAAGTATCGCTGGCTGAGCCGCTCCCATTGAGCTAAGTACACGGTCCACACAGAGTAGGAGACCACACATTTGCATCTATGTGAACAAGACAGACATGCCAAGAAGCAGCACAAGAGATGAAACATGAGGTCTGTGCCCAAGCTAGAAACATAACTCCTGTGGTCTGCCTCTTAATGCTGTGCTTTCTTTTCTAGGATACCCTTCTGACACCTATTTCTATTGTAACCCTTATTTTCACTATCATTTTTTCGCCCCTCCATCAAGATTTGCTAGAGCTCAGAACTGATCAGCTCTATGAAGAATTTCAGTCTGATACACAGAAGATATACTGCAGTGATTTCTTAACACTGATAATTATCAAGGCATGAGAAACAGAAGCCAAGGAAATAAAGTGTTTCCCATAAATGCTTTTTTTCTTTTACCAGCAATTTTAAGCTTTGTCACACTAATGGTTTGTAGAAACTAAAAAGATGCGTTTTCATCATGGATGTTCAGTGTTTTCTGGTCTCCGTTAGCGGTAACACAGGAGATAAGAGAAAGAAGAGGGAAGGTGTAACTATCATATAGCACAACGTAATACGCATTAGGTAAACATTTTCATTAGAAGTACATAACACATGCACAACTAAATATTCTCTCTGGTATGACTGAGGATGGAACGGTGACCTATTTTCAAACACTCCTGATTCAGAGGAAGGTCAGATGCAAATGTGATGTCTGGCCTCTAGCTTTAAGGTAAATTGTATTTATTTAGGGAAAAAGTGATATTTGGCATAATATTACCAATTCTGAACAAGGATTGGGCTGAAAGACAGGCTAGGTGCATTACCTCCTGACCACCCTCAGTTACATTACAGCTCTGATTTCATTTCCCCATGAAAGAGCAAAAAAAAATAACAGATAAACCTGGGACTTTCCAGATCACCTTGGTTTGAATGCCAGTTAATAGACCTGAGCGTTTCCCTTCTGTGTCTTTGCAAATCTCAGCTGAACACTTTCCCCACATGACCATGCTTTCCTCAATGAAGCAGCCCATTCTGCCTACCCCGCTACAGCTGTGGAACATCTGGGTGGGAAGATCCTTTGCCCCCAGGACTCGCCAGAGCACAGTGTGGTTACTCAAGTGGTGCACAGGGAGTATGATTTGGCTCTCTACATTTCCTGTTGTGAAATTTTAACTTACTCTGATTATTGTTTGGTTTTATATGACTGCCAAGTTATTGGAAGTTCTCTTCCTCCTACTCTCACCTTCACTGGATATCGCATACACACACATACATATATATATACACATTATTAGACTTATTATTTCAAACCATTAAAACACGCACTTCATAAGACAAAAATCTCCACTATTCTCAAGTCCTGTACAAATTCTAAAGGTTTAGCTTCATACACTGTCAAAATCCCCAATTACGTAAATTTTTACTTTTCCAATTTAAAATTACTTTTAACCAAAAGCAAAACAAACACAGGCAGTTACCGTTGGCACGTATCCTTAACTTTTTTTCAGCATTTTTTTTACCAGTCATTCCCTTAAGCTACATTTCAAAGCCACAGCTTATTTTTCCTCCTGTACAAGAGAAAAGATTCTATGTCATTCTCACAACTGCACAAGCAGATCTATCATCATTTTTTCTAACCAACCACTTAATTCATCCCTGAATATATCTCTATTATTAAATATAGTGTAATATAGAATAAAAGCCTATACATTACAGTGGCTACTCATTCTAAAAATGTTTTCTTTGTTAACCAGTGATTTTCCACTACTTTCAGTGCCTGAATAGTATCTTAAGAGCTTAAGGCAAAAGAAACTACTTAAAGGCTGCATTCTACTTAATAAATACCAAACACTCCCAAATTATTTAGAGAACAAGCTAGAAAAATATTAGGCTGCACAGCAAAACTTGCATTCTTTTATGACTCTTCCCTCCCCCAAATTTCACAAATTATTTTGCAATACTAAAATTTGGTGATGTTCACCATATAAAATGGTGCTTAGAGAGGAATCCTAGCAACACATTATTTAAGACAGCAGACTCTGTCAGAGCGTCTTACTCTTCAAGTGTCTAGGCTCTAGCTTCACAAGTCTACCACTGTTTAAGGTTCAAGACATTTCAAGAAGGTGAGAGAAATACCCGCTTCAGCCCTCCAAGAAATGGGGCTGAAAAGACTAATCTGTTCTCAAGGACAATTTTGGTACAGCAAGATTTAGCAGTTGGGCTCGAGGGTTAATCTTAAATCAGCTCTTTAATCAGAGGACAGTACAGCTGGGAAACTGAGGCACAGATGCACAGGACACTAGAAGAGATGCAATTCAACCCTATCACAGAGACAATTAAAGAGTAGGGAATTTAGGAATCTAATAACCCATATTGGAATTTAGCCAAGATGCTGAAGCAGATGCACAAAGCTGTTGCAAGGATGCTTTGTGTATTCTTTATCATTTTAATATCTTATGTTATACCATATGCTCCCACATTTCAATCATTGCAATATAAGCCACAAAAGAGGTAAAAGAAAATGTTGACAAAACATTTATAGAGATTAAATTCCCTAAGGATCTTTTGGGTCTGGGATTTTACAGGCATTCCATTTTCAAAATGCTGCTAGACTTAAATAATCCTGGGGAAATATCCCTTTCTCCAGGGGACGGTTGGAAACACAAGCCATAGACTGTGCCCAGTCATGAAGGAAAGTCCACAGACCAAAGAAAAATAGTAAAAAAAACCCAAAAACAAGAACAAAAACAAAACAAAACCAACAAAATCATATGAGAAGGCCTGTGGCAAGAAAGAGACATATTCAGAGGAGGGGACACCAGGCCAGGAAAGAGCATGGCCAGGAGAAGCAGCAAGGAGAGCTACCACACAGCTGTTTCCTATCCTGACCCCTCTCGCAGTGCTTTGTCCTTTTGCTGAATCTGGCTCTGTGTGCTTCAGCAGGCTTCCTGCTCTTTGTAGATTTAAACAATTCTTTGTTATTTGTTTATATGCTTTTGGCTGTTTGGTTTGCAAAATGCCTTTTAGTATCCCCACATTTCTGTCTCATATTTACCTGCCATTAATTATAATCCTCTTCATAAGATGAGTTCTTCCCTTCCTGCAGAGAGACATGTTCAGCTTTTCCAGAATTTTGCCTCTACCTATACCTATTAATTTGCAATCCTGCTCTTTGAGTTGCTCTTTTTTTTCCTAGGGGTAGTCATTTATTACTCATTTTATGGGATGTTTAAGTAGCCCCCATGCTGAGCTGCAACACTTTAATTTCCTCACTTTTCACCTTAACATCTTTTTTACTAGCTTCCTCATTTTTAAGCCTTCAATTTAGTGCTCAATTTAGCATCAGTATACTGGTTCTCAGTACAATTCATCCTCTGAGGACACTATTTGGAATTATATTATTACTTAAGTACATCTACATTAATGTCACTTTTGCGTGGCTGCATCACAACGTGGAGATACATGAGCTTGCTGTATGCCAGCCAGCTCAGGTCAAACTACTGCTGATCAGGCTATGGCAGCAAGCACTGAATGCAAAATGTTCTCTGAGTTTAAAGGTTTTGCCCCAAAAACGGTGCGTCCAGATATACAGTTTTGCACACAGTAGATTGGGAGGCTCTTGACACAGAAATCTTGGCCACTGGCAGTTTCTGGAAGGGCAGTGTTGGTAGTTCAGGAGGTTTGCATGGGGTTTGGTTTGGTTTGGGTTTTTTTTATTTATTTCATGGCTGCATGTGTGTTCTGTTCAGTTCTCATTTGTGTGGGTATAAATCTACAAGAACTCTTGAGAAAGCAAAACCTGATCCCATTTTTTAAACCACACGGTAAGATAAAAGGGAAGGGGAGGATGAGAAAGGCTTTGCAATTGCCTGCCTTAAGGAGAATACAGTCACATCAAGAAACAGTGTAAAGAAAGAGCATCATGCCAAAACTCAGGGATATTGGTAGTTCTGTTTACCACACGCTGCATGTGAACAAAACATCTCTTGACAGCAAGTCCTGATAAAATTTAGTGCCTTCCACAGAAAATGTTGATTTCCTTAAAACCTGAATTTCTGATGGTTAACTATGCTTTTAATCATATGTAACTCTGTGCTCCATTTAGGGGAATGGCCTTCCTTTGTGGAATTCTATACAGAGCCTCTTATAAGATGACATTAATCTTTGTTCAAATGCCTGGGCCTTATCCTAATTTCAGGTTTAAAGCAATCCCCTGTTTCAGTTTTATGCCTGCATACTTTTGCTTTCAGATTTGGAGGATAAGTCACTCAAGCACTGAAAAATAAATAAACAAAATGGGGTATCACAATACTCCTCATGACACAGTTTGTTCCTCAGACCACAGTGTCACACAGCAAAGCTGCTTATTTTTTGAAGCCAAGACCAGCTGAAAGTTCATATATGCATTTATCACAACAATGGAAAACACAAATTGGCTTCTTTTCCTTTTCCTTTCTATGAAGTCATTACCAAACATATTGACTTGGAACCCCCGGGATTTGGAAGCAGCCGGATTTAGAACAGGAATAAAAATACTAGGATTTTTCAGCAATAAAAGAGTGAACTTGAAGCTACAAAGAAAAAAAAAAAAAAAAAGACCGCCAAAAGCAGTCATAGAATTGAGACTGATGACTTTGCAATTGGAAATAATACAGTTATGAAATTAACAAACTTTTAAAATGTTTTAGATTCACTGAGAACATTAAAAGTTGGTTGTTTTTCTAAGTATGTAGGGAAGGACCAAAGCTGCAAGGGATGTAAATTGACATTTTCTTCAGTAGGAAAAGGGCTAAAGTATAAGTGACAGTGCAAAAGGAAAAGAGGCAAAATTACAGCTTTGATCCAGCCTTTTCCTAACCCCAACACTGAACAACTCTGAGACATCTTACAAAGCTCACTGTATGGATAAAGTATATTTCTGTTGCTATTGGCATCTGAGTTACCCTTAACTGTGGAATGGCCACTGTTGCCAAAAGCTCCAGTGAAGGCGACTGTCACCTCTACCCCCATCCTTCCTAGAGCAGCAAGCAGCCACGGATGGGACCCTGCTGGCAGTGACCCTACAAGTGACTGTACAAGAGGATTGAGATGCTAAACCAGCTTCTCCTGCCACTGGCAAAAAAGGCATGTTGGCTGAGGGAATGCAGAGCAGTGGGAAAGGCTGTCTCTCCCACCTTTCTTACACAGATCAGCTGCCCTAGCTCACTGCCAAGACAGAAGGTGAGCCTAGAATCTGTCCCTGCCCGTCCATCCCCAAACTCTCCCTGGTTTTTGGGCATTTGTTGCCTTTCTGACTACATGTTGATGAGTTTTCAGCTTCTGTAAGAGGGAAAAGATCATATTCCAGTAATGCAGACTTCTACAGCAATATCCTTCCCTGTTCAAAATATTCAACAGGAAACTAGAAATGTTTAAGCCATTCCCTACCCAATAATCCCCTTAAAAGGACATCCCAGACCCAGTTGCTTTATGACGCTTCTGGTAATGCACATCAATAGATAGCTATACAGTTATGTTCCAAAGCCTATCCAAAATGTTCCATAATCAATTTTTTTACCTCATAGGAGATTCAAAATTCAATCGACTAGAAGCCTAGGCAGGAGAAAGCTATGTTTAAACATCATCCCCTGCGTGCCTGCAGAGTATAATACTTTTAAAAATCTCATTTGACATATAGAAAAACATTTCACTATCCATAAACACAGTAGCTGTGTGTATAAAAGAGTAGGTAAATTAAACTATCTGAATGAAAAAAGAGCTGAACAATCGGAGTAAAAATCAGCTGAATTGAAATGAGCAAAAGTTGAAGCTCTTTGTATCAAATATAACATTTCCTCTGAAATATTCATGTTCTGAAAACATGCTTTAAGTTTCTATAAAGATCCCAGTTTTTCACTTTTATCAGGTCATGACTTAATCCCTAGATAGGCACATTCTGACCCAATAGTTCTCATTGTGGGATCAGGGCTTAAATGACCTATTTGGATCTTAGATGGAGCAGCTGCTCTGGGGAGACCCAGACTCTCTGCAGCATCTGTCTTCCTTAATGGAAAGCAACTTCCTATTTGTTTACCTGCAAAAGGCTGCAAGTGCCATTACAAGAGTGCTCAGGCCAATTTCAGTGTCATGTCCTGAGATATAAAATTTTCTTTGATTTTCTACATTGGTTTCAGTCAGGAATTTTCAACCTGCTTTATTTTTCCTGTATTCCTTGCACCAAACATTAACAGTAGGAAACCTGAAACATCCCCAGTGTTACTAGAGTTGTGAAAAAAGGAGATACCTGGCTTACTGAATTATTTCCAAATACTACCGTAGTTCTCTATGCATCTCTAGCATAAAGGGGAAAAAAGTAAAACCTAATCATTAAAAGAAAACCTGTTTGGATTGTTTGAAGTGTGAAGGTCTTATGTTTCATAGTTAGAAAATACACTTCCTTACATGTTTCTTAATCTGATGCAGGTTTTTCTTTTTTTTCTTTTTTTTTTCCCTCTTGCTTTTAATTTGACATGCCAGTCAAAGTTAACATTAGGGAAAACAGCAAATATAAACCTTGTAATTTATATGCATTCGTGTTGTACACCATAATAGCTCTCATCTTGGCAAAAGTTAGCAGATTGTTCTCTGCTCTCAGGAGGAAATAGCATTCATTTTAGGTTTTAATGGAGCTTTAGGGTTATAGTAACTCAAATTAAACTAAATCATCATGAATTATTTCTGAATCCCATGTTATACGTTCTCTTTTTTCTTTGTTGGTTTATAACCGTGTGAGTTCAGACACGGGGAACTGGAAGCTTGTGCGCTAAGTAACACACTCCCGCAGATTGGAGGGAAACAGCAACATCTCTGACCATGCCTGCAATGACAGGAACCCTGTCTGAGCACCAACGGCACATGCAAACTCATGTCTGTTATGGACTCAAGGAAATATTTCATCACAGGAACAACCACTATAACTATAAATTCTCGTGCAGAGGTACTTCCACCAGAAAACAACTGTACTGGCATTATGTCTCATAAGCAGAGGAGAAACTAGATGTAAACATTGGAACTGTTGTTTAATTACTGCTATTTGGCCAAACGGCTTGTAAAATTCCAAAACTACTTGAGAATAATTTTTCTACAATTTAAAGAGCAAAACATTCAGATTTATCAATAGAAACCTTCAGGTCATGTTTCTCCATTTACCTGAAAGCTCCTGTTTCGATCTGGAAGGAACAGACAGTCAAGCCCACTGGTATGACAGTGCAACAGTGCATACACACCAATATGAGAAGTTAGTTTTAAAACTTTAATTCCTGTCATAGCCATTAGCCATAGCCATCAAAACATACATCTTATTTTAATATTTTTCTTATGAAGTTGGCATCCTTTCTTAAGGTATCTTCCTGAAAGGTTTGTTTGTACTTGCCACTGTGCTCCTACATCTAAGGTATACAGATCTGTAGCACTTTTCAATAAGGTTAGTCAGACTTAGTTTAATGAGACAGTAGATTAATACTCTACAGCCTTATGAGGAACCACAGAGCCTGATGATATGTCAGATGGTTTTGGGAACTATTTCTGATCCAGGCAATTCATAACTTCTGTATCTGCTTGCTACATTTGGTCCCAGACAAAATGCTACTGGACTTCAATCACCGAAATTCCTTTTCCTTCTGTGGCCCAATCAGTCGGAGTCAAATGTATTTTGGACTGTAATTGTTTAGAAATTATGAGAGGCTCAGAAGTTCTTCAGGTTTTGATGTTTTGATAAGTGTGCAGCAGGATTATGAAAAGTCAGTGCCGTTTCTTCCTTGTTAATAGCTAAATGCCTATTCTAAAGTAGATCATGTGTATTTACAGGTTCAGATTTTTGCCACTTGTGGTTTGAAGGCATATTGTATGTTCTTGGTTAAAAGCCATCTCGGATGAATAAGAAAGAGGATAAATAACTTCTAGGTTATCTAAGTTTGACATGTTATATTTGTTATATGCAATTATCTATGGAAATCAATCAAAGAACAACGTAACTCGAAAGTTATTTTTAGCCGTGGCTATTATGCTAGTTGGCATTAAATACGTATGTGATGAACCATTTATAGATAAGGAAGAAACAAGCTTTTCTGCACTTCATGTAGCTCCTCACATGGAACAGACTCTCACCAAAACAGCAGCATAGCTTCGAATAAAGAAAATCCAGGCACTTTGGAAAGCCAGTGGGGAGGCATAGGCATCCGTACCACATCCAGCAACTGTAACTGCACCGACTAGAATCAGCTAAAAAAAATGCAGTTTTGACAATCTTTGCATAAATCTACCAATATAACTTGAAAAAAGGTGCTACTACAATGGTAGCAATGTTCCTAACTCTCTAGTTCACTCCTGTTGCCCCTTCTATATAGCTGTATCTTCTGCTGTCTAATGACAGTTTGCCTTTACCTTGTAGGATGTTGTGGCTGAGGCCACTTACCAGGTGAGAAAGAATGGTATTTTTGGGAGGAAAGGCAGGTACACTGCATAAATTAACAACCAAAACCATCTGACAAAGCCAAGGATACTAAAAAAAAAATAAAATAAAAAAATCTTTTGGCTTTGTCTTTCCTTTATGATCCTGTTTTCTGAAAGGAACTAGGCTTATGTGATTCTAGACCTAAGAAGAAAAATCTAAATGAGCTTTGAGGAAAAAAAAGGCATGTTCCACATTTCTTCAGTGTATACTGACAAATTCTGGGCGTTAATAGCTCTAGATGGAAGATACTGGATTAAAAAAAAAAAAAATTAAAATCTGAAGGATATCCTGAAATGAGGATGCATGTATAATAGAAACTGCTTGTGCCATCTGGTTTTGGGTATGCCAGCACCCACGCAAAATTAAGAGGCCAAATGCCTAGCCATTCTTCTTGTCACTTCCTTCCTTCACACCATTTCATTTCTCCATTAAGCATGAACTATTTTTTCTTCCTTGTGCTTCAGTGTCATAACCCTGGTGCCCTTTTCTGTTCTATTCTTTCTCCTTTTTCCTCACACACTGACAAAGGCTTCTACTGCCCATGATTCCTACTAGCTCTTTTTTTCCATACAATTTTTCCCACCCATTTTCTTTCCTCCAAAGTTTAATCCTTCCACAAAAGATTTAATTATCTAAACTGAGTATCTCAAATAATTCTCCCACAAGTCAAGACAGTAAAATCCAAGAGTTGGTCCCATTATGTTTATTTTACACACAGAGGAGAAAAAAAGGAAGCTGTATGATAGGAAAAATATAAAAAGGGAAAAAAAAAATTAAAACTAGCACTTGCAGTGATTTCAGCCCCAGTGGAAAACACACATTTATTGGGAAGAATTCTCAGCAGTAATGCTGGAAATCTAACATTTTCTAGTTCAATTACAACATCGGATCTTAGATATTGGTAAGAGGCTTGTTTCTCAGAACTTTGATACTGAATCAATACTGTGCTAACTTGTGATGCATTGAAGCAGTGCAAGATGTGTCCAAATGTTATTAATAGCTTCATAGCCTTCCCATATATTCTTCCAGACACACTTAGTTATTGTCTAAATTACTGGTTTATTGAAATAAAAACAAGCAGGTTATGGGCTTACATGAAGTTGCACTTTGAAAGACAGCCTAGCAAATGCTAGGGAATCTGACTGCACACTCAGTGTTCTTCCTTTACTAGGCACCACGACATAGGAGTCTGAAGGCTTCACTTTATCTGTGGTCTGCTTTTGAACAACAGGAATTATGGTGACCCAAAAAACACAGCCATATTTAGGGCCTGGTGCAGGTTCAGTGACATTAAAAAGCCAAGTACTTGGTCAAGTCCGCAGATATGATGGGCAACCATTTCAGTGATGGGATTCATCTTCTCTAACTTCACACATCTGCAGTGGAGGTGTCTACATACCATGCAGGTTCCCTTTCCAATCAATGGAGAAAAATAAGCACTTGCAGAGCACAATTCATCTGCTCTGTCTTAAATGAAGAAAAACATTACAAAGAAGTGCCTGCTTTTCATCACAGACTTGCAAAGAAAGCCAAGCAGATGGAGACAGGGGCACAGTTGACTCCTACATTTGGCCAAACAACTCCCAGACATGGTGTATAAACTGAGTAATACGGACGATCTCTTCAGCCTTGTGTCCTGGAGCTATTCCATTCCCCTTGATCCTCCTAGAAGCCCCATAAGGTGACTTTAATATTTTCTTTTTTTCCCATCAGTTTAAGTCTTACCTGCTATTTCACTGGACTGAATTTCCATGCTTCTCTCATATTTAGGCAGTTAATATATCCAATTAATTTCCCTCCTCATGTTCTCTAAATTATGATTCCCAGTTACATAGAACGACATTCTTATTATTAGACTTGATGGTTAGGTGATTTAGAAAATCCCGTCTCACATCTCTTCCTTTAAAAACTTGACCTTTGTTCTCCTGTCTATTCATATAGTCATAGACTCTGTTAGGAGCCTGCAACACTATAAATTAGAGTTTACTATGATGATGGAGAACTTTTTGGTTTATTTTTATGAAGTGGATTATTCTCAGCTGGGACCTGGATGTTGACCTCATTGATTTTTTTTCCCCATATAGGCCACTAATGCAGCACTGAAATGTATCATATTTGACTGGACAAAATCAAAGCTACTGAACTTGCCTATATCCACTTTTGTGTGTAGTTGCTATTAGGCTGAGACTGTCCGATGCACATGACAAAGCTTCTTTCAAAATCGGTGGAACAAAAGGAGGAAAATATCAGAATGTTTGGCCAATTATATAATTAGAGGAAGGAATTTTATAATGAAAATACTGATCCAAGCAGAAATCATTGATTTTTAAGAAAGAGCTGTATAATCTTCATATGGTCAAAAGAAAGCACAACCAATCAGATATTTTGCTCCTCTCCAAAGAATTAATAGTTGACTACCATTTCCTTCTCCAGGGCTATTACTGATGAAACTGCATATTTAAAATCTAACCTATTAGTGTTTTCAAAAAGTACATTCCATTATGAAATAAATTAATCATTTATCTATGATGGTCATGAAAATCAGTGAGATTTTTCTTCTTCTTTCTTCCTCTCTTAATCCTTGGATTTTACCTATAGCCTGCATGCAAGTAATGCACATTAGTCAATTAATAGGCTGTTAAATGACAACAGTTCTGGGCAATTTAATTACTGTTGGTAAAATAAGAAATGAATTATTGCATGTCAGTAACTAATTTCAGCTCCTTGGAACAAGTCAACGTTGTATGCAATGGATTATTTAGAAAAAAACACAATTGTTTCCTTGCAAATGCAAATTGATGAGTCATTTCTCAGAAAAAAAAAAAAAAAGTAAATGCCTCTTCAAATCCTTCTCCCCTTTTCTCATAGTGCTAGGCAAAGTTTATTTTAAAAGTATGTTACTTTTTCTCCAAATAAATATATTAAAAAGTATAGTATGGACATAAATAAAGAAAAAGACCATGGAACCCAGAATGAATTTCCCTTTACTTCAGCCATTCTGTATGTTTATATAATAAATATATTAAAATGAATGAACTTTAACCATCAATTAAAATATTAATTCTGTAGTAAAATAGGCTTATTTGCTGTAGCTGATGATATTACAAGGTGGTTTGAGCAAGAGATAGCAATGGCATTTTCTTAATTGTGCATCAGTTTTCTTTCTGAAGTATCAAAAAATCATTTAGTATGGATAATAACAGCTAGCAGAACAATTTATAGTCCTAGATTTTATCAACTCCATATAATATAAAGACATGACCAGAACATTATTATGCGCTAATCTTAAAAGACATCAGCATCACTTACAACCTGTTCTGGCAGTCCCTATTTAGGAAAATATATTAATTTTTGTTTTAATACCAGAAGGAAGTCACTCAGCAGCACCCCAGTGGCTCCACCTTCCTGGTGCATGTTCCGTCATATTTCCGGAGGGAGTTGGCTCTGCAACAGCTGCATGACTAGAGGACACCCTTCTTGGAAAGTTTATTTCACTGCTCTCTAACACTTTTTACAGGGAAGTAAATAATTGTTAATGCAAAGAGCTCTGAGAAGATTTCATTTTTCTAGCCTTTCATATATATGGACTGTTGAACAAATTACTAACAGGCTCTTGAATGAGTGCCTAGAAGGAAGGGAAGAAAAATTACTGGAAATGGTTTTTCTTCATTCACAGCCCATTTTAAAGCTGGGACTTTGTGTTTCACCAAAATTAAGGATAGCACAGATGGATTTCATACAAGCATTAGTCAATGCAAAGACTGCCACAAATAAAAATAAAAAATATAAATGTGGCACCACCAGGGACCTTTGCATTTGCAAAATCTTAAAAAAAAATACACTTCATTAAACAGAAGATGCACTGGTTTCTTGAAAGTTTGAGAAGAGTTATATGATAATCAAACTGCAGCAATTCTTAAAGAATCCAGTCAGGTGAGTAAAAAGAAACCAGCTCTATATCAAAGTTTAAAAATTGAGCCAGTCTAAAGATCTCAAACAAAACAGTTTTCATTTAAAAATCACCTCTGCAAGAGAGCTGCTAAAACTCTCTTCTATGAATTCAAAGCTGTGAAAAAAAATAAAGCAAACAAAAAAGTCCCTGCTTCCATATAGCTCAGGAAAAGTTAAACTTTTACATTCGCAATATTTTTTTATGATTTTCAGATATCACAGACCTCAGCTGTGTCCAGAATGCTGACTGCATTCACCTCTACGGGTTAAAACCCAGTGTACATTAGGGCATCCAAGCCACCATTTCTGTCTGGCGTCAGTAACTACAAAATATTGGAAAAGGGGTTAGGTAAGAACCCCCACTTTCATACTCCCCATCAAGCACTAGTTTCTCACTGTATAATAATATATAAATTCTTTAATTATGAAATTGAATTTTACTCCCAAACAGAGTAACCCAGATCTGAGAACTAACACAGATCATGATTTGAATGACTGGTTGAATAAGAGCATCTGACAGATTTCCCAGCTGGTCAAGGATGAGGTCCTTGCCTCTTCTCTTTGTTCGCCATTTTAGTGGAAGACAGTTCTTACAACTGAAATCTTTGTGAATATGCCATCATGTGCCAATAGCCTTTGGAGTGACAGAAGTCACAGAATTACTGGAAACTTCGGAAAACCAGCTACACTACTGATGGAAAGAGAATCTATACACTTTACTCAGATGAAAACACTGGAGGCTATTGAAAAGGTCAGACCTTTAATCCCCTTTTTCACTGCCCATCTCCCAGACTCTAGGCTCTTTTTTTCCCTATTACACATCTCTCTTTGTATTTTATTACTGTAGCAACCACCTAGTGTAGACTATCTATGAAGCACTGCCTTGTGCTGCAACTCTGATGGACTACGAAATGGAAGAAGTGCTGCATTGTATGTCAAATCATGTCATATTCAAACTCAGGAAATGTTTTTTCTGACTTTGTACTTATTTTATTGTACTCTTTGGTACCATACTGTACCAAAGTGCACAGAAATAATTAAATGCATGGTTACCAGTAATTCCTGCTCATATATGACAGATATCAAAAGTAGCTTTACTGTGAATAAAGTCCATGCAAGCTCTCTAGAAACATGTACTAAAATTGTGAGGTGAGAGAATCGCCATATTCACCTTGCTGTTCTAAGGACACTCCAAAACAGAGATTTTCTAGAATACCCTCAACAATCATCTGCAGTATGATAGTGCCAACAGCTTAATAATTAGGAATATTTCTGTTTACAGAACGACTTCACTAGTAAAACAGTCCACATTTCCTCTCTGTAGTTTCTTGATAGTTCATTCCTTGATGTAACAGTCCACTGTTTGTGCTCTAGATATAGATGTAAGACAGAGATTAAATACTTGTTCTGGACAAGAGTTTCTGTATTTCTGTTCATGAACTTTGTGAACATAAATAGTTTTGGTTTATATGCACAGTGAAGCAAAAAGATTTGATAGAATTCATCAGTCTTAGTGAGGGGTGCACAATTATAATAAGTGAACTACAGAAACATCAACTCTGTTGGAGAAGCGCTGTGACTGTGTGATGTATCAGTTAGCCCAGTACTGTCTAAGACTTATTGCACAAGGCTGTTCTGCAGAGAGTTCATGCGCATTAACTATAATTAACCTGCTACGGTCATGTCCAAGATATTCACATAAACAGTAGCACAGATAATCATTCTGCCTGTTAGAGCAAACTGCTTGAAAATCCATCAAACCTACAAAGTCTTGAAATTCTGCTGAGACCATCAGCTTCAACCAGACCAATTCACCTTCTCCAGCCTAGGCTCAGATTAATCAGAAATCCAGGCAACAAGAATCTGTGTTCTATTGCTTAAAGCCTATGCAATTAATAAATTATACAAATGCATTTGCAGGTAACACAACCCTCCACCATCACAATACAGAAATGTTAAGAGTGTCCTTATGGTAGCTATTTAGCCAAAGGAACTGGTTTTGCTTCTTGCCAGTTACACAGATCACTGTTGGCTAACAGTAGAAAAAGCAAAAAGAACATATTAATGAACATTTAAAGAATAATGGAATTTGCAAACTTGCTCCAATACACTGAACTCTTGAAAGTTCATGTATTCCTTTGGAAGCAGAAGAAAAGATATCCATCTCTCCTTCACTCTATCTACATTTATGCCATATCTCATGCAATTACTCTGGACATAAACATTCCTCATTAATCCCCAACAGCTCCAAGAGTTGCAGCCCCATTTGTGAGTATATGCTTTGCCAGAGATAACCTTACTGCATTTATTTCCTCTCACAGATGCACAGACAGACACCAGGAAGGAAATTATGATATTTACCCACCTGGTACGCTCTGAACAGTTTCCCCCTTTAGCACTTCCATAAAGAAGAGCTTCTTTAAGGACATTTTGCTAATGAGTTGGATGATATCCTTCAGTCCAGAAAGAAAGAGTTCATCGACCCTGGAGGATAGTTACCTGCCTGTTTCTTAGGAATACACTTCCAGTTGCATAGCACATTGTGTTGTGTTGGTAAATCTCCATATATTTACATGGCAAACACTCAAAGAAGAAGAGCCAAGATAATAACAGGAAAACTATGGTCAGACATACAGTTTGTGCCACAATGATTAAAAACTTAGTAATAAATAAGAACATCCAAAGGCATCCATAAGGCTGAGCAGCAATCAGAAGCAAGAAAACCTGCATGAACTATCCTAAAAGGACATTTTGCACAAACTGTCCTAAAAGGATATTTTAGAGCGCCTCTTCTCATAGGCACTGTCCACTGCCTTTCGCCTTCTCTCACAAAATGCTTCATAACAGAAAGGACAGGGACAAACACCTCCTCAGGGCACAGATTACCCATTACTTGCTATTTCAGGTTATTGGATGCAAGATTTCACAGGGGCATTAGCAAGCACAATGACCATCCTAGAAGGGACTTTGCACCCAAAAGGCAGGCCATGGAATTTTAGGAAGTACCTGATTATCACTGTTCTTCGAAAATCCAGCTAAGCACCCTCAAGCATATCTAGATGCCCCTTTTCTGATGTCTGTCCTTTCTCTAGTTAGCAATAGTCACAAGTCATATCAGAATGCTTTCAATATCAGACTATTAAAAAAAAAAAAAGTCTATCAGGCATTTTATAATGCAAATATGTCTTTCGAGGACTTGCAGAGAGAATGAATCCAGGAGTTATTGCCCCTTCATCCTTTGACCTCTCATCTTCCAAAGCCTCTGGCACATCTACCATTTTCCTTATGTATTAGCTATTAAAGTAGCAGACTTGAGGACTGCTTTCCAAAGAAACTCATATTCAATCCCCCACTTGTAATAGAGATTTACAATTTAGTTATCTATTGTGAATAATTAGTCTCCCAGAAATTGCTTTGGTAACATTTAACGTGACACAGGTTCTCTGGTCTGCTCTCATTCCATATTTCAACATTTTATATTGTAGCTCTCTTTTGACAAACCCTATTAACCAAACCTTCCAGGCCTTACTGAAAATGTCAGGCTATAGAAAACAGATAAGAATTGTCATTCTGCAGTGCCAGCAGAGGCCTGCTGACTTGAATCTGGCAATGCTTTACTAAAGCTATAACTCACAGGGCAAGAGAAGCAACAGCATCAATTGCTAGGGCAATGGAAAAGTGAATGTGGCAAGATGTTTTACAGTTTGCTGTGTTCTGTAGTTAGCTGCTATCTTCTTTTTTTCTTAAAACCACTGAAATTACAATCTTCAAACAAGACAACGATGAATTAAATAAGATTAAAGAAGTGTCTGGGTTGCAATGCAATGACTAGTGCAGAACTCAGCTTTTCAAAACACATTTGATTACAGAACCACTTGCTAAAGCAGCAATTTTAAGAAGTGCATCTAACTTCCAGTGGCCTTATATTTGGAAGTGCTTTTAACTTTATCAGTAATCAAGTTGCAGTAGGGAGTGTGTGTGCATTTAGTGTATATCATCTCATTTCAACATTTTAAAGACTCAACACCTAAGGGTTACAAGATTGTTTTGTGTAATTTGAAAAATTGTGGTCCTCTTAGGAAAGAAAAAATAGGAAAGAAAAAAATGCATTTTCTACCTATAAATGAAGAATCGGGATTTAGCATTTAAGCCCTTTACAGCAGCTGCTTCATGTCATTCTGCTCACAAGACCAGCTCCTGGAAAACAGAGCTCCTGCAACACACTCTTGCCTATAAGGATGTCCCACACTGGGATCCTGAACAGCAGTGGCCTCTTGTTCTGACTTCCTAAGTTTAGGCATTTGAAAAAGGCAGACAGCTAGTGCATTAACTCATCACAGCCATATTCAAAACATCATGCAGGAAGGGGCTACTATGTCTAAGCACATGCCATGGCAGACAGGCAGATAAACCCCTCATGGCATATTCAAAACTACAGACATTGGTTTAAGTCTTACTCTCATTCCCATTCATTTCACTTCTCTAATATGCTTTGGTATATCCCAAGTATCCAGCTGCATCCTCAGACACCCAAAACAGGCTTTAGAAACAAATGCCAAATGGTGCAGACCACCCCACCATCATCTGCTTTGCCTGTGCTGGAAAGCCAAACTGGATCCCACCTCTGAAAGAGAGATCAGAAGACAGAAGCTATTTCTGGGGGAACCTGAAGTCATTAACAACTTTGGCTTCCTCTCAGCAGCATGAACACCAAGTCTGTAGTAACAGGTCTTTCTCTTCAAATTTGTACCCCAGCTCTGACTCCTGTAGAAGGTAATGCCCATCCTTGGGGTAGCAGGCAACTGTTGTTATCACAGTTGAAATGGCTCCTTGCACTTCAGCTCCCATCACCTCCTCATTTCTACCTGGAGAACTCCTCTAAACAAACTTCTATTGAACAATTTTAGGCCATATAATTTTGAGGACTTTAAGAGCCTGGATTTAGGTCTTAGTAACATTTACATGCCCTAAGAAGCAATCATGGTGTGTCTTGGGAAGCAGACCTCAAATAAGTAACAACGTTTCTCTTACAGATTGCTTCTTGCTCATACCTGGGTACATTAAGTCCATCTAATGAAGTCAGGAGTCCCACATTTAAATGTTACTATGAATGAGTTATCTATTTTTAAAAGTGGTTCAAAAGCAAGAAAACATAGCAATTGACATAAAGTTGTTGCTCACACCACTGCAGTTATATCACCTTGTGACCTGATGATGTGGGCCAGATGACTAAGACCAAAGGTCCCTTATCTTTCCTAAAAAGTAATGTCAGCAGCTGCACTCACCAATAAGGCCTGCCACCTATTGCTTGTGTGATGGTAAATGATTATAGGCAGACAAATCTGCTGCTTCGTTTTAATCAGTTACTTAATCAGCTCGCTTGGAATGAACTGGTTTGGCTCAACAGACTGAGTGACAAAACATGTCAAAGCAGAGGGTGTAATAAAAACGTACTGATAAATCATGGAAAAGTGATAGCATCATTCTTTTTATTTACCCTTTTGTTGCTATCAGAGCAAGTTAACCTCAGCTCTTTTCATTCATCTTTCGCTGTTATTGCTGGGAAATTTAGTATTTAGCTCAAGATGTTTCGCATGATGAATTATTAAAAATCTTTAACTGTTGGACAACCTTCTAGAGGTATAAGATTTTTTTTAAAAAAAAATTATCTCTTGTTTTGCTGTGAGGGGAGACAGCTAATGAAAAATAGTCCAGAATTATTGTGAAACAATTGTCTGTAGTGTAATCAAGTCTGCTTCTGCCCTCCAACTACTCCAAGATATAATGATACATGTATCATTAAGCAGCTGCTATGGATGCCTGAGGAAACTGGTAGAAATTTGTACCTATTGTTTTTCTTTCTCCACTTCAATCTGCTCTGTTACACTCTTTCCATCCACCTCTCACTGCATTTTTTAAATGTTTGTAGACAGAGTTTTATATATACTTTTGGCTGGATTCTGTCACTGGCACACTGGTGTAACCCTTCACCCAGAGGCACATCTGCTGTCCCTAGGAAAGAAGGATTTTGGAGTTCCTGGACTAAGTGGCTACTTAATTATGGAATCTTTCAAGTGAGGTCTTTTAGGGTTGTGATTCTTAACACAGCAAATAGAGGGCAAGGGAGAGTGTGTGACTAATGTTTAATTAGAAGAGCGTTGAAATTAAACAATTGTTTGTTTAATGGTTGCTAAATGCTCTGTAATATTAAAGACTATAATTAGGTGTGTGGGATTCTCCTCCCCTGTCCCCAGCCCCACTCACATGGTCTCCAGTTAACAAGTTATCCTATACAAAGGAGCAAGGCATGCTCTTTGAAATAGGCCCTTAGTAGGAGCCAAAACCAGTTTTAGGGTTGGCATTTTCCCCACTGGTCTTTTTAGTAAAGAGCACATTTTGATGACTTTAAATAGTAACAACATTTGACAGCAAGCTGAAATTTTGCCAGTGAAAAAAGTCATCTTGGTCTATGCCCATTTTTATTCTCTTCAAGCAAGAGGCCGCAACACAAGATGTTGGAAGAAACAAAATACTAGGAGTACTTACTGAAAGAGGGAAGATGGAAAAGAAGCATTTTTCTGTGCTCTCTAACAAAATAATTCAAATCTGGTTTATAATTTTATTTTCTTTTTCTCAGTCTCTAGGGTGACTGCCAACAGAAATTTATTGCTGGTCTATATTGTAGAATGATAGCCTCCGTTTTAGTCATCAACAAAGACACTAATGTGATCCTGCCAGCACATAGGTATTCAAGAAAGCAGACACTGATGAGTGGGTGTCATGGAAGCCATTACAGAGGGACCTCTTTAATATGTAGAGGAGGTTTATTTGTACATGGCAGAAATCCACAGCAGCCTGATTTTCCCAAGAGAAAAACAAAAAAGCTAAGCAGCTCCCAACTAAATTTCTGTGTGCTGGCAAAGAGGGGGTAACAGGGTAATGCTGCATGAAATTTTCCTGCTGAAATCTGAAACAATGCTAGCTCAAACCCAAAACAGTCTCCAAGAGTCAGTGAAGCTCTGGAATAATTTTAACCAAGGAGATTTCTCCTAGATTTTGACTCTGTTTAGGGCAGATAGGACAGCATGCCTCCTATCCCATATCCAGTGGCCAGATACCCGATCAAGAGCCTCGGTGACTGCAAGGTTTCCCAAGATATCAGCTTTATTCTAAATCTGCTACTGTTAACGGAGCAACGGAAAACTTTCAAAAAATTCCAGCTCAGAGGATCTGTTTTTATTTGCATAAAACAAAGAAAAATCTAGAACTTTCCATGTGTAAAAAGACTAAGAGTCAGCAAATAAGTCAGCACAAATGTCCAGAATATATGGGCCAGTCTGTGGCAGCAAAAATAATTTTTCAGAGACATCAATCTCAGAAAAAATCTGGCAGTTACTGCTGAAAGGGTTTCCACCTCCAGCAGCCTACCTGGCTAGGTAGGCTCCTTCCTCATTAAGTCCTAATTTACTGTCCCAGGAGCAAAAGCAGAAATCAACAGACCTGCCCAGTTTGTTCAGCTAATTTTACTTAACATGGTGCTGAAGATGGGAAATTATACCAGACTGAGAACAGGTCAGGGAGGGCACAGGTATTTGTTACCTTCTGCTTTTGTCTTGAGAAGGCATGGGGAAAGTCATGGTGACACAAAAACGACCCAGTGAGATTCACCACAGGATGTTAGACATCCTTCTATCCTGTCACAGGCAATTCTGCCTGTTAGTGAAGAAAGAAAGAAGGTTATATTTTTTTATGTGTTCAAGTTATCAGAAAACCTTGTACTAGCCATGCCACAACAGAAGTCAGATCATTTCTGATGGAAATGCTTGATCTCAGCTTTGAAAATACCTTTTTGACAACTGGGTGTTGGCAAAAAATATTTTCCAAAACAGGATTAATTTAAAGAAAAAAGTAGCAAGCTATTAAACATCAATAATGTGCAAGTCTTATGGTGTTCTTGTATTTTTTTCATGAATTAGTAAAAGAAGAGGAAAAAACTGCCTATTTTTAAAATTATTATTGATTCTGCTTGTCCATATCACTTCAACTTTGACCCTGGAGATTTGTCTCTTCTGTAAGATCAATACAAAGCATTGGACCTTACATAATATTTCACATCCTTTAGATGATGTGCTATAGATTCTTATTTTGGTCAGAACTTTCTATTTGCAGCCAGGCAGCAATGATTTTGAAAGCACTCATAATAATAATAATAATAATAAATAATAAGAATAATAATTATTATTAATAATAATAATAAAAAAATACTAGCAAATTTATAACTGCACTTCTTATTGGTTGGGAAAGGAGAAAAGACTTTGTGGTTCTCTGTTCTGTGTGAATTAAACACTTGATATACTTTTGTAAGATTTCTGACTGATAAGAAGCCCCCCTAACCCAGAAAACACATCACCTGAGCAAGGCCATCTACAAAGCAGCTGAGCAAACAGTGTAGGATTGGATGGTCACTTTTCCTCTAAATACAAGGCAGAGGAAACAGAGGGACCGATCAGGTCTAACCCATCACAGGGAGGATGTTCAAACAGCAAAGCATCATACAAAACACTGCATGCTTACAGTCTATTCCTCACCTAGTCTCTGAACATTGAAGCACTTCTTGATGCCAATTCCCTATCAAACTCTCAAAACAGAGACACTTATGTCTCACCTTTATAGTAAGCACCGCAAGAGTCATCTATTCATAGTTACAAGTCATCCTCAGTGTCAGAAGTCTGAGAAACCAAAAGATCACAGGTCCTTTCCTATTTCCCAGGATGACCATCTAGTGTGGAAAAGCCTCTAAGCAGCACAGCTCTTCTATTTGTGAATTCTGTGCTTGAGAATTTGTTGGTAAACTATGTTAAAGTGATGACAGGAAGCTTTTAAACCTCTTGCCCCTCAAACAGAACTAGTCAAAGAGCTCTCCTCCCAGCCAAATTATTTTCTTCTTCTAGGAATGGTTGTACAAGAATTTTAGTCTGACATATAAGGAATCATGTGGGGTTTTTGTATTTTCCAAATAATCAATAAAGGTTGTGGGAAACATAACTTGGGACTGCATATTAATCTTGCATTCAGACTTCCTTGCTAGTTTTCAATAGGACCTATTCATCTTACTGAGTTTATAGGAGTGATTTGTTTCATCTGTACACTCCATGCACCACTAAATATAAAACCAACTTCTGTTTAACAAAGTGGATAGCAGCATGACGCCCCATCTGATAGCCTGGACCCTGGTAAGAGCATTGAAAATGGTGAGAAGTTGTCAGCCTGGGAAAGTGACAGGTTTATGGCACAAGCCACAGTGGTGAGCAGATCAGTCTTGAAAAGAAACACTGTTAGTTTCTTCTCTGAGCAATTCCACACATATCCCATGGACTTCCTGTGATTTAAGATATATATATGAAAGCATGATAACATAAGAACCTAAGGGCAGCCAGAGTCGGTCTACAGGTCTGGTTAGGCCAGCATCTTGTCCCTGACAATGGCCAAAAGTGGATGCTAAGAGAAGCATGTATTAGGAAAAACTTATATAAAGGTACTTTCCCCAAATGCTCTCCCAGCTTTTATCAATCTGCAATTCAACAGCTTTCTCTGTCTGCCATAATTATGCTTTTCATCTATAAACTTGCCCAGTTCCTGAACCCGTGTTAAATTAGCATTCACAGCACTCTGCAAGAGGTAGCTTCTGTGCATTGCATTGTTTTGTGAAGAAACACTGATTTTTGTTTTTTCTGAACCAGCCACTCTGGCATCATCTGATACTTCCTAACTCTTCCATGGATAAGGCAGATCTGTATTCACCCATGTCTCTCCCAGCTCCCCTCTCCATCCTGGGCTGAAGCACTCTGGCTTACCTCAGGCAGAAATGCTTCCATACCCTTGTCACCGTCGCCTAATTCTTTTTAGACGCCAGGAGAGAAATGGCACGTGAAGCCCAACGCAGCAGTTCTGCATAAGCCTGTGGGGATAAGGAGCCCATGCCCAATTGAGCTGAAGGAGAAGAGTTTTGTTCGGTGCCTCTACCTGGGCCTCTGAAGAGACAACCTGCAAGAGCAGTCCTGTGGCTTTCCCTTGGTTCAGTTTGGCTGTGATACAGGGCATCAGCAAGGAGAAGGGAAGACAGACCCACAGTTACAGCGCCCAAATGCTACCCACCGCTTGTTCAAAAGGTTTAAGAGCACTGCTTGTACTGTAACTCTTCCCAGTCAGCAGCACTGTGAAAGGTTTGGACCTTACTGTGCACAAGTGGTTTCACCTGAGCCACTCTCCTTCTCACTGGGTATTTGAGCAATGACTACTCTGAACTTATTGACAGTCTTAGTGCACTACTGCACCATAGTTATAACCATGGCTTTCATCAGTAGAACTAGCCAAGAGAGAAATTGTGAAGGTCTCTGAGGTTTCCACTTGGAAATTTAATTTCTGAGAAGGACTCAGCAGTTTCGTTGCTCAGTCAGGCACACAATTCAAACTGAACTGCAGAAAATATCAGCATCAAAGACATTGCAGGTGTCACTGGACTGGATGGGGTGAGGTTTGGGAGAGCTGAGACTCAAAAGGTCCCGCTTGCTTCTTCTACTTGTTGCCCAGGAACCGCTGCAAGAAGGAGAAGATTGTGACATGGTATCAGCACTCCACGGGTGAAAGAAAAGACGCATTTTGTGCAGTACAATTTTTTTTTTTTTTGGACAATAAAGATCAAGCAGCTTTTAGTGATCTGTGAGGCCTGTGGTTTGTACTAATTCTATGGAACATGCCACGAGGCAGAATTAATGAAGAATAGCGTTGACTGTATTAAGGTATTTTCTGAGCATAGCTTGACAAACAGAATTTCCATCTCTTTGTTATCAAATACATACAGTATAACATCACTTAAAGTGGTGACAAGAGAAATAGGGAAGACATCTGGGTAATTTTTTCATAGAAATTTATCTACATAGTCTTGCTAAGGCCTGATGTTTTGAAACAAAAGTTAAATCGGTCTTAATACTAGGGGTAGAATTACAGGCTAGAGATTCAATGAGCCACAGAAAACATGCACATGGAAAAAGAAAACCTGAGAAACGAAAATCCTCTTTTTAATAAAGTTCTAAGATAAATTATCTAAATTTGGGAGAAAGGAGAGAACAGAAAACTTAATTCCTTTTTTCTTTCTTCTGACTTCAAAAGAAAGACCTGATTTCTTATGCACAACATTAAAGGAGCATTTTATCAAAGAATATCTATATGTAACCCACCGAACAGAGAAATTTAAATGTCTTTTCTCCCATAAGTTTTAGCAATATGTAATACTCCCTACAAGCTCTTCTAAACACTAAACAGAGATACTATTGACCATCCAAAATTTTCTGGTTTCTACAGTTTTCTAATGGATATATTCTAGCAAAGAGAAAAGAATTTGTCTCCGTGTTCTGCATAATTAGCACTCACATTCTCAGGGTGCTTCCAGGCCTCCTTAGGAAGTTAAAAACCCCAGTAATATTCACTTCATATATCATTAAGAATCACTGATGCATAGTAATATGTAACAATACAGAAATCTGACTGCAGACCAGTAATATTGACTATCAGCACTACACTGGGATAACAATTACAAAAGTAATTAGCATGTCTTCTTCTTTTCTGACAACCAACTAATCAACTAAAGAAGAAAAACATAACAAAAATAAAGAAGGCAAATGGTTTTAAATAGCTTTTTCTAGCTATTGGTGATACACAACCACTGGTATTTTTCTTCAGGATCACTGATGAAAAACACAGAAGCATAAGAAAATTCAGGAGCCCAGACAAGAGGCTTTATTTTCAGACCTGCCATATAGTCTGAGTCAGCTCCCAATAGTGAGGTCTGTTCCAGGTAGTAGGTGTTCACACCTAAAAATCATGACAGTAGTGGCAAGGGCTTCTCAGAAAGGTGTCACTCATGTCAGGATAAGGAACTACACCTCCTGAGGTAAAAAGCAGTCATTTTCTGTACAAAAGATTGTTCAGGGTGCTGAGCATTTTGTGCAAACTCTGTGCAAATTGACCCAATGCTTACTGGTGTCACGAGATGCTGTGGTTGAAACACAGCCCCAGAGACGCCAGTGGCAATGCTTCCATTTACTTCAACAAAATACCACACTCTATATCTGCAGACAAAACCCCAAGTTGCTTCTATCATACATATATACTGAGTGCTTGGGAAAGGATTGACTTTGTTTTGGGGAGCGGCTGAAGGCTCTGCGCCCCAGCAGCAGCAGGTGAGCCATTCCCATCTTATGCCAGAGCTCAGGCTTTCACACCAGCCTGGGCAGATGCCCCCTAGAAAGAAGGAGAGGATTTTGACAGATTAAATAAGCAGTGATTTAATGTGGGCTACTCCTGTGCTGTGAGGGGACTCCCATAGCTCCTTCCTGGAGATGGCTGCTGAGCTACCATGGACACCAGAGTAGCTGACTGTGCTTCACTGCAACTACCACAGGACTTTTTGGGGGTACTTCCAGATGTGCAGTCCCCATGCAGTCTCAGTAACATAATTAGACCTGGGATTTATTTAGCGCTATTCAACATGTTTTCAGCAGGGCTGATTATGTGCCGTTCCCATAGGAGTTCTATTATAATTTGGAGCTTCCTCAGAGCTACAGGGATTTGAAGGGGGGGACTTAAATAGCATTACATTTGTACTGCTGAGGTATTCCCTGTTGGGCCAGAGGTAGCTTAGCCTCCTACCATGCCCACAAGATTTTCTTCCTGTCAGCACATCTACAGTTGATAATTTGAAGCATTTTCCAGGGAGCTGAATGGAGTTATGCCTCCCAACAGTTGTTATTCAAACACGTTACGGATATTTGGGCATTTTGGCAGAGAGTGGTTTGATGTAATTAGGATCAGTTTCTGGTTATGGCCATGCCAGGCCAGAGGCAGAGGGCACTTCTCAGAGTGGGAAGAGGAAAAGCCAAAGGCAACGATTAAAACAGATTATTATACACTTTTGAGCTAACATGTGGAATCAATAGCAAAACATTAGCAGCTGTGCTCAGCTGTAGAAAAGCCTGCAGTCTTACTGTAACTAATAAAAATAAATTATGGACTGAAAGGGAGGGTGGAAAAAATGGTGGGGAAACCAGAGCAGCATTCAAAGAAAAAATGTAATATAAACATTGAAAATAATTTCTAACCTGAAACAGTGGATTTGTTTGGTTTGTCTTCTGTTTGTTTGTTTGTTTTTATAGTACATTCACAAGTTGCAAGCATGCCTTAATTAGCCAGCTCCATGATAACTAGTGCAATAATGGTAACATCCCATAAGCTCTGAAGGTGAAAACAAAGAAATTGATAACCAAGTTGCACTGTTTTCCTAATAAAGTGAAATGAGACCTTTTCCTGACTATTAATTGGTAGAAATATGAGGGAGGAAAACCTTGGACCTGGGAAGTTTGCTCAGTGTAAAGGCACTGTACTGTGAATGAGCTGATAAACAGAAGGCATCTGGTCACTCGGAAAGAAGATAAGGATCTAACTTGTTGGTTAGAAGCAAAAAAACAAGAATATGATCTTTTTTATTAAGGTCCAGCACATGACTCAAGGTTAAGAACAAAGTGCAAGATTTAGTTCCAGAATTCGATAATTGTAATCATACAATACTAAATGCTAGTGTACGTCTTTTGTGCAGACAATGAAGTTTCGTCAGGGTAGTGTATTAACCATTAAGGTTAAGAAATGCTTGGAAAACAAATCTATTCATACATACTATAGATAAAAATGGTGTGATTCTTCTGTGATACTTACTATGTTTCTGCCTCCTATTTAGACACGTTACCCTACCAAAGTAAAAAAGGATTAAGAGATTTAAACTCTGAAAAAAAATGTTGTGATTTTAGTAACAATGAGAAAGCTAATTCTGCATCTTAGTTTCTACTTAAATAAACTTGAAACTTTCAGTAATAATTTCAGCGTGACTGGTCAGAAATGAAGCTAACAAAAGTAGCAAGTGTTAATTGACCCATATTTAATTTTAATCTAATCTGACGGTCAAGAGTGACTAATTAACTTTACAGAACAAATGAAGACTTTGTTAAATATCCAATTTCTTCATCCCTTCAGTTTTGATGTTAGAGCCCATGAGAAATCATCTCAGACACTGCCAAAGCATCTCTAAACAAAATAGAGAAGACCAGAATGCATATTCATGGACCATGTAAGGAAAGAAAGGAAAAGAATAAAGCAAGAATAAAGGATTTAACAAAACAAACAAACAAAAAAAAAAGGTGATGATTACCTTTAACACTGGTCAGAAATTTTTATGGAAATAGTGTCCATACAGATAAGATGAGGTAGAAGAATAGTACCAGAACTGTCTTAGAAAAAGAATTAATACAGTGAGAGATGATTTGCTGACCATCACAGAGAATCTGAGGAAAAATCAGAGATTACATCCTTAGCATAGTGAGCTCTTAGATGTTTTTCCCATAACACAAAAGTTTTTGAGTCTTAAAAATTATTTTAGCCTTTTTTTGAACAAAACATTTCAAGTTTTTCAAGTCTATCAAAAATTCATGCAAGACAAGTGAGAAACTACCTTCACTGCCCCAGAATAGCTACTAACCTGGAAGACAGGAGAGCCAGACTCCAGGACCTTTCCTGCTAACCTCATCGCAACCTAGACTGCATTTAATAAACAGTTTGTTCATTATTTAGAATGAATGTGTCTCTTTATTAGTAGAATTTCTGCCTTAAAATGAGATAGTTGTGAAGAAAACAGGGTATTTATTACCCCAAATTTAGTGGTTTTTCTTAACCCACATTTTTCTTTTGAAAGACATTTTTGTTAGAAAATTTCTTATCTGCTGTAGTCACCACAGCTCCAGGATCAAAATCACATTATCATTCCTTTCTCTAGTTACCATGATTTGTTCCTTTTCTAATGTTTCTTTAGAAACCTGTCAGGGTAAGTCATGCAATAGTGAATTAGGATATTCTGTAATAATGTTTTAAATGTATATATCTCCTTTTATCCAGCAGAACTTCAGTTACCAAATGCCCCCATCAGAGAATTGTACCACATTCTGTACTAGAAAAGTCATCTCCTGGGTAGTTAACACAAGCAGATGGACATAGTAGTGCATGCGTGTCAGGCTGAAACCATTTGTGTTACAAAATGCAATAGGAGTCATTTTACAGCTGCAGACATCAAAGATAGTTTCAGTTGTACGGGACTGGGCTGTCAGTTCTGTCAAGCAATCTGGAGGAAGTTGAGTCCATCACAAGCGGGGAAGGATACAGTAACTTTGCCTACCTTTGAAAATGAGGCTTCAGGGACAGTAAATATTTCAACTGGGAGGATGAGAATACTATGCAATCAACCCAGCAGAGGCTGAGAGCTTTATTAATGCAGTTTTCTCACTTTCTTTCAAAACCAGTATCTCCACAGATATATAAAAAAAAGCTTGTGGTCTGCATTTTACACTCCATATTCCTCCCATTCCCCTTTATTTGCATATCCTGAGAATATCTTGCTCTCCTCAGTCTCTGTGGAAGCAAGAAGCCTAACATATGCAAACCAGAAGCTCTCCTTGTTCTCCATTATCAGCTATGTATATATGCATACTTCTGTGTCTCCACATTGCAAGGAGGATAGAGTACCTGACTCTTGAAGAAAACTGTACAAAAAAAGTGCTTAATTCTCACATGAATCATGTAAATACATACCAACTTCTCCATTCTAATATGACTCATAAGTGATCTGTTCAATCTTACAGCAAATGAATGTTTAGCTCAAGGAACAAACTCATGGATCCTTCCTGACCTGACTCAGAACTTAATTCACTCCACCTCATTGTCTCAGTTTTCTTCCCTGAAAAATGGGCTTGATAACACGTTGCATGTTGTCAACTGTAGTCTTAAACTGCAGTTTAGAGCTCCTGAATGCATGAGTAGTCACTCTGAGATAATATAATTATCTATGATACCTGAAAATCTGTTCCCCATCTGTTCAATCCAAAACTAATTTTTTGTTTTATCAGTTTTTAATTAATCATCCATGGCTGTACCCTTCCATCTCCATCCATCATCAAGTTGGTTAAACTGAAAAGCCCAGCTTCTTCTGTCTGCAGTAGAGTGATGTCTTTCATGCCTTTAACTGAATCTAAAATTACATGCAAATTCAGTGTGGCACTGTAGTATATGTTAACTTCATAGGAACATGCATTCTTTGTATGAATGTGATTATCATCATTAATCATTCTATATTCCTTGCATTCCCTATTAATTCCTTAACCCATATATTCTTTCACCTTTTGCTAATTAATACCTAGTATCTCCCATTTAGGCTCACCCAACGCTAAAATCTTGTCAATATTTTATCTGGAGACTGAGTGAAAACTCCCAGTTGCAGAAACAATGCAGTTGGATGACACAAGAGCTACTGAAATACTGGGATATGGAAACTGTCAGTGTAATGAAAATCAGTTTACGTAACATGCCATACTGAGGCAGTTTAGCCACTGCCATATGAGCAGTTGAATAATCCCTACCACCAGAGTAAAAACTTCTAGAAAAAAGTCGGTTGTTTGTAAAAGTAACAGCAGTCAGAAGTAATGTGAGTTAGCATCCTGGGCACATGTGCTGGAAAACAAGAAAAGAAAGTCCTTCATCTTCTATTTATTAAACTATTGCTTGAAAAGATGATCTAAAATAGAACATCTTCCTTCACAAAGCCCTCAATTTCAGGTGGTGGTGGAAGTACAGGTTTAATTTAACCACAATCCAGAAATCCATAGAAATCCACAGAAAAGTTAATTACATACTTATGATTGAAAATACACTTATTTTCTTGATAAGGATTCCATAAACACATATGGATTATAGGATTTTTAACTCCTCCCTTTTTCAGTTTATCAGTCCCTCAGGCTTGGACAGTGGAGTGGCTTCAAATTAAAAAAAAAAAAAAAAAAGAGAGAGAAAACCTGTGTATTTGTATGCCCAACTCAATTTACTTGGGATAATATGCAACTTGAAAAGAATCAAGGTCTAGATATTATCAATGTCTTCCTAGTCCTGATTGTTCTCAAAATAATACGAGAAACTTAGTGCTGTTATCTTTGCCATGTTATCTATGCTAGTAACTCCATAAAAGACTAGGCTAGCCTCTCAGAAACTTCTTTTACTCAATCAATGACCTCGTTTCCATGGCAGGCTAACACAAGGTGCCATTGATGATGACTTGATTTCCTTTCGCATCTGAAGTGGAAAAGGAGAAGACAGACTAAATGAAATCCCATCCATCTTAATGAAATACAATTATATTCTCCTTATTAATCATTTAAAAATCAATATGTCTCTTCTTGGCAAACCCCGCCAGAATTTGTCATTCTGTGCCAGGCCTCAATACATCTTGTCCTGTAGTGATTTTTATAAGTTCAGTCACCTGTTTCCCAGGGTAAATAACAGTGTTTCTTTGTGCAGTGATGAGAGAGCAAAGAACGGCACTGTCAGGGAGGCTAAAAAGACAGTCTACACATTTTAATCAGCAAAAATACGTATTTCCTTCCTGTGTGTAAAAAAAAAAAAAAAAAAAGTTATATAAAAAAAAAAACACAGGCCAACTGATATCTACAGTTTCATACAGAGTGTTATTTATCTTGTCAGCAATAGTACCATTAGTTTCTACCTTAAAAAGCATTCTTACATATTGCATGGGATGGTAACAACTGTATAAACTTGCTTGCAAATCTCAAGGTTTGAAAGAAAATGTGAGCTGGAATTCTTCCTACACTAATTTCTGCTGACTTACAGACTTGTAGAAAGAACACTTCTCACTGTAACAAAAATTTTCCATATTCTCTTTATCTACTTCAGATGCAATCAAAATTTAAAATCTTCAACAACTGCAGCATGCACTGTCTTGAAATAAAATGGAAATTATTCATGGAAAAAAAGTCTGTGAGAAGCTGTTCTAGTCCTCTAATAATTTTACCAACAAGGATAGGTATATTTATATGACATAGGATACTAGGATACTTATTAAAACTTGTGTGAGGGGAGTAAAATTGCATCTTTTTTTTTCCCTCAAAAAGCCCCAGAATTCATGGATAAGTTTTTAAGAAAAACAATCACCAACAAATCATCCCATTTTGAAAACAGCTATCTTACACATACTGTTTCAGCCAATCATTCACATATACAACCATTGATATTCCCATGAACATGTCATCAATGTGTCTCCAGTGGGTGAAAAAGATGAATTACTGCAGCACCAGGATGAAACCGTGGCTCCACTGGCTCCAGCCACAGCGTGGGGCAGCTGTACTCTATGACACCCCTTACAATCCTGTTCCTCCCATTACTTGTGTCTGAGTAGCTTGGGGGAAACCCTGCAGAGTGCATCAGCTTCCCAATGATATTTTGCATGGGCAGTGAAAGTTGCATCAGGATTTCATCTGGAGTGTAACAGAAAAAAGGAGGCCAAACCAGCAGACTTCTTCACAAACTAAAAGAAAAATATCTGAAATAACCGGCAGGAAAAAGAACTCACAAACAAGCATTATGATTACAAAAGCATCCTCCCATCTTCTACTCACCTTTTTGAGGCCTGTGGTACTATGAAATTTGCTTTGTATAGCTATGCAAAACATGCACCACTTGCAAAGTCAGAAGGGGATAGATATACAGTAATGTGTGTTATCATTTACCATTGGTGTTGATGTCTTCTCTTTGTTCTATTAACCTCCTGTGTTTTATGTTCCAAAATGGAGTCAAATACCTTTCATGACAATTCAATATTTACCTGCCCACAATTCAATATTTACCTGCCCAGAGTAAATAAGAGATCCCTAAAGACCTACGTTCAATATGTATTGAGTTTCTAATAAATCCTGTTTGCACATGGAAATACAGGACTTGCCAGGATGGATGATATTTCAAACCTATTTAGTCCAATATTCTGCCTTAGTAAACAGCATCAAGGTGTTTCAGAGGAAGATAAAAGAAATGCAGCAATAAACAGATGTATAGAATTATATTCAGGTTGGAAGAGACTTCTGGAGGGCATCTGATCAAAATCCCACTCAAAGCAACACACTTTTTCAGGTCAGATTTGCTGTTTGGACAGGTGGAGCCTGAGATGTGATGAGGGTACAAGTCCACACACATGCTGGTATTCCTGTGTCCACCTCAGCATTCCACCAGGCATACCAAGACAAGAGGTATGTGTAGGACTGCAAGCATTCATACTCCTCACACACACAAGAATGTGTGAACCATGTAGGTAAGCATTGATACAGCATTTGTGACCACTTCTGAAACAGCACTTAAGAGCTCTCAAGTGCTTTTCTATGTTCCTTATAGTAAATAAAATAAAATGTCCAGTCAAAGTGTTATCACCCGGACAGCAGTTTTAGTGAGCATTAGCAAGGTACGAACACAGACACAATCCTCAGGTACACGTTGCCACAAGTGGTCTTCAGAAAAGCGGTGACATCCTCTGCTACCTGACTTGTACCCATTGTAAATATGTACTAACCAGCAATGACTTCTCCCTCAGAACAGCATTTTAGCAGTTTGTAATAAATACAATAGAATCAAATAATAGGGAATTAAAGATTTTTTTTCCTCCTATGACCTGCTTAAAAGGTTTTGTTCTTATCTCCTGCTTCACATTATACAATTTGAATATCCTAGTATCAACAGACAACATTTCTTTTAGAGAAAAATGGCATAAGCATTTCCAACAAATGTACTTAATAGATAGAGATTTGTTTGCCAAGTCATGTGGCCTCTGCTATTCCCATAGGCATAATCTGAAAAGTCTGATATAGTCCATTTGGGTTTAAAATAGAAAACAAATAGATAGCTGCACTAGTCTTTAATTCCTTCTCTCAAAAAGGCTTTTCAGCTTTGTACATATGAGGCTTTTTGTGGGGATTTCCTGTTAAAACACTAACAGGCACATCGCCAAAATCAAAAACTAACAATAGAAAGCCTCTTTTCAGTTAAGTCTTCCATTTTGTGGTGCTGCCTGCAAAACCAAAACTGGCGTCTTTTGCCAGTGGGAGTTTTTTCTCCAGTCCATAGGCTTTAGTTCAGGGTTGAAATTGTAAATTTCATTATATAAGGCCTGTATTCCATGCAGGGCCTTCAGCCTCTGGAATAACTCTAGTGATCAGGAATTAGAAAAAACATTAATGAATCTTCTGATAACACAGTCAAGAGGCAGGGATTGTCACAGAAGAGATGGTCACACAAAAGAAGAATGTTTGATACTGATGACCAGCATAAATGTGATACCAGTTCAAGTGTCAGTGGTGTGCACCTTCAAAGCATTCATCCTACATTGCTGATGAGCATCTAAAAGTTTAGTACCTCAGCCAATACAGAAAGAAATGCAATGGGTATCTCCAGAGGACATGTCATCCCATCCTAAGATAGGGGCCTGGACACCAGGCCTGGCCTGCTACTTAGATGCTGAATTTACATCAGAAGAAATGTGTTTGCTATCCTTTAGGAAATACTGATGACAACTCTTTCCATAAACTATGGGATCATCAGGTGGAGGAGATGAAAAAGGAGAAAGAAACAGTCGCAGTAATAAATTTCAGGATGACTACTAGGCACCACTGAGTCCTTGCAAGCAGTATTATCCCAGGGTACATCAGGTTCAGTATTTCCAGAAGTAGGAAAAAGATCAACAGCCCTTGTTTAAGCATCTGTGCAGGAGGAGTCCTATGGACCACAAAGCCCCATTCTGGTCAAACACACTGAAGATCGATTAAAGAGTAGGTACTGAACAGAAACAATTGAAGGAAAGGAGTGCATACTTTATTAGAGGAGGCCAACAGAGCACTGCATGTTTAACAGAGCAGAACAGAGGCTAAGAGGTGCCATGATTGCTGTCTATAAATGTATCAGGGGGTAAGCAGCAGGGAGGAAGAAAGCTATTCACGTTGAAGGACAGCGCTGACACAAAACAAATAGGTATAAACCAGCCACAATTACACTGGAAATTACAAGACGATTTCTAACCATCAGAGCAGTGAAATACTTCTAATAGGAATAGGGGAAAGAAAACCACAATGATTTTAACTCTGGACCATGATGTGTTTATGAATGGGATTAGACATGATGAGATTATCCTCCATATACAAGGACTAGTTTAACGATTAAGGAAGTTCCCTCCCTTCCTTCACCCCAGGTATTTAGCAGTTTACTGCCTAAATACAATGGACTCATGATCATTTGCATTTAGCCCATTGTAACACTCAGTCACACAAGTTTTAGCTGAACATTTAATATTTACTGAATAATAAACTCAGTTATATAATTAGATAAGAAAAAAACAACACAGAGGCTATTCTTTCCTTTTTCCACAGTGTACTCACAATTTTCTCATACATTCCTTTATATTAAATACTTATCTTTAAGTTCTTACAGAACTGATGTAATTTGTACAAATACAAACTACATGGAAATGACACTACTTCCATCCCTGCAAGCCTTTCTGTACAAAGTGTTCCAAAAAGATGGAGCTGATTTGCTTTCAAAAAAAAAATCTTTATTTTATTCAAACTGGTTTATTATCCCCCTCCCTTTTTTTTTTTTTCTTCTCCTAATCTCATATTTCGATTCACATGCAATGCCGTACTTTCTTTCCATCATCCCTCCACCCTTGTTGTCCAAATTCAAAATTGGTGGAAACAAAGTTAAATTGTTTAGGGTCAAAAATAAAAACATTTTTCAAATGCCAAGGAAAGAGAAGGATTATGGCACTTTGATGTTAATACCATGTCTTTTGTAGTTTTCCTGTTTGTTTGTTTTCATCTTCCCCTATTGTGAACAGTGCACCGGATTTTATAGGCAGTCTAACACAGAGCAGATGCTGATTAAAGGAAATGTGGTTTTCAGTGTGACATTTTAAAAAATATCACTTGCTCTAGTCTAAATGCTATATTCCTAATGAGTTTTATTTTATTAACTGTTGTGTGAAAATACAATGAGCTTATATTTAATTGAAACGAAGTTTTTACAGCTAACTTGATGGACTGTAACTAGGCTGTTAGGATTGACCAGAATACTCCTGCTGTCTACCCTGAGGGTTGAAATAGAAGGTGTGGGCACACATGGCTGTTCACTTCCATGCCTCTGTGTGGCTGGGCTAGAGTGACTGCTCTGCTTCCTCATATGTGCCAGCACTGCTACTGCTCCCTTGTTCTCCAAATCTTCTCCCCTTCTCTATCTCCTGGCTTCATCAAAAACCTTTAATACCGGCTGCACAGGGCAGAGGTTGGTTATTTTTAGTTTAATGTAAATGAAGCCTAATTCCAACCACAGACATCACCTCAGCAGGCGTTTATAGATACTGTTGTATGTACTGTGTGCCTGTAGATCATGTTATGACTTTTATATATACAAAAGATATAAATTGCTCCAAATGCTGGTAGCCTAAACAGACATTGCAAATGAAAGTCAAGGAGTGGGGAGGGAACTTACATGTGAGATAAAACTTAATAGCAGTAAAAAAAGATGTTAATGCATGATAATTTTTATGACATTGTGAAACATGCCTGTTTACTTTGGCTTAAAATCCAAATTAATTTTACCTGAGGTGCAGGTAGAGATATAAGGGTATGTTTCATTATGCTTTAATTTTTTGAATAAGCTCCCATAATAGCACAATGTTGGACAGACTTTTCATTGTTACAAACTTCAAAGGAACTAGAGGAACAGGTCACTTCAGGCCCAGTCCTGGAATGCCTTAACTCAGTAAAACTGCTGCTGACTTTAAGATGACCATGTTCTGATTCTCCCACCTGAAAAGGCATGGCACTGTCCCAACCCTTCTATAGTGAAACCTGATATCCTTTTCCCGCTATGTCATTTAAATTTTACTGTGTACAGCAGGTAGTGAAAAAAGGTTATTTTCTTAGCACCATATCTTTACCAACATCTGCATTCATAAAGCAATGAGCAAACACAGATGAAGTAATACAAAGGTTAAATTACTGAATTTCTAAGTGTATTCATTGCTTTTGTTGAAAAACCAGGAAGCACAACCCCAATTTCACATTTATTTGCATCTCCAGTCAAGAGCATTTGCAATACTGCACACAGAATAAAAACACATTCAAAATCCTTTTGACCCATAAAATCCAAATCTCACTTCACCTGACTTTGAAATTATTTCTCTAGTTAATCCATCTTCTCTTTGAACAATGGTAGTTAACTCGTACCTGATTTTTGTCACTGCACACCAGATCAGGATGTCACAGACGGCTGACCTGGGAGCATGAGGGTATTTTGGTGAAATAGTATGCAGAATACTTTCACAATGAGCATACAATAAATAACTGCTGGCTACAACTTAGTATCAGGCTATCAGATAATTGATTTGAGAATTCACTGCCTGGTAGAGCTTATTAATGGAAAGTAATTGTTACTTGACTTTAAAAAAAACAAAACCAAACCAAACCTAAGTTTTCATCTCCCTCTCACCCTGACTTCCATAACTTCCATGAGCACCAACTCATTTTCAAAAGAAAATGTCAAGCAGCAGGAAAATGATATGAAACAAGTATTGGGGTAGAGAAAACAATTCAGAAGAAGGGCACAAAATGCCCAAAAGGGCTGGAAGGTTAAGAGGGACAAATAGTAGAAGCTCACATAAGGATCTAATCACCAGGCCTGTTACGGAGTGGAGGAACAAAAAGTGCTAGAAGCAGGCTTATAAGCCTCCCTGGCATGCTTGTGTGAGGACATTTGTAATTTCTCACCATGGTCTTCCTTTATCTTTAAGGTAAAACACAAGCAGGCAGTAACAGTGTGTATGTATGATCTTTGGGAAGACCAGCCCAGTGCCTGGTGCTGGCATCCCTTGTCTAGAAAGGAGACAACCTTGAAGACTCAGAGAAGCTGCCTTTTCCCCTTCCTTCAGGATTCTCCCTTCTCACTCTATTCACACAGAGTGCCAGCCTTCAAACCTCTCCAGCACAGTAATTCTAGGTGCTGCTGATCTTCAGGGACCTTCCCTAGTGGGACGGCAGCCATAGTACTGCAGGGCAGACAGACAGACATTTGGAAGGGATAGCATGTAAATTTAGCAATGTCTGTATCACCCACACCTTAGGTTCTGTGAAAACAATGACAGAGCCATGCTAAGGATTCACTGTTACAGACAACTGACTCAGAATTTTACTTGAGTGTGCCCAAGTTAGCCAGCACATGTAAAATTTTAACATGGCTCTGAAACCTCCTTTCTGTAGCATTTTACGACTTGCCCTTCACACAATGACTCCAAGAATTACGCAACAATCAATACAGGTAGGTGAAGCAACTCTGAAACTTTCAGGGGATTTGATGTGTTAAGCATGTGTCCAAGTTGTCTGCTTTCAGATTGCTTCACTGTCACACAAATAGACATGCATTGTGACTGATTGATGAGGGAGAGGGGGAGAGAATAGCACAGATGCCCATAGAATGAAATTTCCAGTCACATTTTCATGTCACTGAAAAGAAAGATATATCTCACTCTTGACATACTCCTTATTTTGAAGCTGGGCTAGCTCGGGGTTCACTGTTCTGTAGTCATTCCTAGAGCATGGTTGGATATCAGCATGTCCTATGCAGTCAAGCCTGGCTTAGACTTGCAGCTGTATATCGAAAGGAAAACAAATGAAGACTGGTTCTCATTAAATTATTATCCATGCATCAACATACAACGAGCCATAGCAAGTTGTAATTCATATGGTTTTTGCCACAGCTGGTAGTTTATGGTTATCACAGCATTTGGTCTCAACTTGTTCCATCTTCCTACAGAAAGCAGGTATAGCTTCTGTGAAGCTTATTTGCTTACCTGACACCTTGTCTTTCTCCAGGTTCAAAATATAATTACTACTAGCTTCTTCTCTATCCTTTGGGCTCCTTGGAATCTCACCTTCGCAACACTATTGTCAGAATTCTCGTTCTAATTGAAACCCCCAATAGGTATTTTAGCAGCTAACGTATGTGATTACAAGCACTCCAACTGCTGTCAACTATACAATTATAGGAAATCTAATTTTTCTTTGTCTGAGGTTTCTGTTATCTGAAGTTCCCTGACAGGAATGGATGAGTACCACCAAAAAGCAAAACCACACAGCACATTAACAAGATACTTCAATGTAATAGTCAGAGTCATAGATAATAAAATACAAAAAAAACCCTAAACCCAACAACTACAACAACAACAACAAAAAACCCCAACAAAATCAAATACCTAAGTAAGTAAAGTTTTAAAATCAAGGGGATAATAGCAGTTTTGGTGACAAATCCTGCAGCCCAGTCCATGACAAGACTGATCGCATTTAGTTTAGCAGTTTGCACAAGGAGAACAAAAGCTGTTATGCACACAAAGCTAGCAGAAGACAGAAGCAGCAATATGCCAGAAGTCTCTCTAGATTTTTAAGATGTCCTAATGGCACAACATTTTCATACCTTCTACCTGCAACTGCAGAGGGACCAGGGCTTCTCCACCTGGGATTTTTTTTTATCAGATGTCTTCCATCTTGCTAGAGGGGAAAGTGGTACAGATCAACACAGAAGACATCCAGGAAGCTGGTTTTGACAAAGAAAATGTTAAGTAGTGTTCAATTATACAAAGACTGAAAAATCATGCTTCTTACAATACAGGAAAATAAATCTTCTATATTCAAGCAATTATTGCCTAGTAAATAAGTAAGTATTTCTATAATAAATGTATATCCTATACAAGGGCTGTTTAAATATCAGATCCAGGTAAGGTTTGGGTTGTAAATACAGTCTGCACAGACTATGCCTAAGTCACAGATGTATGATGACACCTGCATTCCTCTTTCACATATCTCACCTCTCTCTAAACTTTCAGAGACCAAATATAGTAGCAAGACTAGGCTGCAGGGGTAGTGTACACTTTGCTGCCCTGGGAGAAACTGGAGATGGCATGCTGGCTAACAAGAAGTCTAGAGTAAAATATCTCAATAGACATTGGAAAATATGGAATTCGACAGCTTTATCCAACATAGTCACAAGGAGACCATTCTGAGCAAAAACTTATTTTATCAGGGCTAGAGAGCCAAGCAATAATTATTAACTTGAAGACAAGTCCTCTGGCCTGGATATTTCCTTGCAAGTAGGCTGTCATTTCCTAGACTCACCCTGATCACATATACATCGCCGTATCTTAGTTTATGTAAATAATTGTATCTCTGTTGATGTCAGCAAAGCTGCGTCAACTAAGACCAGCTGAGAATAAGGTTTAAGCTTTGTATAACCTAAGTAGAGACAGACAGGAGGAAATAAAAGGAGAAAATACCCTTAACCACAAAATAATAAAAATACTGCAAATTGTTTCAGTTCATATCTAAGCTTGTAGCCAAATTAAATGGCACCATACTGGATTTGCAATGTGAATTTGCAGGGAAAGTAGGCACCATCATTTTACTCCAGATTTGTGCCCGCAGTTTAGAACACATCAACACTGGGGAAAAGATGGAGCGAGGCACTGATGGAACCTAAGGTTTATATGATTAATATTTCTTCACAAATTGCTCCTAAGTTATTGCAACACATCCCTCTGCAGCCCCTGGTTCTAGTTGTACAACCACAGAACCCTCTTTTAGACTGGGGAAATCACACATATACAATTCTCCCTTTGTGTGTGTGTCCGAGTCCCTAAAACTTTGGGTACTGCAGGCTAATTCCAACCAAATTTGCCAGAAAGAATACAGCGTTGAATGTATTAGAGGATCACATGTAATAAATTCAAATAAATTTCATGGAAAGGGTTAAATAGATAGAGGAAAGAGAGCAAATAAGCGCCTTGACTAAGGTAAATACAGCAGTATTAGCAACTGCACTGATACCAAAGAGTTCACACAGGAGCTAACCACAGATTTCACAAGTTCATTGCTCATAGAACAATTTCCTAGTTTTTGTCCTCTTATCTAGGATGAATATCTTTTCCTTACCTGCTTCACAGAAATTCGTAATATTTCAAAATTTTGGTAGCAGAGAGGAAAGAGGACTTCAAAGACCAGTTCATGTTCAGACTCATACTTTGCAGACAGACTTTATCTTTCTAACGCACCATCCCCAGTCTGGTAGGTGTGAACAGCCTCAAACTTTTAATTGTTTAAAATCGAGATGCAGACTGAGGATTTCTGCAGTAACAAAGCCAAATATTTAAATAGTTTCTTAGCTTTTGCTATTGTAAAAATGGCAAAATCCAGTGCCTGCTTAAACAAAAAGAAAAATAATTCTGATGTATTGTAGTACCAGGAGACTGAATTTCAAGTGCACCTGAAACAAGACTGAGATGAAATGCTTTCACACAGTTTCAGGAGAACAAGTGGAAATTTTCTGGTTCATTTATGCTTTATTTTTGTACATTTCAGAATATGGGATCCTAGTGCTTGTGCATGGGTTGGAATTCTCTCATGTTACAGCCATTCGATTCTTGTTTTCTTATTAAAGATTAATAACAGGGAAATGTTACTTAAAATTTGGTGGTTGGAAAAAGACTAAGTATTTTGGGCATGTTTCCTTCAAATACACAATAAAAGGAAAAAGCAAAGCTATGCCACCCTAACAAAACCAAGTCCAAAACACTTCCCCCAGAACTGGTCATCTTTCACAGTGTGATGTAACAGACAGTAATATACCTCAGTGATACAGACTTAAAACGAAACAAGAAGGTTGAGAAGTAGCATTTATATTTCCTTAATATGGTTGAAGCATCAAAGAGTCTGTGATTGAAAGCAGTGCCAAGAATACAGTTTGCTTTCCTTGGAATTGATCTTCTATTGTTTGCTTAGTCTAGCTTCTGTGTAACACCTTCTGTTAATTTCTTCCTCAGTCATAGATTATCACTATTAAGGTGATACAAAAGCTCTAACACAAGTGAGTTTATTGTTTTCAATATTTTCATTTAAGCACTTTAATCAATATCTGCCAAGACAATTAAAGGGCTCAAATAGTTTCCAGTTTCCGAGAGGAATTTTTCCCCAGGAGTCAATCTCCTTTTTTTTTTATTTTTTTTTTTTTTATTTTTTATTTTTTATTTATTCCCCTATTTATTTTGTTTTTAACACTAACAAAAAAGTTAACACTATTTCCCCAAATTCATCCACTATTCTGATTCTTGTTTTATAAAGGAAATGAAATTTGTCATGCTGCTATACATCATTTGCACTGCAGTACAATGTCCCATCTGTGTGTCAAGTACAAAACAAAAGCATTTTGTGAAAAATTGCTAAAGTAGTAATGATTTTTGTCCTCAACTCTTTGTTTTGCCTTTCAATAAAGAAGGCGACATGTGCCACAAATGATATATTATTGTTTAAGTACAACCCTACTAACACAGTGCATAACCAAAACCATGTTTCACAGCAGAGAAACTATAGTTTACTGCCCCTATGGCTCTGATGAGAATATAATGTTCTACAGTTTATAAATGCTTTGAGGTCAACACATGATTTACTTCAGCTTGTTCATCCAATGAGCAGGAGGTCCAAAAATATATCAAGCTATTAGACAGCCCACTGGAAGCTTGGCGGAGGCTTCCAGTGATGGAAAGCATGCCATGGAAGCCTCTCTGTCAACTGGAGATGAGATAATTAGATCCAGGTAATACATTGGAGCCCCATCAGGGAACAGGACAGCAAACATGTCATCTTTACGACTTTTTCTCATCCTCCCCAGCAACATTGGCCTGAGATAGTAAAAAGTGTGAAGGATTCATCCGTTCCCAGCAGAAGCACAGCAGCGGGATAATCAAGCTATCATCTCTCCATCATCCTCATTATTCAAAGACCTGGTGTTCTGTATAAACAGCAAAACAACATCAACAATAGATTGAGGAGCCATGCTAGTTAATTCCAGCTTTTGTTTTATGTTCCAGGGTATATGCCACACAACACTGATGGGCTGGAATCTTGTAACATCCAAAAAAGCCTAAGACCTCACACTGAAGTATGAAATACCTTATGCAAAAGTGTCTTTCAACAAATTAGAGACCTGAGCTTCAACCCTACAACTAAATACTCCCAAGCTGTTGGTGGACCAGAACATGTCCGAATACTGGAGTAACATAGTGATTTTATACAGTATGTTAATCTAAAACCAAAACACTCTGGCCTGTTCTCTCACACATATTGTTACGTGTACATTTCCTGAGGATTCACTAGCTGGAACTCCAAAGTGTAAAGTTGTTACAAGGGCAATCCAGTGCATGAGAGTAGCACTCTGCACAAGAAAGGTAACTGAAAAATACCCATTCACATGTTAGTGTGAAACAATGTGTTTCACACTCAAATTAAAAACTTAGAAGTTTATGCTTTTCTTAGACACACATGCACCCTGCAAATTAGAAAAATTGCGGTGAAAACTCAAAATAACTTTGAATGTAGTCAGTGTATTCTAAAATGGTCATATTTTCCATATTCGAGATTTTTATGTTTGTAGAAATGCAACAGGATAGTTTCAATCATGACTGATCCCATGTTAAAAAAATATGGTCTTGTATATGCACACTGATTATTGCTAACACCTAACTTTATTACACACATTATATACAGTAAAATTCTTTTTCCCCAAAACACATAGCTGACTTATGTTCCATTTCCTTTTCTGGTAGCTGACGTTTAGAAAAATTTTTCTTCTCCCTTCCTCTTTCTTTCATTCAGACATTGCGCATGGGTAAAGAAAGGAAGTTACAGGGGAAAAAATGAAAATGAGATTCTGTTATTCCAGGTACAGCAGAGCTCTTGAAGCATCATTGGTAACAGTGGCACAGCCCCTCAACTGGATAAGTGGATGGACTAACTTCATATGCTTTACCCACATATGCACTTACTTCCTTTACTTTTCCTGTATATATGTTCTGTCAGAACACCAGGAGAGGAAAACAAGAGGTGGCTCTTGCAAGCTGGAAATGGATTACCTCTATTCCACACATTCCGCACTTCAGTCTTAAACAATCTCAAAATATAAAGACATGAAAATCCAGGATCATCATCATCAAGTGTACAGCTTAATCATGTAGAAGCTGAAATGAAATTTCTGATGAAGCTGTTGAAATAAATAAGATTGATATCCATGCCTCAGCAAACATCTACTGCCATGGCAGACACCCATCACTGATACTTAGTTCTTTTCTGAGCAAATATGAACAAAATCTTAAGGAAAAGAAATTAAGAAGCATGAAGCAAGCATTAAGTAAGTTCTAAAGAGAATCACAAAACTCAGAAGTCAGACAACACTACCTCTACAAAAGCAAGCTGAATAAAACATCCTGAAAGTAGAATGTGGGAGAAAAAAGTAATTTTTCCTCTTGCCATCAAAGTAAAATTGATTTTTCTACTCTTTCCCTTTATAGGAATGACAGCGAGTATCTTCATGGAGGTCCAAGAACCTAAGAGAGTAGTTGTGGCAACCATCTTTGATGTGACCAAAGATGAGTAAATTTAAGCTACTGAAAACAGTACAAGAGGAAAAAATCATGTCCAGCAGAGAAAATATTAAGATTAAAAATGAAAAAGCAAGGGTAGGCTAGATAAAATCAATATGACTTTTCCCAGGGTGTTCTTTTATAAACATTACTTTGCTTCTTCCTTGACCACAATATATACAGAAAATAAAATGGCATTTTTATGAATCATAATCCCAATCCTCACCTCCATTAAGTTGTTCACAGTGACTCAGAAGCTGAACAGATTTAAGACTAGAACTACAATGGCAAATCATATTCTTTTGCATCACATACTTAGGGAGGCACATGGCATTTAGTTTTCATTGTCTATGAAAAAGAAAAGATAATGGAAAAGCCACAAATTACCCCTACAGTTGTAGGATCCAAATTTAAATTCTGCAGTAGTAGCCATGAAGAAAGTTTTGCAATATAGTTCTCAGATAAATTGGACACTGGGCAAATTACAGAAATTGTACGTTTTAGAGTTTCCTAGGCATGGAAAAAAATCTAGAAAGTGTGTGAATGCTAAGAGTATGCACAAAACTATGGGCTGAACAGGACAAGCCTTAAGATTTCAAATTGAGCTCCATTTACCTCTGGTAATAGGAAAAGAGTTTAAAGACTGTTTTCTTTTTTTTCTTCTGGTTTACTTTCTTTCTTTGTTACTATAAAGTACAAAGTTTATCCCAAGTAGCCTAGAATCAGGAAGAGATCATCCCTGCAGACAAAACAGATTTGCAGGCAAGACATAAGAAAAACCTCAGTTAGAACGATTCATGAGCAACAGCCATGCAGGAAGACAAGACTTAAACAGTAAAAGCTGACTGACCTTACAACTTAAATCAGAGAAGAGAAAGATATCTAAGAATTTACTATCAATGAAATCCAGAATACATGTTAACTTTCACACATGCAAAACAACGCAGTGAGGGAAAAAATGGAAGCTAAACTGAAGCTGTAAGACTGTAACAAAGCCGAATCAAGACTTGAGGCAATTGCACAGTAAAAAAGGGACTGATTTAGGGCAAGAGGAGGGAAATAACTCCAGAAGGCACAGGAACAAATAGAGAAATTAACAAAGGAAGTAAAAGTAGTTTAAAAATAGGCAGAGATTCCACATGATAGTGAAGTGCATGATGAGTGGATGTTAGAAAGAAAAAATGGTTGGAGGAAATCTGTATCCAGAGACAGTACCCTCAGAGAAACAGCAGAAACCTATTGATGGTTATCATGACACACCATAAACCAAACAATTTTTATTTTTTTTAATGATTCCAAGTTGAAGAAAAAAGTCAAAAAGCAATTTAATTGATTCAGCCCCCAGAATCTTCTTAATGTTTTCTAATAACTAATTATTTGGAATGTAGCCTGTTTGATTTCCATCTGAGCACACAGTTTTTATAACAGTTTTATTGCCAATATAACTGAGGAGACAGGCATGACTCACCCTGCTGGTCCACAGTCCTAGATGGGTCTTGCTGTCTTCACCCTCAGCAAAAACTGGACCAATGAAGGACAGAATCTTCTGAAGTCCAGAGAGGCTTTGAAATAAACTTCATATTTACTTCAATAAGCAGGGCCACTACAGACCGAGAATTTTACCTGTCAGAAGGAAAAGTGACAGGTCTTCAGCCAGTGGGATCATTCTCTGCAAGACTTGTTCTCACTCTGGAGTTCTCTCATACAAGTTTAACAGTATATAATTTTCTAATAACAGTTTAAGGATAGAACTACACATTCATACAGAGCACTGTGTGCTACATGTAGCACTAAATTTCTTTTAAAAAATGCTCTAGTGAACTTGCTTAGCAATTCTTTACATCATAACTTTATTTTAAAGCCTTTAAAGAAACTTCTGATCTATCTTCGCACATCCTGCCCTCCTCCAAAAAAAAACCCAAGCCAAAACCAAACAAAACCTACCCAAGAGAACAGCCAAACAAAAAGAACCTTCACTTAGGCTTGTCGCTGAAGTTCAGATTAGCATAGTTGGTTTTTTTAGCTGTATACCATCCTCCGTGAGACTGTCTCAGCTAAATGTGAAAAACTGCCTCTGTCACAAGTAGCCCAGGAAAAAAAAAGGTCAAAAATATCAGAGATCATATACTGTAAGTGGCAGGGATTGTGTTGTTGGTATTCTTTAGCAAAGAACAGTATGGGAAAAAAAATACTTCAAAGGAAAAATGAACACTTAGAAATTAGAATGCTGTCGGGTAAGATATCTGTGAATCAGGCTGCTAAAAATCAAGTGGATGAGTTGTACTGTCAGTCACCAGTGATGTACAATATTAGTATAGTAATCTATACAAATGCTATCGATTGCATGCAGAACTGATAATGTCATGAATTATAAAGATCATTAATCTGCTAAACAGTAGCAAAGATTCCCTCAAAATAAAAGATTTAATTTTTAAAAGAATAACAATGCTAGAAATAATTAGTGTATCACATTTAGCCTATGCAATAATATTCTGTTAATAACAACTGAATCTTACAGTGTATTCTATATAGAAATGTCATACAAGCTACAGTCAAGCATTCTGTAGATTTAATTAAACCATAATTTCTCAAAATCATATAATAATTTTTTTTCTGTACCATTACTACAGATTAATATATATGCATTTTTTGAGGTGAAGTATACCGACTGTAGAGTACATCTTCCTATAAAAGTAGAGACAGTTCAGTCTAAAATATTAATTTATTACCTTTGTCTTTGTTGGTGCAATAAAGTGTAATAATAAGTGTACTTTTACACTGACATCTAGCAATGAGAGGGTCAAGTCAGCTCAATAAAGCTGGCAGACAAGCATGAGTGTCTGTGCTTGTGTTATAAATATTAGATAGCAGACATTTCATGAGTGACAATGTGAAGGAATATTCCAGAAAAGGAATGCAAATTTACCATGAAGGAAAACATCAGAAAATTGAAACAGCCATATGAGTTCCAATACCCATGAGTATAAAAAGTAGAACCTAAATCAAGAAGGTGTCAACACTTTATATTTCGATGTGGTTCAGAAGAATACAGCCAGGAAACATGTAACATGCGTATATGAAGTACCTTAAAACATATAAGGATAATTACAACTGTTAAATTTGTGAACCATTTTTTAAGTGCTCACATAAAATCCAGATTGGACACTTGATTAGTTTGCCAAAATTCTTTGAACTCTCTCCAAAACCCCAAGAACATCTTGTGGATGGCATACACCTTATGACACAGCTGAAAGGAGATTATAATACAGCAAGATGGAAAGTATTACAAAGGTAAAAGTAAGCTTTTGGATTATTTTTTTTTTTCTTGCTAAACTACATGCCATTGGATCAGAGTTCTTACACCTCCAAATCACCTGGTACTAGTCATTAGTGAAGACAGGCTATCGAGTCAATGGTCTTAATGTCCAACCTCCTCATGAGATTGTCTTGTTTGTATACAACAGACCATCTCCAAAACCAGATCTCTTCTTCTAATCTTCAGCCTAAAAAGTTGTTGTCACTCCTTTTCCCTAGCAGAAACTGGTTTTCAGCGGAACTAGCAACTGCCTGTTGTCTTTGTCACAGAACTTCACTGAAAATGAACGTTGCCCAAAGACATTTGTCAATACTCTCTAATGACTGTACTATTTAAGCTCTACATTCAAAGTATTATTACATATGCTACATAGTTCTGCCAATATTTCCCAATACAACTGTAATTTGGCATGTGGCAAAAGAGAAGATAAGCCATTTGCTTATGATCGGACAGCTAAAGTCTGAACTAGAGACAATGTACAAGTTCCCCCTTTTGAGTGATGTGGGGCGTTTGCTCACATTTAATACTTTGACAAACCAAGCATTACAATGCATTTCAGATGCAGTCTGCTACTGAATACAAATATGTGGCAGTGATTCATTACAAACTTCACAGACATCTACAGCAAAAAGAAGCAAACACATGAGTGTTTTCACACCAAGAACATTAAGCACCCTTTTGGTAACGCTTGGTATTAAGTGCCTGACCCAGCCACTCACTGCACTTACGCTGCAGTGGCAAATTCACTGTGCAGACACAGGATCGTGCCACCATGCAAAGGAGGAAGCCATTGCCTCTCCATCAGTTCTCACACTGTGGTCACCTCCCAATCCATCAAACAGATGTGAACAGAAATGTGCCAGAAACAGTGGCATGGTATTGCTGTAAGTCTGCTAATTCCCTATCCTCTGTTTAATTATATGAACTGCTCAGGATACTAATCAACACATCACATCATGATGATGCAGTTAGAAATGTAATTATGAAAGCAACATGAATAATTTCATTAACTACTATATATTTCAAGCTGTCTAGTTCTCTCCACTCCCTTTGTTGGCAACATACTGTGGGCCTGCTCAGCACTTCTGGGAATTAGGCCACATATATATATATGACATGTTTGTACTTAAAAGAACAATCCTGCAGACCTGAATCAAAGAAATAGTAACTTTGATGTCTGTTGGAGTTTTGCCAGAATTAGGACTGGAGGCCACTGTGTGCTGAGGACTCTGAAAAGAAATGCTTGCTTACAGAAAATGGTATTTGATTTTGAAACTGTGATTCCATTACCCCAATTGGCAGAAAGGAAGTCTGCCAGTGGCCCTATAAGCACCATGTTGATAACTGTCCATTCTTTCTGCTGCTCACTATTTGTAATCCAGCACTACTTGGCAGGCTACAACAGGGAGAATAGCCATGTCAGCTGTGTGCTTTACAAAGAAAGGAGAGTCCTAGCCTCAGACAATACATAATCTAGGATTATGGAAGGAAAAGACAGAAGGTGAGGAGTTAAGAGGACAAACTGCTCCTCCACAGCAAGCAAAATGTGCCAGAGATGGTTTCAACAGTGCTGGTGGATCAGCTTTAAAAAAACACCCCCTGCTGCCTCCTGTCCTGGTACCCAAACTAGCTTTGTCCTCCCCCTTCTTCCCCTCATGTCTGCCCTCTACTCTTCTCAGGCTGAGACCAAGAAGTTTCTACAGCCCTTTTCAAGGAAAACTGAGCCAGGTGCCCAACCCCAAAGCCAGCTGCTGCCCTTACAACAAGCTAAGTTTTTGTTGATTCCAGTTATAGAGTTGGTGGCACAAGTGAAGACAAGGAGAAGTCTCCCAGATGGCCTTAAATTATAGTTATAACTTAGTAACTAACCACAGACTGACTACTGACATTACGCCAGGTGATGTATGCAGTCCTCAGGCTGTCTTCTGTGCATGTTATACAGCATGCTGAATACCCAGGCCACGTCTATGCTGCAAACTGAAGAGCAGGTTTAAAAGTGACTCTGAGCACCACAAGCTTTGTGGCCTGTCCCATTTCCTGTCCTTGCTGATCTAAAGCTCAGCTTAAATCTAGACCCCAGCATGCTCCTGCATGTCAAGACTGCAGATGGTAGATGTGTCCAGAGCATGATTAGCCATGTAAATGCAGCTGACATCTTACATGACAGCAGTGAAGCACATTTGGCACCTGACTGATTTCAGGTCCTAAGAAGCCCACTGGTGAAATTGACTGGGTGGTTTTAAGTCATGCAGAGACTACAGTTAAACAACAAAATCTCAACATGTTCCCATCCAAATACTGCTTCCATTTACAACTGACGGAGTTTTGCTGAGCTAAAAGTTATAGTGCAGTTTCTTTATTAGTTTCATATATTGTACTTTAATGTTCACATGCTATAGGAAATATAAATTAAGAAGTTAAGATAAATATATTATTCAGATAAACAAAGAAATTCCATGAGAAAAACAAAGAAACAGTTGGCATATTGTGTTTGACTGGGGCTATCACTATGAATTGTATGAAGATATTAACACAAATTTTATATAGAGATCTCACATGGGAAGTACAGAGAAGCTGGCTTTTTAAATAAGAACTATACTAAGCTCATGAACATTTTAAAATCCCTCCTTATATTTATATCCAATATAATGACAATTTTCTGAGTTAGGAATGACCTTAAAACAGGAAGCCTGAATTACACATATAGCTGGGGGATAAGATTCAGATGAATCCTAAAGAAGCATGAACTTACAACTAAATTAAAACAAACACATCATTAGAAGTATGAAAACAGTCTATTTCATTGAAGTACCACTTTTCTTGAAGGCAGGTTCAGTTTGGAGGATATTAACTTCCTGCACTTTACTAAGTTGAAGGGAAAAAAAAAAAAAAAAAAAAGAGAGAGATAAAACAGCTGTAATTGTATTTTCTAGTGAAATATATGATTTCAGAATCATGTAGGGAGTTCAGACTATATTAACGTAACTCTCACTTCTTACAGCTATGCTTATGTGTTGGCTATCTTTTCCATTACAAATCTTATTTTTAAGATTTCTAACTAGGCATAAAATTTCACAGTATGACAAAGGCTGTCAATATGAGGTCTCATCTTGGAATTACACTACTAGGTTTTTTTCTCTATTTTTAAGTTTTAAAATGCTTTTAACGAAAGTTAGGCTATGATTAAGTGGAAGGGAGGCAACAAATAAAAGTCTGTCAGTCCCAAGTGCTTTCTGCTCTTGTGTAATGAATAAAGAATTTATGGTCTGATTCCCACCTTTATGTTAGTGAAACTGCAATGATTTCAATGGAGTTATTCTGAGTTACAGCTGCAGTGAACAGAAAATCAGGATGTATTGCACTAAACAAATTTAATACACAACATACAAGAAAGAGAGAAGAGAAGAGAAGAGAAGAGAAGAGAAAAGAAAAGAAAAGAAAAGAAAAGAAAAGAAAAGAAAAGAAAAGAAAAGAAAAGAAAAGAAAAGAAAAAGAAAAGAAAAGAAAAGAAAAGAAAAGAAAAGAAAAGAAAAGAAAAGAAAAGAAAAGAAAAGAAAAGAAAAGAAAAGAAAAGAAAAGAATAAAGGTCACAAGAGTTCTGCAAACAAATACTACTCTGAAATTCTGCATCTTCCTGACATTCAGGAAGAACTCTGCTGAAGAACTCAGAGTGTAAATAGAAAAAGGGCATGTGATATCTTAGAAGCACAAAGGCAGCAGAGAAGTCAAATTTCTCAAAATACAGATTTTATACAGAATGAAAGAACATAGAAATTACAAGATTAAACAGTAGTAGTAAGCAGATTCTGTTAAAGCTTATACGATTCCACTTAACACTGCTGAAGTTTCGTGCTTAATAAGAACAGGTTTCATAGGATTCCTTTTCCTTAGCAGGAGTAATAACAGTAACATTAAACTGACTTTAAATTGTAGCAGTCTGTGTTGACACTTCTGCTACAACCAAGCACCAGTATTGCACAGACCTCAGAAGAATGCATGTTATTACAGAGGCTTATTAGGCTTACTATTTTCTGTTGCTTTGGCTCAGTGGGACTATTGCTCTTTAAGGCAAGAAGTCCCGTGTACAAGTCTTAACACAAGCAAAGCTTTACTCACTCCAGGTTACCCCTGTGCAACTCCTTTGTCTTCCGAGAAACCACTCTAGATTTACACTGCGCCTGCTGAGAATGTATGTGACCTACTGAACTCAACTGAGGGAAGGATCCCCTCCTTAGGACTTCAGTTCTTCAAATTCACTGCCAACAGGGGGATGCCAAAAACCTGACTAAGCGAGGTGCTCAACTCATGGTACATGTGAACCCTCTCTCTTCCACAAGCCACATACTCTCCAGCCCTGAATGATGGCAGGCTGTCAAAGGAAATGCAGGAATACTGTACCCTGAAGCTTCAGAGAATAAAGCTACTGTTACCCTCAGCCATACCAGAGGTTTTGTTTGCATGCATCAGAAGAGAGCATGCAGAAACAGAGCACAGGAAGGCTCACCAGTCCATCTATATATTTATTTGGGAATGGCTGGTCATTCACATATACCTGAGGTTCAGACAAAACCCACAGATGAATGAGATGGGATATAGCACCAGCCTCTGCATTTATGAAGAAACCATAGCTCTGCAATATATCAAGCTGCATCTCTGTAAAGTCAGCTTCTTTGCTGAGAAGAATTTAATTTAACCATAAGCAGTAGAGAGACAAAGACTTTGCTTTTCTAGTAAGCTCTACCATAATGTGAAGGGTAAAACAAAATTGCAGAAAAGTTTATGTGTGGCATTTCTGGTTTATATTAGTTTGTTGGGATTTTTTTCACTATGACAAACATGAAAATATCAACTGATTTCGCTCACTTTTGGTCTGATCAATCTCTTGCAGTGTTTTTGCACATTAAATTAAGGAAAACGGTTTTAATTGACCCTTACAAAATAGCAGGACCATGTTAGGTTTTGAAAACCATAGTCTTTTTCTTAATTTCAGTCTCATATTTGTGACAGCTGGGGAAAGAGCTCAAGTAATTTCAACAGGACATCATTTTCTGTGGGAGAAATACAGAACCAGCGACATTTACAGAGCAGCCTCATTTTTTATATCACTACAAAGACCATGATATAAGGATTCTAAAAGTGCATTATTTTAAATTTGGAAAGATCACTCTGACAATCTAGACTGTTTCAGTCATAACTAGAAATTACATATTAGCACAGCTCTAATAAATCAGTGACATTTTAAACCATTTGTTTAAACCAAACAAATTTACATTTAACATATATCTAAAAATAAAGCTCTCTATTAAGAACTGGAAATTTAACTGCTCAAAAGATGTTGAGCTCACAGAATTTCATTTTTAGGTGAAGGTATCAGCCAGTGACATGTCATCCCATTGAGGGTTCTTCCCTGAAAACTTTGATCCAATCAGATCATTTCCCTGAAACCATCAGAAATAGAATATCTGAATTCAAGCAACCTCAGCCCATTCTTAACACTTGTAACCAGCAACAAAGCATTTGAATAAATCTGGTTTTACAGAATCAACATCAAATTTGCAATGTCAAAAATTTGGCTTCTGAACATAAAGTCCCTGTTACACCAGCCCTTTTTCTTCTCAAAGCTGGGTTCCAGACAGTCAGCGTAAGTATGTAGAATGTTTTGTTGTTAAATGAGGAAAATATTGAGCACTAAAAATAATACATACATTGTTTAGATTCTCCAGAGTAGCTCCCCAGGTTTCACTGCAGCTTTTGAAACTAGTCCACAGTGTGGAAATAGTGAAGTTTAATATGCTTTTATAGAAGCTCCTTGTCACCTTCTGCTGAACAAATACGGGAGAACAACATTCTTGAACTTTTCCCTAGTGTCAAAGTAAATTAAAAAAATAAAAAAATAAATTTGCTGCAAAGGCAAGCAGAACCCTTTAAATAAGTTTCCCACCAATATTTTGGTTTGCATGATACCTCTTTCACAAGAATGCTTAGAAAACTGATAGACTTTGACATATATATGCAAATATGTTCACACAAAAATTTGCCCAAGGGATGACTGTCCTAAAGCCCCCGCAAAAGTCTCTTAGTCAGCCTGGGATAGCAACAATGCCCTGTGAGGAACATGATCTATCACAAACTGCAAACAAATAAGTAGATGAGGACACAGTCAAAACAGTTTGCAAAACAATCACAGGCTTTAAAATATGTTTCCATGCAGGTTTTCTGACCAATTTCAAACTGAGATTAATTTCAAACATTTCCTCTCCTCTCCAAAAAAACTGTGGTGAATTCACCAGATGCATTATTTACCACATCTGTCACCTTGCTGTCAACTCCTAACACTTTTTTCCTCACTGCTAACGAAAAGTTCAAAAGGGGAAGATCATCTGATTTTTCTTGACAATCCCTTTTCTATTTCCCAATCTGCAAGCATATATATTTGACATATTTAGCTCTGGCTGGTTTGTTTCAGGTTTGATACTTTTCAGAAGCTTACTGTATGTATGTTACCATATATGTCTCAATATGTATTTTTTTTAAAAAAAAGGAAAGAAAGGGGAAAAAATCATTCTGTTTCAAATAATGAGCATGTGCACCTTTTTGCCTCAGGCCTTCATACACAATTTAGCCAGAAAGCCAGGGCAGATCATGATTTAGCATTTGACATCTCTTGCCTTCAGGCCAGGGGAGACTAATACAGATTTCTGACTCTGAGCACACCATGGAAAAAAAAAAAAAAAAAAAGGAAAAAAAGTGAGAGAGAGAGGCCTTTTATTGACTAAATGATAAAGAGGTTTGTAATGATAAATAACAGTCATTTTATTGTGGAATTCCCCAGAAAAGATGCATTCTGCAGTGTCTGAAGAAGCCTAAAAGACGAAGCTGGTTCCCTGTGGATCCAAACCTGTTAAGCTCCAATCTTTCTGGACAGAAATAGAGGTCGCAAATTGCATAGGACCTGCACTATTAAAACTGTATAAGCACGATACATAATCACTGCTGCATCCAGGACAGTTAACACTAAGAGGATTAGCTGAAGGCTGCTTCTGGGTTTCTCTCCCTCAGCCGGCATCTAAAACAAGCCTGGTGCACACCCAGCCTGCTTGAGAATTTTCTGCCAGCTTTGATCGATAGTTTAATTGTAAACTTTGGGAGCAATAATGGATAATTCGGCTTGAACCGTCCATTATAAGCACTGTTGCTGAGGATGAAGCCTTCAAAATTAAACAAGAGTTGTGTAATATTATTACATTTGTACTGCTCACCTACAGTTAAATTCCATTTACAAATACTGTCTTGACAATGTATGGAGTTCAATAAACATAGGCCCAGGTGGGTTGAGTGAGGAAAGGAAAGAAGAAAGAAGCTGAAGCCAATTATTTGCCATCTATTCTGGAAGGATTTTTATTTTAACCTCACATATTAAAACACATAGAAATGGAAACAGGGAGACAAGAGACAGAGACAGATTCAAGCATAGATATAAGTTGTGGTTACTGTTTTGACTGCAGCACCAGAAATGTACCTAAATGTCTGTGGAAGGATTGTGGTATGGCAGTACCAGTGGAAAAATATCCCAGTGAAGTGGTGGACATGCATTACCCAGACCATGTAGTCTATGTTGGTGTAATCATTGTTTATTACTACCTAAATCCGTGGTTGAGCTAGACTGGAGATATTTATGCTATCATATGGGTCATTTTCTAAAATACAAGAAGACACAGTAGTGTTTTGTGGTGAGAAAGCACCCTGTCTTGGAAGATGAATAGTCAAAATGGCCAGGAATTTAGCTATCAAGTTTTCTGGCAAATGCACTCTATGGTGTTACATATGCAGACACTTCCATTAATTCTAAACAGAGCAGTGAGGAAGTGAAGCCTGTAAGAACATGGATTTTGAAACATAAGCAGCGGTTGTGCAGGCACAAACTGAGTTCTGTTTACAGGACCAAGATCCCAGCATCTTCCTAGTTTTATTACATATCTCTAAATAAATTAGTTGCATGGACTGAATTAATTTCAAAATGAGAACACAAGGCCAGAGAAGTAGTCTGTGCTACCAGCTTTACAATGAATTTAGGATTTCAAGTCAAGTTTACTCCATACCTTAGAACATCATTAAGTATCCCACAACTAACCTGAATTCAAATTAACTCCCTCAGCCTAACAAGACATGTGAGTTAGGAAAGTATGACAAGGTCACAAAGAGCCTTCCCTCTCCTCACAAAGACTACTGACTTCCATCAAAAGACTCCATGAAATTCATCTTAGTTTTCACAGCCCAACTCTCATGTTTTGTGCTAATGACTAGAATTCAAGGCCAGAAATATTTTGGTCTGGTTGTTTTCCTTGTTTCTGAGAAGGTGTTATCTGTATTTAACTGTGTATTATATACAACAGTAGGCTATATCCCTTCCTACATCCTTTCCCGTGCCTGGCTAGTATGCAGCTAAATGCAAAGTATCCTTACTGCCTTTCTTATTACCCAGCTAGGACATCAGACAGAAAGCTGTCCAGCATGAAAAAAAGAAGCAAAAAATCAAAGAGGCTTTTAGTTGTTTGTTTGCAAACCCAAAGCTGCACTTGAAAAATTAAGCAAGGAGAAAACAAACTGTAGCAACTCAACAGGGGTAATTTGCAGGCCAGGAAGTTGCTGAACTTGGCAGATGAAGCCAAGTAGCATTAATCTCTGCAGCAGATCAGCACTTGTGCTGTGCATAAGCCATTCCCATAGAATGGCTCTAACTTTCATGGTTCAGAAGTCTTCAAGGAAATCTTTATCTCATTCCACTCCTCCTCTTTTACTGCAAAGATATACTTGTTCCATCTGTAATAAGTTCTTTGTAAAATGATGCAGATGTTGGCATCATAAAGTAACTGCAGGTTTTTAGCCTTTCACTGTGGTTTTCCCTTTTGGGAAATGAGGCAAATAAAGGTTTTCTTTGTTGATCATTGGTTTATAATGCTACCATACTGCTGCTAGCTCCAACAGAGAGCTCCTTACACCAGCAAAGACTCCCACAGGCTGTAGCAAAAAAGAGACCAGACTTTGCAAATGCAAACTGCCTTACAGGGAATCTGGGAATTAGCTATGGCTCTAATAGCATGTGCTCAAAGACAATCAAACTGGTATATCTACCATATCAGTAATACAGGGCTCTAAGATCACCCTGTCAGCGATTTAGGATGGACCAAAAGCAAAATCTGTATGTAAGCAGTCCGTAACTTGCTTTCTGTGTTCACATTCAAATATCAAGTACAAGCATACACTTCCCAAAATGAGGACTACAGGCTAGGAAAGGATAGAGATCAGAGTATCAGAGTCTGGTGGATACTCCATGTTCTGTAGGCTATCCCTCTATATTCAGTATGGCAGTATATGAAATTAGGTACTAAACAGCATAAACAAGGTTAGTGTTACACTCTGATCCTCAGATAATCAATCACTCACCTTAGAAATGAAACAACTCTGCACTGAAGAGTAGAGACCCAAGACCTTGTGTTCTTCCTCTTCATGGGGGAAAAATAAGGGGCAGCATCATACTCCTCAAAGTTCTTGCTAAAAACTTCCTGCAGGATTGTGGACAATTTTACCACATCTCCCTCTGCATCAGTGTCTTTGCCAGCACAGTACAGATATCAATTTTGCAAGTCTAGCTGATGAGCTGTGTAAACAGAAGAAATTAAAAATTGCAATAAGATGTGCAGTTTGATTTGAAATAATGAAAATGGCCCGTGTAAAATGTCATGCCTATGATAAGTTCCTACCTTCTACCATTTTCCTGCTGCAATTTCCACAGCTGGTTTAACCTGCATATTTCCAGCTCAATCTATTTTACACTAAGCCCCCAAATACATAGATAAAAAATGCACCAAGCGAACAATACATAAGTTTTATAGCTGAGGATTCAGCCAAGACTTTGATTTATTTAAGAGTGCTATTTGGGTTTTTTGCCTTTGAAATTATCAGAGTTATTTTTTTTCCAAATCTTTAATCTGATTAGGCAAATATTAGGAAAATGTTACAAAATCAGTTAACACAAGCCAGCTTATGAGCAATTCTGCTTGGTAAAGGATGCTTCAGAGTTTAAAATGTGAATGGACTGAAGTTAGTGACATACAGCCATTTTAAAGGATATTGAGGCTAAAATAGAAATACAAATAAAATCATCAGAGTCCAACAGAGTCATGTTTTCCAGCTTTTGTGGGTCTTTCACATAAAAAAGAAAATAAGGCAGAACTCTGTGTGTGAAAATAAGGTGGAAGTTGTGCTTGGCCTAGTTACCGTGGTGACTGACACAGTTCAATCTATTAAATTGTGTCCTGTGGTCACAAGCCATCAACCTGTGCTCAGCAAACAAGGATAAGTAGTTAGCATCCCTCAGAACGGAGACAATGTTATCCCATTTAGTGATTTAATAAATGCTGGAGATTTTCTCCTCCCTTTTCCGAGAAACAGATTAAGGACAACATATAATGTTTGAAGGGGAAAAAGTAAGCTATGTACATAAGCTAAGTCCTTTTGGCTGTGTAAGTAACACTACAGTTTGGCTTTTAGGAATCATTAGCTTTGCTTAAAATGGATAGACCAAAAATCACAGAAGTCATGATTCACTTTAATGTCTCTCCCTCCCCTTTCCACTTCCTGGGGGCAGCCATCCCTCTCAGGACTGGCCCCTCCCCGGCCCCCTGCCCACCCTTTTTTTCTCTGGTGTACCAAATTCCTGAAATATATTTCTATCAAAAAGCTCAACTAAGCTGTAACGAAAGGACATACAGAACCAAATCACTGAAGATAAGCACACCTAATTATTCAGCGCATATAGGCTCATTCTGTCTAGTGGGAGTGCTGTTATCGCCCAAAGCTCTGGGTTAGTTGTTCCAAGATGAGCTCTGATCCTTCAGACCTTTCGTCTCGCTCTTGCACTTGACACTCAGTGAATGTCCACAGCCCAATCTCGCTCAGCGCTGGGTATTGGAAGGGTTATGAAAACATTTCAGAGGGACGAGGGTTCTGCTCTTTCTCAGCAGGCTTATGTGAAATGAACTAAACTAGCATTTGCAACTGTGGAGTTCCTTATTCCCAATTCTCCTTGGCTCTCAATAGCGTTTTTACTGAAGACTAATTTCATCTTGGTATATCTGATAAGAGATTTTAAAAAATACACATTTTTGGTGGAGATATAGTATTCATGTGGGCATCCTGCCATCCCTTTCAGAAAGAAAAAAGTACTTTTCTGCAAGCTCTTTAGGTTTCTGTTTGTAGAGTAACTTCTTGGCAGATGCTGGTTAATTGATAGGCACATTTCCAAGGTCACTTTTTACAGTGAAATAAATATTTCTCTCTGTTTCCTTTCTAAATCCCTGTGTCTCCCTCATGGTGATATCTATGACAACAGGACTGTGTGTTTGAAGCATGGGGGGGTCATACTCAAATTTTCGCAAGCATACACCTTTCCTTGAAAAAGGATTTTCCTATCTATCCAGCAGTGCACTCTGATAGCGCACATGACAGCATGAACAGCTTGGGAAGAAAGAGTTGCAGAAATTTGGCTCAGAGAACAAACTCTAGTTTGGAAAGAGCCTCACTTGTTGGTAACAAGGTTTATAACCACAAGAAAACCATCACTAAGAAATACTGTTCTTCTGATTCACTGCGTAGTAGGATCCTGTTCTATAGCCCCCAGCTCTGGTTGAGCTCCACTGCTGTTATAAACCCATGATAAAACTCGTCTCGATTTTAACAGGATGAGTTATGCCAGTTATACCGCTTGCTTTCAAATCCCTTTCCGGAGTGTCCTTATATCCAGATCAGATATACACAGTCAACTGGGTTTACTTAGATACTTACTGTCCTTGAAGGTTTTGCAGCTTACTGTGGTTTGTGATTTGCTAGAGAGGCTTGTGTTCAGCTCCTGTCTCCATCGCCTCGGAGCAGCTCCTGCTTCCAATCACTTGGTGGTGCTGCAGGAGAAGCAGAAGGGGCCCCTCCTGGCCTGGCCATGGGGAGCTCATTGTTTCCTCTTTTCTGGAAATGACTAGTGAAAAGGATAGTCTGGAAGTATGTTTTAGCCAGTCAGGGAGACAACTGACCAAACACTTTACTCATATCCCAGTGCTCCATACCACCTCCATCGGTTTTAGCACCTGTTGGAAGAGTATAACTCCTTCAAGGCCATGAAGTGCTGGGATCCATGCCCAGCACAAGCAAACCAGCTGTCTTTTAAGGTGAAATGGGCCCTTTTTCTGGGGTTATTTACTGCCATCTCTACTGCAGTAGCAGGCAGGCACATCAATCGGGTTGTGTGGTGTTACACATTAAACAAGAGGCAACCCATGCCATGATAATCTCAAAGTTGCAAGAAGGTGGCCAGTAGAAGAAACAAACACTGGTATAAAAGAGATTTATATTCAACATCAACTGCAAGAAGGGAGGTCACTGCCACAATTCTGCTAGGGCTTTCTCAGAAATTCAGAAAAGGCTCTTTAGCAGAGACAGAAATGAAACATGTTAAAAGTAAGCACTGTTCTGAATCAGGGTACACCAAATCTTCACCCGCTCCTGCCAATCACTTAAAGAAAAGTCCTAGGGAAATTCAGATAAGCAGAGCACTTATACACGTTTTGTAAAACTTTTAAGGGATGAAAATGCAGTTGCATACCCTGTGGTGGAATTATATAGCAGAATCCCAAATCACGTATATAGGCTATCTTCTATTATATTGCATGTGTTGATAGATTGATGTATATTAAAACATGGTTGCTTAATTTCTAAGACATTAGTGGTAGTACAGGTGATGTTCAAGTCTTGGCAAAACTTAGTGAGAGAAAAATCCTCATGGCAGCTTCTTCTTCCTGGCATCTTTTACCTCTGTGATTAGCTCAAAATAGTGAAGTCACTACTCTTATGAAAGCTAATCAGACTGCCCTGCTAACAACCTCTGTGCATGTGGGAGTCAGGATTCCAGTTTGAATGCTGACACCTGCAATAAGCTCACATCTGCACTAAGGCCAATTTTCTTTGCATGATGCTTTTATGAAGATCAGCAACTGAAGGAATTAAATGTTGCTCTAAGCTTTGGCAATGGCTAGTCCAAAATTCTTCAGCAAAGAACCACTCACAAAAAAACAGACAATAATTCCCTCATGCTTATATCCACTTCCAGTCCTTGCTGTAGTGGCAATTCACCTTCACAGTGTTAAACACATTTCCATCTGTGGGCTGCCAAAAACCAGCATTTACTTTTGAGCAGAAATGAACTGACTTTAAAGCACAATAGAACTGTTTTTTCCCCTTCTGTGTGGGTGTTTCTTTACTTGAAAGAAAGCTACTGTATAAAAGACAAGGAAAGCATCTTTGATGTGTATGTGTCATTTTAAAATAAAGGCTCCCTCTCACATACTCAGAATTTTACCGAGAAGTAGCAATTACAGGATTATCTGTTACTTCAAACATGAATTCTTTGGATGCTGTTCTTTCCTTACTTTGTTACGTTAATAATTATGTTTTAAGCAGTCTGGGGCTTTTTTTTTTTTTTGTATATACAAACTGTAGTTTAGTGTTAAATGTGCAATAACAGAATTGCTTACCAAAAGGGAAGTTTGCTTTGTGTCCTGTTATAACAAGTTTCAGCAGGTATCTAATTAACATAAAAAATATTTCTTCATTCCCTTTTCAGGAAGAGGATAGACAAGTGATGAATCTTTGAATGAGGTTTTGGCTTTCTTAAAGACCTGTTGAAGTAAGTGTGCTTACTCCTCCATAAATTTTTGCATCTGGAATTTGAAAAAGCTGTTTTCAAGGCATTCAGAAAATCATGCAACACTAAGTAACTCTTACCAGGCAAACCAGCAGCCTTTATTAGCATGCATCCCTTGATCAAGAAGATAGGTATTTTTGTCCAAATAGCTGACTGCAGCCTAACATAACTCTGAATCAAGGCATCCACTGGCCTTTGGAAAAGCTGGTGGTGTAGGCACTGCTGGAAGATCCAGGGGCAGCACAGGCAGTCTCTGCAAGACCACAGCCAAACACTAAAGGGCTCAACAGTTGCCTTCTGAGGTGCCCTATATGCGCATTGGGATAATAACATGCACTGAGGCTAGGACTCTAGAAAATAGTGTCAGCACTGGCATTTAACATGGAAGAAATTTGGTCACTCCTGTGACTCCTTGGGAAGCCCCAGGAGAAGAGACACATAAATACAAATATCTGTAAATCAGACTGGAGTCCAAAGGCTGCAAATGTACTTTAAAGTCACATCAGCTTTCTTTTATGAACCTTGGTCTGTAAGTTGGACACTACATCTTTCAAAGAATTTTACTGTTATAATAAACTCACACACAGAGCTTCGGCTGAGAAAAAAAATATGGAGGGTGGAGCAGGAGGTAATTGAACATGTCAAACAGTAGTTTGATTTTTTTTTTCTGACAGAGCTATTTCAGAAATACTATGAGTTTCACTGTCTGAAATGTAAAAACCATTTTGCTTCAACATTTTCTAAAGAAAATTGTTCTTCTCAGAAGGGCAGCTTTCATTTAAAAATTGACCTAAAATTTTGGTTTTTTTTTTTTTTTTTTTTTTTTTTTTAAGAGAACTGAAAACATTCTGTGCTGGTTCAACCCGTGAAAAACAAAATATCCTTTATTCACACCAACAGTCATAACACCTGTGCAAGGCACAGAAATAGTATTGTTCTCTTCTTGAGGAAGCTGAGCACAATAGTCCAGTGACTTGCCCAAGATCACGTAAGAAGTCAATATTATTGCAGAGAATTATTCCCTTCCCCTTTCCTTTTTAGTGAAAACTATTAAAAGGGCCAGCAGAAAAAGCTGTCATCACATCCTGCCAGTCTCTGCAAACAAAAACCCAAGTGAAACAAGAATTGGAGGTTGATCCTATCAGAGCCATCTTGCATGTACCATGCTTACAATTTTTCATTCTGTGTGGTTTTGGTTTTGGGTTTTTTTGCTGTTGATTTATTAAATCTATGAAAGCATTGAGCATAGACCTAATATCAGAACATTCAGCAATACTTCACATCAGATGGAAGACTCCAATTAAGTCAGGCTTTGATTTTTCCTTCTGAGATTTACAAAGTGATATTCTGTCTAAAATAAACGCTTCCACCTACATGAGATTTTACCCTTGTTTACTTGGCATGCAAACCACCAATATCAAAGAAAATAACACTACTCTTAGGTGGTAGCTCCCAGTAGATCCTGTAAAAACAGTTCTCAGCAGAGCAGGAATACCAGGGTATTGATGAAGAGACCCTTGCAATGGTTAAACGTACGCATAGACGGGAAGGAGTTTCAGTGTACTGGTGACACACAGGGCTGTCTCTCTGTTCTAGTTCACCCTGCAAGTCTCTGCCCTGCTGGAATACCAGAAGGATGCCTCAGAACTATTTTGTCCTCTATCTAGGGAAAATTGTTTCACCCACGCTATTGGGTGGGTGATTTGCCTTGATCGCTGCCTTTGCTGCTAAACAGCACGGCTTTGCTGTTACGCCTTGTGCATTAGGATTGTAGGCACCTGAGATGCACAAACTCCATCTTAACTCCACATTTGTGCAGCATCTACCGCTCCGAGATTTCCTTCATGGACTCCTGCATTCCACAACAATTTCAGCAAAGAGGAACGAAGACTATCTTATCTAGTAAAAAAGAATCACGGAATCACAGAGTCAGCTAGGTTGGAAAGGACCTTGAAGATCATCTAGTCCAACTGTTAAAGACAGAGGGCATCCTCTATTCTCCAGCAAAAAGCATGCCCATGATGCCTCACAAGTAGTTTGAGTCTTTTATTTTTGAAGTTTTCAGCTTGAGTGAGAGGAAAACAATAAGTTCAGCTCTTGTAATTCCATACATACCTCCCAGAAACATTCCAGTTCTATCCCAACCACAGAACCCCCTGCTTTCCAACTACAGACATGTGCTAGCAAAGCTTGGACAGAAACGGGGCTAAAATAAGACCACAACATTCATTTTTATCTTTGACTCTTGGCACTGAAACACAGGTCTATAGAGATGCCACAAAGCTATTCTGAAAATAGTTTCCAGAGGACAAAGCTAAAATCTGGGCTTCACTGCCCTTTGCTCTGCAGATAGAGATTGATAGAGATAGCCTCTGTTCTAAAGCTTTTACAGACTGCAGAGGAAGCAGACATGCAATTTGCCTAAATAAGCATGAAAAGATGATGGCAGACTGAGGATCTGATCCTGTTCTGCCAGTGCACCATACAGATTAGCACAGAATATTTAGCTCATTTTTATTTGCATAAATACTTTGCCTGCCCTGTTGAGATGACTCAAAATGAGCAAAGGCTACAAAATGTGCTCTTTTCAGTGAAACAGCATCTCTTGAGCAAAGACCAATAATTCCACCGTCAAATATTACCATTAAAAAAAAAAACAAACAAACACACAAAAAAAACCCCAAAACTAAATTAAAAGCCTCCCACACAACTCTTGTACTATAGGTACTGCCCTCCATTTATGTCAGAATCTCCTTTTTAGCAATAACTCTCTTGTACAGAAATTAGGAGACTGATCCTTCACATATCCCAGAAAGTAAATGTGCATGATAGCTGTCTTAGTTCTGTATCCCAAAGACAACCCATGTGTCAGGAGGTGATATCGTGTATCCCTGCACACTGTGGAGGATCATGGTGAAGATCAGGACTGCTAAGGAAGCTACTTCAGGAACACCAGCCAGCAGTCAGAGAGAGGCCGAGCAGCACTGGCCAAGTCAGCACCTCTGCACAGAGTTGTACCAGGTGTAAAATACCACAGGTGAAACATGAGGTGAGTGGAGCTGCTGCAAATACTTTGCAAAATGCACTCTGTTACCACAGCCAAAAAGCCTTGCAAAGTCATGTTTCAGTTTCCTGTTTTGCCTGATCTGGACTAAGCTGCTCCACTCTAAGCCAGACACACACACACAAGGCGGCTTTAAAGAGTTTACTTTTCATTACCATTAATGAAAAAGAATGTCTAACCCTAAGAAAGCCATGAAACAAGACGGTCTCCTGGGTCAGTTTTTGTTGTAGTTCCATCCTAATTACTGCATGCCTGCTTGTTGTCTGACTCTGTGCAGCAAAAAATACGTAATCCAAGACATATTTGATGCATGTTTTGAGAATGTTGAAAAACATGTTCACGTGTATCAGTTTTTAAAGGTAAAATCCTGCACTCTCTTCTGCCATGGTTCATCAGTTGTCTGTCAGACCTTCTGTCACATTCAGATGACCTGGCAAAAAATCGCATTACAAGATGCAGAAAAGCAGTTTCTTCCTGCAATCATATTTTGTAAGTATTAAATCTAGACTACACAGATCAATGTGCCAGCAATACATTCAATAGACACACAATGGTTGTAACAGATTACAGTTGTGGTAAAGTGTTATAATAGAATAATAATTTCCTAATTAATTCCTAATTGTATACCACAGTGTTCCTTTTTCACTTTTCGATTTTAAGCAGTAAACTATCCACACACATTGTACATCAGTGAAAGAAACCTAATAACTACATAGCGAATCACATTACTGTGAGTAAGCATAAACAAAAGCCATCTCTAGCAGTGGGCGTACTTCAATCATCCAGAACATGCCAGAAGATCTGGCAGGATCACTCTATAGGAACTCCTTTTGGCCTGCATCCCTTGATTTTCGTATGAAAATCAGCAGGCTGACCAGGGGTGTAAGAAGGAAGGTTTAGTGGGCCAGAATTTGGAAAGATAGGGGGTTAGACCATTGTCTGAATTACATGTCTTAGGACCTAGAAATACTTCCAGGTCTGCTGGCTGAGATGTAGCCATAAAGACTAAGCATAAGATAACACAGGAAAAGAAGAGGCCACTGACACCTCCTGTTCTAATATTTGATTAGAAGTACTTCTCCATTTTGAGAATGCAAGAGCAGCGTTCTTCTACCATAAACAAGCCTTTTCCAGCAATCATGTTAGTGGAAGGAAAAAAAAATCCCACACCTTCACATGGGAGCTGAAGAACAGTTCAAACTTTACAGCCACAGTCTGGGGAAAATTCCCATCAGAGTTCTGCCCACACAAGGCCTGCTGCCTCAGGCAAGAACGTTTAATGTTGGAGACCAGAGGAATCAGGGACTGAAGAGGTCTACTGAGTTTCCAGAGCCACGTCTCTTGCAGACACATCACAGGACAGCAACAGTGGGTGATCTGCAATTTAGCAATATGGAAAAGTGGTCAAAGATTATGTCATGACAGGAAACACTGAAAAAAAGAAATAATTTAAATTAGAAGTCAGAAACTGCCAACATTTAACCACAAGTTTAAAGAGATGTTTCAACTGAAATGTTAGAAGAACCCAAGGTGTCCACACACAGCTCTAAATTAAAGCAAAAGCTCTTAAGTGACTTGAAAGTTGCTGAAAAATGTACCACAGTTGCCCAAGTTATTACTAAAAATGAGGTCAGAAGATACTAATACCTTGCAAAAGGTTAACAAATACATAGTAGATAGCATGGTGAAAATAAGCAGCCTGTTCACAGACAAGAAGGAAATCAGTTGAATGTATTCACATGGTAACAAGCTATGTTTACATGTGGTATATAGAACAGTATCAACCTATTCAGTAATTTATTAGTCCTTATTGGGCAACAGTTAACTTATACTAATCATTGGATCAATATATTTTTTATATGAAATGTGAATGAAAGAGTGCTAGTGGCAATCCTGGATATGAGAATAACTCAGTTAACAGGCTGACACAAAAATCCAAGGAAGATCTATAAAACAGCCAGCTGAACATAAATTCTATGATGTAAACTTATGAGTTTTCAATGCATTAGGATTGCTCAGCAGGGTCAAAAATTCATTTAAAAAAAGAAAAATAGTTGGATAAACAACACATCTAAAGAAAAAGTTCTGATAAAACTCAAGAGGTAAACAAAGTAACAGATCACAGGAATGCCTCCCCATGATTTAGAAATTTGATACCAGTTTTCAGTTTAACAGGAAATATAATGTGGGTCCAACAAACTAATTAAATAAAATATATGATAGAGGAAAGTAAGGTAACAGTGGGCTGGAAAAACATGCTAAATTATGTGAGCTAGCCAAAACTAAAGAATATTAATAGCAAATTTAAAAGGACCCAGCAAACCTAGGGCACCATGTATTTGAAATTCAACACAGAAAAGGCATATTAACTTTCTTTAAAGGGAAAAAAAAAGAGTTAGTGCCACACATATATAAGTAGCTACTCCAATGCAGTGAAAAATAAAAGAAAAGCTAGAACACTGTAACAATATAAGGAAAACAATTTGGACAGCTGTATGAAGGTATCATCTTATTATTGAGTACCTGCATACATGAAAACTGAAAACAGGCTCCATTTATGGAATAATATCAACGATGAAATACTAATTATTTAAGTTTTTATGTTTCTTTACTTCTAACACTAACTTTGTCATGATAAATTGCATCTCAGAGAAAATGTAGCAGATGGAGAAAGGCCACGGAAATTAGTAGTGGTACTGAAAAACATCTCCAGATGCAAAATTGAGAAAGTTTAACACTATTCCATTGAGAGAAACACTGAAAAGAGTTAATATAATAGGGAAAAGAATGGGTATAGACAGGCAATTGACAATGTAGCTATTGACTTAGTGTAGCTATGGCTCCCTTTTCATTGGACTCAGGGGAAATTCAATCTTAACTCCCAACTTGTTCATGTACAACAAGTGGCTGTGCCTATCCTGCAGCAGGTCATAGTGTCTGAAGCTTTGTTCTTCCCTCTTACCCAGTCATACCTGCAAATATTGGTGGTTCACAGATGTGCTGTATGACTGCTGGCAATCTTAGATGTATAGATTTGCCTCTATCACTGCATTTTTGGGGCAGTGGTTTGTGAACAAACAGGTTTCTTTAATTTATACCATCTTGTAAAATACCTGAGCACATGGTGATTGGTAGAAAGAATGCAGATATTATGTTAATATACTTGTTGTATTATCTACTTTATAAACAGTATAACTGTTATTCAGAGCATATTTATTGACCATTGTGTTCAGAATGTATTATCATTTAGTCTTCTATTATTATTTGAAACAATTCCCAAAGTCATTAAAGTATCCTTATCCACCCAAAGCCCGAGGAATATTTGAGTGAATACAGTGCAAGGACCACAAGAGCTGAATCACAAGAAACATCTTTTACTTTCAAAGCAAGCCTCTCTTACTGCGGGCACCGATTCAAGCCTTGCCTTAACAGGCAAAAAAATGATGAGTGAGTTAACAGCACAGAATTGCCATGCTGAAAGACAAGGGGAACTGTTCAGTGCAGGTGCAAAATTCCAGGGGCTTGAGGCACATAATGTCAATTCTCATAAGTAATCATCTTCTAACACTGCTATAATTTCAGGTGCTCATCGCTATTTACATGGAAAACAGTTGTCATTATTTCCTCATCTGGCCACTTCAGAGAATTCTGTAGGATTTGGATAATACTTTAAAATAAAAAGATAAAAAATTGAATGGGTTATTGAATTAAATCAAATTGATTTGTTGGCTTGAGGACAGGCAAGAAAAGAACTTTATTGCCATTACTCAGTAAGTTTATTACAGATTGTTCATGAAACAAAAATTACATGCTTTGTTTGTATGTTGTGTGGCAAACTTGAAACCACAAGTGTTTACATGTGCTGCACGCATACACTTTGGGGTTTTAATAGCTGGTTGACAAGAGATTAAAGGCAGAAATATGGCATTTTATTAAAGCAAACATATCAGTATGCCTACCATGATAAAATGATCTAGTTTTCTTCAGACACAAAAGTTTCTGTTGAGTGATACCTTTGAAATTCCTTGAGGGCACCCTATTATTCACTTTCCTCAGCAGAGAGCAGCTGCAAATGGTCTCCAATTTTCAAAGAGTATTGCCTGGTCATTCTTTACTGTCAAAATGAAGAAGAGCATAAAAGTTAAGTCAATAAAGTAATATGAAATGCTTAATATAAAAATTCAAGAATGAATGATTAACCATTAAAAACTTACAGTAGCTATTTCAGCCAGGAAAAAAAAAAAATTAACATTTCCCTTGAAACCTATTAACACTCCTTGTAAACAATATTCTTTCTTGAAATATATGACCTTTCCTAATGCTCTCCATACACATGGCATTTTTCTTATATCCACTTTACCTTCACTGATATGCAGCTGAATTCCTCAGGAGAGGGTGTTTAGAGCCCCTTCCTCTGATGCACTGAAAAAATGTATTCTTTTATTGCATTCCCCTTCACAAATACACCTAACCTTCAGCTTTAGATCTTAAAATCCTTTCCTCATCTGAGAGTCACATGACCTGTTGGAGTTGTTGACATGCCACCACCATTCCAGCCACAGTCAAGTGTCAAGGCTAAAACTGATCTCATCCATTTGAACTAGTGATAGCTGCATTTATGTACAGCAGACAAAATAACACGCATCCCTGCTGCATTTAGCAGAACAGTACCTTTAAAAATCACACAATTATCTCAACATCCTAAGCCTTAATCAAAGACAGGGTGCTTACACTGAACACTGCCTGCACATCCTGCTGCACAGAAGACAGAGAATATGATCCATTTTTTTAGGAAAACAGCAGCTCTCTCATTTCTGGCTTTACTTAGCCACCAACTTTTCCTCAAGTGCTGAATGTGTAAGCAAGGTGTTGTGCAGGGGACAAGGAGGGGAAAATGAGATGGAAGCTGTTTGTATTTGTGCGTTCAAGACTGCCAGATGTATTGATGTAAAGCTACCAAAAGATGACTTTAGGATGACACACAGGGTCAGAACCTGAGACTCCAGAGGCTCCACAGGGACAATGCAAGCCAAAACATGACCTACAATCTTAAGGTGATTTGTAGCTTGCTTGAAGCAATTACATCATTAGAAACAGTTTATGACTAAAAGGATTCAAACACACAATGGTGCAATTAGAAGGTGCACAGCAAAGGTGAGCACCTGTGCTGTGGAGAGTCATAGTATAGGCCCCAGTTGAAAAAGATAGCAGAGAAGGGTGACTGCTAGGGCTGGCTTCCTACAGCTTGCTCACAGTACTTAGGTAACTGTTGCTGTGATTGTGACTTCTCCTTCAGCTTCTACTTACTAGGATTATGGGAACAGATCAATGAGTAAACATTATGTGCAGGGCAGTACATCACAGTGCCTGTGACAGTAGCAGAGTTCTGAATTTTGTGTCTTCAGGACTTTGCATGTAGTGCATCTGACACAAGAAAACACAGTTGCTGATCAGTTTAGTTAGATCACCACCAGAGTTTTAGGGAACAACATTATAGAGAAACACTTACTAGGAAAATCAAGGCAACCATGGTTTGGAAAAATAAAACCAACAATAATAAATAATACCCCCACTACATCAAAATCCTTCAGTTAAAAAAAATACTCTCTAAAAAGCACAGCAGATCTCAGTTTAAATAATCCAGATGACTAATACACAGAAATCCACTTGTAGCTACAGCAACTCTAGAAGGCTGAGGAATATGGATTACAAGGAGTGGGGTCCATTGTATATATATCATTCAAGAGAATAACTTTATTCTGACTTTAGACAGATACAGACATACCCTAAAAAGATTTCTGGATATCTGGGAAATTGGAATTCCCACTTCACTAACTGCCTGTGAAACACACAGTGAATGAATATTTTAAAAAAACATAAACCAGGGATCATAAGTCACACATCAAAATGCAGTGTTCTGCAAACTGCACTAAATACAGGGAACCCTGGGACCCTGTCTTTAGTGCATGGCCTGAACCCATACCAAAATACTTAATCACAAGTCTGGCTCACACACATCAATAAGCAACTTGAACAACTTCCCTGAAGTGCTCCTCAAATGTTGCTCTTAAGAATGGGAAGATGCATCCAAATTCTTAACTGTACAACAAAAGGTGGTCAAAAGAACATCATCTAACAAAAGGTATACAAAAGCCAATGAACTGAAATGAACTCTGCATTAACAGACTAAAGCAAGGCCAAAAGGCAGGCCTTCTTTCTGTGTTACAAAACTTTATGCAAATAATTAGTAATTAGGCTGTTAAGCAAATCTTTCAAGATTGCAATTTAGAAATCAGAAAGCAAAAAAATATTATCAATGGATATGCATTTGAAGCCACATGTAAAGTAAGGATGGTAAAATCCACACTGTAACTGGTGAACCCTTTGATCTAGGGCTGTAGTGTTACAGCATTTACTCTAATAATCTTGAAAATACATGCTTTGCATATACTCTGATTTCACTTCAAAATAGCAGGAACATTTGATATTAAAATCCACAAAAGACTTTTCCACAAAGCTAGGAAAAATTCCGTGGGGTGACAAATTTAATATGAACTTTTTAATCAAAGTAGTCTTAATTCAAAGCAGCAAAAGTGAGGATTGATCAGACAAGCTTACACAAGTCTACAGAAAAGCTTGCCTCTCTGCTTAAACTAACATACTTTGACAAGTCCCATCGAAATCTGGAGCGCTTAGATTAAAAAACTATGGTTTAGATTCCACATTTTTCCAACAGGAATCTCAGTTTTCATGGCCTGACATCCTTAAAGACTTCTACTTCCTCCAAAGAATGACTAAGACCACCTATTTTAGGCACATTATTGGTTACCTTGATAAAGTTGTTTATCAGCTGGCCTTAGTGAGAACCACCAGGACTGGTTAGGCTAGCTAAGAGATGAATCCCACCTGTGAAGTAGGTATCTAATTAAAGTGGGATTGGATCATATATATAGTAAAATAGAGAGCAGCTCATACACATTTATCATTTAAACTTCACAAAACTTTGTAAAGCTTTAAAGTGGAAGGTCACTGAAACCACTATGCACACATGGACGGCTGTAACAGAGAAAACCCCAAAAGGAACACACAGGATGTGGTAGGGAGGCATATAGACAAAACACTAATAAAAGGCAAAGCAGATTTAGCAGCGATGTGTGGTATTAATAAATTATGTAGAGTCTCTAAATGGAATGGAATAAGAGTGTAAGAGACTTGATAATGAAGTCATATGAAAACTTAAAGGCAAATCAGAGATTAAGGATCAGATACTTCTGCATAAAAGTAGATATGGATGATGGAACCTGTATATCTGAGTTCACCAACCAAGGATCCTCGTATAGACAGAGGGCATCCAGCCATGAAGAAGCAGCACAATTCCAGAAAAACACATCTTGTCAGGGTTCTTACTGTAATTTCTGCTCCTTAAACAACAGAGTAGAAAAGAATTTTCCAACACACAGTTGTGACAATGTAACTGTGTCCAAAAGGTGCTTTCAGATCCTTTACTTATCTTCTTCAAGACATGCTAAACACCATATGCACTGAATAAAATGTAAGACTAGAAGTTGATGTCAACCACTGTCTTCAGAAAATTTCTTACTCAGACTTCTTTCTCCTATATGAAATCTTCAGGTCAGACATGAGTGCTTACGGTTATTTTGTTTGGTTGTTCGGGTTTTTTTAACACATTTTTTTCTAGATGAAGCTTCAGTGAGTTCTAGATAAAAACTAAATTGCACCTCTTAAACCATATTGTTGGCATCTAATTTATGCTCACTAATTTAATTCCTACAGGTCATTTTCCTTTTAAAGGAATGTGATAGAAATAAGACGTTTCCTATACTGTTTGATAAAAAATGTTAAAGATCTGCTGTGACATATTTGATATGATTTCCTGCGATAAACAGAAGAAATCTTCTATATTTGAATTGTGTTCCACTGCCAATCAGACCATGCCTATCTGTAAAAACAGCAGTACTAGTTCTACTGTTGTCAAAATCAAAATGGTGCTATCACAGAATACTTCAAAGCAGTTATTATTATTAGTTATTTAACGCAACCAAAATACACTCAGAGCATTCTATATATATTTATTGTCATTTGGCAGATGTCTACTACCAAGGATAGAGAGAGCATGAATAGTTTGGGCATATTTGGGAAGTCTATTCTTTCTGATGACACACCTTTACATTATTTTCCACATAGTCATGTACTATTTAGTATAATTCTAAAAGCCCCAAACCTTGGAGCACTTTATGAGCTTTTCTCACTTTTAAGCCAGTCTCATGGTTTTGGAGGATATGGGCTGTGAATTCAGAATGTCTAGCACTGTCAGGGATGTTGCACTGCAGTAGACCCTACATATGCCAAGGCAGCCCTAATACTAATATACTAAATACTAATATACTAAAATACTAAAAACTAATAGCAGAAGAAGTCCATGTAAGAAGTTTTTAGGACCCTAATAAAATTATCCCAAAGCATTTTTGTAGTTGAGATAGTACTGTTCAGTCTTGATGAGCTTGTCTTCTTCTATGCATTAATCAAGGGTTTATATTCTTTGCCTCTGCAGTGAATCACAGGGTTCAACTCAGGAAGAACACGACTGCATGACTGCATTCAATGGAATATCACTGTTCTAACATACATCTGAGATCAGAAGCAAACCTCTAAGACAGAGGATATATCAGATACCGAATTACACTGACCTTTAGAACAGCCTGTTGCATTTCATTTGTATTATACCCCGCACCACAGCAGAAGCATTCATAATGGAAGACTACATCTACAAAATGAAACAATCTTGGGAGAACGCACAATTCCGCATGGTGTTCTTCTACTCTATACTTTCTTCCATCAGTCTCATAAAGCATAGGAGAAACCAAATCTTTTCCATGAATATTCAGTTCACAGCCTTTCGTAGAAAATCATTTAAAACTGTCCTGATACAGGGTGACATCTTGATCACACATTGACACATTACATTGCATCCCATCTTCTCAAATCATAAATGAAAAGAGTGGCTGCATTCCACAGTCTCTGAATTCTTTCAAGACAGCTCAGCAATCTACGAGTGAAAGGTAGGATAAATTATTACAGGAGACTTCTCAGCATGGCTGTTCTAAATCAAATGCTGTCAAATAATTTTTAACTTTCTTTGATCTGCACTCAATCTCTGTGTTCTTTGCTGACCTATAGCACAGACTCTCCTTGACTTCCATTCCTTTCTTTTTCAGTCTCTCTGCTCATAAACTTTTATTTTCCCTTTTTTATCATGTATGTGTAGGAATAGAAAAAAACAAAGAAAAACCACCAAAAAAACCCCACTAGATCCAATGGCTTGATGACTTTTATTTTATAGTTGTTTGAAAAAAGCCCCACCAACCTAGTAAGTGTGGTAGAAACCTAAAAAGAAATGAGAAAAAGACAGGAAGTTAAATAATCTTGCAAGAAGCAAAAATATGATGTTTTGGGTTGCGAAAGTATTCTCCCTAAGGTGTTTTATGGTTATAAGAGACACATCACACAAACTTTGTATCTGATGGCTCCTACAATATATTTTATACGAGTAAGGCTTATAACTTAAAAAGCTGGGCAGAGAGGAGATTTGAGCAGGAAAAGAAAAAGAAGGAATAGAAATATTAATGAAGATAAATAAATGAGAGTGAAAGAGGAGATGACACAACCAGAGAGTAAGACAAAAAGAAAAGGAAACGACATGGATTAAGAAATGGCACAGTAAAAATAAACAAATGAATCCGCAGTAAACGCTGACAGTATTAATTGTGACTGCTACTGGAATAGTGCCTAGGGTCTCCAGTGCAGGGTCGCATTGTATTACATACTGCACTGCATTGTATGAACAAACACCAGACACGGAAGACATTCAACTATCCTGACAGTGTATAATAGGTGAATATGTGGACAGGCAGAGATAAAAGGAGAGAACACAAGGTAACAAGGAAGACAGACTTGTTTGTATCCTATGACACCATCAACCTGAAATGTCACACTTTTCTGTTTACTTTGGAGAGAAATGTGGAGTCTAATCCCTATACCCTGACCAGACTACTTTTCAGTTTTGAATTCTTTGCACCTGAGCACCTTAACATGCAGCCTGAGATCTGGCTAAAGCAAATGCACTTCCCTTACCAGTTCCTAAACACACCTCTGCAACACCTGTGTTTTCAAGTGCATCATTTGTGGTAGCAGAACACAGTCACTGCTACACAGTATACATCCTGATACAGTTTTCCCTTGATTAACTGAAGCTATGAAAATTTGTTGGTTTGGGATGTGCCCTCTTATTTCTCCAATTCTCAGAATAGTACAATGCAAACCATCAGAACTAGAATGGTTCTCTGATTTGTCCTACGGCAGGTAGAAAATACAAGCAAGAATTTGTCTAACCTCCTTGAAAGTCCCCACTGGCAAAGGCTCCATAACCTGCTTTTCCAGGGATTAACTTTGTTCCAACCAGAAAGTTCCTTTTAATGTCAGTCATTTTTGTTGATAATTAAGCAAACTGCTTCCTGGAATGAGTTTACTGGACCTGGAGATGAGCCATTGATACATCAGAAAACTGTTTTGGGCCTCTGCAAACTTCTTTTTCTGGAAGACAAAAGAAACACTTTTTTTTCTTTTTTTTTTTTTTTTTTTTTTTCCTGGTGAGCTGTGCATCATGAACCTTTTCTTTTGGTGTTATCTGTTAACCTTCTCTTGAACACTCCCCAGCCTGTCCATATTTATTCCTAAAATGTAATTCCCAGAATTGGACAAAAGCCACTCAAACTGAATGACAAAGATGATACAGGTGTCTGATTTTATATTCAGGAATAGTAATGTAAAATGTGTTATAGAACTGTACACTTGATACTGAACACAAGCATGAACCATCCCAATTAAACTGTGTTTAAATGCCAAACTCACTACACAGCTTGCTCAACAAGGGTTCACTCTACTGTGAAGCTACAGATGATTTGCACAAGGGACAGAGATGGCAACTCGAATGCCTTTTTTAAAAACAATCATACCTGAGAGCCATAAAGAAGGGAAAATACCTGCTATTTTACATTAAAGAAGGTAGACAAACTCAGATAGACCCAAAATGGCTTGACTGAAAAGTTGCTAAAAAAGAAAATGGACAGAATTTGGCAGTTGGATTTTTTTCACCTGTCAGCATGTAACAGTCTCAAAGAAACCTGGACTGTATCAGCTTGAGGAAATACCATGAACTCTACCTCTAAGAATTACTTATACCCTTTCATTATACAACCAAGCATCCTGAGACTACAGTCAGCAAGTAAGACAGAAATCAGTAGCGTTTTCATAGTCCAGCCTTATTTCCTTTCACAGTTTCATCCTTTCCCACTTGCCCTAGGAGAGAAAGTTACAGCTACAGTTAAAGAAACGAAGAGACTATTGTTCAGCTTTGCACTGTTTAAACCTGAGCAGTTTAATGTGCAGCTACTGGAGTTCATACTTTGTTTTCCATATTTCTTCTCTTATGCATTCAAATTCAAATTGACAAATGCCTTTGTATATAATTTTAAACCCTCCCCATCTCTAATGCATCAGTATCTTGTTACATTGCCTTTGATTTCATTGTTTGCAATGCTACTATCAGCAGCATGGAATTGCCAAGGCACTAAGCAGCCCAATTTTTCTTTAATTTCTCAGAAAATTGACAGCTTTATGAACTGTCTCTTTACCTATGCCCCATAAACATGTCAGCCTGTGGAAAACCATTCTAATTAAATCCCGGGGGATTGCAATGGAAGATTATAGCTTCTTGGCAGGTTATTAAAAAACAGTTGTTCATATATACACAAATATCTGTACTAGAACCTAGTATTTGACAGAACGGCCAAGGAATTAACCCCACTGGCAACTCCAAATAACACTCACCAAAAAACCCCTAAAAAACAACCCACCCAAAAGAGCCAAGGAAAAACAACTAAGCTAATTAAAATGGGGGGGTGGGGGGGGTGGCTGGGAGTGTGGGCAGGGGCAAGTGTGGGAGGTTGTCTTGCATTTGATTTCTTTCCAAAAGCTGGTAATTCAAACTGTCACCTGGAATCATCACCTTTTATCCTTGATTACCAGTATCTGATACAAAAGAAGGTAGAAAAATGCTTGTAAGGTCCATGTACTGCTAACTACATAGCCTTGAAGTAAATATATTAGAGTTGATGGATAATGTGGATCATTTGATTCAGCATAATATTCCTTCTGTCTGCATCTGATCATCCAAGAGAACACACAGAACTTCTGATAGCAAAATCTTTGTTAGAGATCAGTGTGCATCCTTCCGAACAGCTTCCACAAATAACCTTGCCTTTGAGAGTAACACTTGTGGGCCCTGCTCTTCCACCTGAAAGAGGTTGTCCAACCTCTCATCTCAGCAACAGATATTCAGGATTTAGATACTGGGAAATTTCTGGGAGACTGTAGCAGTTTGATTTTGTAACCTGTGTCTGACCTTTCACAAGTGAATGCTTTGTGCTGTGAAACTAACTTCCAAAGATGCTATTTTGTTCAGAGTGCCTTTTGAACAGCAGTTACAACTGGCAACTCTTGTCTCTCTCCTAGGATCTGCCATCTTCAAGGACCGCAGCCTTGCTAAATGAGAGGAGGAGAGGAAAGGGAAGAAATTAGATTCTAACACACCAAATGTAGCTATGAGAAAAGCCCAAGAAACAACACTATATGTTTTTGTTAACAAGTATATTGTCACTGAACTACATATGTAATGAGTTTTGCAACTAACTGGACTTCTGAGGAGTGCTACGTGATTTTAGTATTTATTTCTTGAAAAATCTTCTGGCATCTCCAAATATAAGCTGTCATGTAAATGTATAGTACATCACTACCTAGATTTGCTGGTGTTCCACATTAACGTGAATAGAATTTCCATAATCATCGAGTATGAGAAATATCCAAGACTTAATATCACTGACACAAAAAGATGCACTGATTTCATGGTCTCTGAGATGACAGAGAATCGTAGTTACAGGACTCCATGAAGTTTTTCTCTGAAGAAAACTAGCATTATTTGTCCTTTAAGTAGAAGGAGCTTTAAAAGAAATACCAGCTACCTTGAAAATACATATGTAAAACACCAAAAAGCTACATATCAATTTGAAAGCATGACCAACAAAGAACAAATGAACTCAGAGGTACTTGAGTATAGCACTAGATTGACCCAAGACACCAAGTACAGAACTAAAGTTATATATCCAGTATCACTTTTTTGTGGGCACTGATATACTGAAAATGACCCTTCAGTGTCAGTTACCCAAAAAACATATTGATACCAAAAAGAGTTTAAAGAATCTAGTAAAGATAAGAAGTAAATTAAAAGTTACATTTCAGAAGTACATTGGACTTGACGGCTGATTTTTTTCCCCTATCAATTACTCAACTTATTTGCTCATATAAAATATACCATATTTATTACTTGTCTAAAAAAATTAAGTTATTTTAAAAAGAAATATATGAAAACTCCTTCAATGTTCACACAGTACATTAAAGCTACAGAACAGCTAATGTCTGTATTAATTCCTTACATGACATCAGAGGTTGATTGTCCTGCCTCTGTAAGGAAATACATTAAGGCATAGTGACAAGTAGAATAAACATTGGAATCTGAACTCTAAGAAGGGATTTTGGATTGGTGAATTTATTTTTTAAATCACTTAACAGCTTTCAACAAAGTGCCAGTCTCCTGTTACATGTTCAGTTCAAAAATAGATTGCTTTCTTACACTTATTGGAAGAATATGAAAGAGTGTTTGTTTGACTGTAAGTAAAAACACCTTCAACATGACAGGGACTTTTTTCCCCACACTCTAATACTTTCAATTTTTGGTTTAACAGTTTATCATGTCTCAGACTGTTTTGGAACCCTAGATAAAAGTCCTAGAAGCAGATGAAGAGGAGCCTTTTAAACAATCTTGGAGATGTACATGAGATAACTGCATTTCTGCTATGGGAATGGACAGAGGAGACCATACCAGGAAGGAAGGGGGAAATTTAGTGATCACTTGAAATTAGCTAGAATTTTTTTTCTACAAAAAGAAGTTATTCTGTCAATCTACAGTTTTTATTCATGATTTGGCTTGTGTTATGCTCAGTAACTTCCATGTTATAAACGCACTGTTTAAACTCTTTCAAGAGAGAAAAAGAAAAAGGGAAATCATGCTTGTTGTTTGGTTTTATTAAAGAAAAAAGCTAACCAGGTTTCTACTGACACGAGTCCATTTTATTCAAGATCGAATGGAGTTTGTGGAAGTTCACATAAAGCTTTTCATTTTTTGGCAGCTCACAGCTAAATGGTACAAGTCTACAGTAAAATGGTAAAGATCTATAGCTAAAGAAGAAAATTCATAGGTGGGCAGGTGCTAGTAGAGGATCATGGTTACATTAAGTCACACGGTGGGGAAGTCACAGGATGAAAAGCCAAGGGAAGAAGTACCACTTCCAAAGGTAAATCTTCACCCTTCCCTGAGACAATGCCAGAATCAGAACATACGTGTGCAGCACCTCAGGTCTTCCTCTGAACAAACCAGCTACCAGTTCACTTGTCAGGCACCTAATTTCTATCTTCACATACTGTCACAAAAGAGACATACTGCAGTCTTCTGAGAAGAAAAATGGGAAACAATAAAAAAAAAATCCAATATTACATACTCATTCTGTTATTTTATATTTACAAATTGGAAAGGGGTGGAACATTTGACTTTGGAGTCACTGCACATAACAACTGACGCTTAAATAAGGCACTGACTGTATCTACTCCAGGAACCCTTTTTTGTCAGGGGAAAAAAAAATTGTCTTCAGAAATAATGAAGCCACTTAGATCTGAGTTCTATAAAAACACCTATCTTTCTCCAGAACTCAATGCTAGCTGAGATAAATGTGGCTTCCCTGTTTTCTAACAGCTAGGCTTTGTTTACTGGGAGGAAAAAAAAAAAAGGGAAAAAAAAAAAAAAGAAAGAATGTTTTTGATTTATGTTCCTGCAATCACAGGATGGGGGGAAAAAAAGTCTTCAACCACAATCCCTAGTCTTCAGAATGAATCATTTGCTGGTCATACTTGAGTGGTTGCAGAGACTGACTTACCGCAGTCTAAGAGAAAATTACTTTTCAGAAAAATGTTTACCAAAAATGCATGTTAAACTCATTCTTCTGGCTTTCTACCATACCAGAGGAAAGAAAACAAAAATATATCTCACTACGGGGAAGATGTAACTTCACGTATGAACCAATTCATCACTCTTCCATGTTGTATATCCAGCCATTGGCCAATCCTAGGGGAAGTTTCATGTTTAAAAACCAGGTTAGGACTTTTTTGGAGACACCAAGGCAACAGCGTTGTATGAAACCTGGAGCAGCATACTTGGCTCACCACTATTGTCAAAAAAATACAGGCTTCTTGCATAATAAGATGTACCTGCATCACCTGGTTGATAGTGTGCCTCTCACAAGAATATTGACAGGAAAATACAGGAAAATTTAAGAAGGAGAAAAGGTGTTTGAAGCAGAGAAGTGATCCTTAGTTTTACCAAAGATGAATGCAGAAACAAACAGATACATAATCAGAATGACTTTAGACTTCCTTTGGCAGTAACGCATCCAGCATTTATAATTAACACTACTATTAATTACTAATTATGATTGGTTCTATGAAAGATCTGAAACCAGGTTCAATCCCTCCTAAAGATCAATTGTGACTGAACCTCTCCATGTTCACTCAAGAAGGCTAAGGAAGTTAAGTTAGCTTTTGCCAGGGGCTAGGAGTGTGAACATGAAACAGTTCTTTTCCCTCTTTAGTATTCATTTATACAAGTCAAATTCTGATCTCATTTATAATAACATAAATCTAGAATGACTCCCTTGCAGTCACCATGAGTGAGTTCAGATTTACTGCAGACTCTGTAAATAAGATCAGAATCTAGCCCATACGCACTTAATTATCTTGTCTAACAGATTATACCCCTTGATGAAAGAAAAAAAACAACCCCAAACTACCTCAGACTTGGGAATGGGCAATAAAAAATGTAGCACTGAGCAGCTTCTACACCAGCTGTAAGGTCCCCAGGAAAGGGAGGAAAGTACAACCTGAGGAACAAACCTATTTCTTTACGTTTTTCTGGAGATCTTAAATTCTGTCAAAAGTATATTCACCTCTGATAAATCGTAAATATACTATACACTTGCTCCATTTCCTAGGTGTGTTGCTGATTGTTAGTAATTTACACTCAAGATATAGCAACGATTTGCCATTGGCTTGGGGGAAATTGTTTTGCTGCCTATGATTTATAGCTATGATTTGCCTAAGAGTTTTATGAGGCAGTTTTTCCTGAATATGCCCTGAGTGAAAGGCCCCCAAACAGAGGCAGCTCACAGAGACCCTAGACACTGTCTTATTTCTCCTTCACCCAAATAACAGGAGACTGTTCAAATTTTGTATTACTTTCACTCCCTCCTCTTGCATCAAAAAATAAAATAAAATAAAAGCATACTATGAGGCACAGCAATATTGACTGATTTCTAGGTTTTCATATATATATCGTGACATGTGGCAAGTGACCCTGCTACCACCTGTAACTACTGCTATTAGCACATGAACATCTGGGTATATCACAGCATTCTCAGTGACTGACATATCAGTTAATGTGAGTAAGGTATAATCCACTATGATATGGGTGAGAATCTCTACCTGGTTACATCTGCATCTCATGGGAAAACACCCAACCCTTACAAAGTTGAAAGGTCTCATGTTGGAGAAAGTGCCAAAAATCTCATTTCTGAATATTTGAAACAATTGTTAAGAAGGGTCCATTTACTTTTCTAAAAATATGCCCAAGAAGACATTGCGTGGCCTGTGACTGCTGAGTACCTGACTGGGAAATACCATGGCTCACCAGATATGTTTTGCATCTAACTCATTACAGGACTCAGAACAGCTCTCAGCATATGTGTATTTTCTGTAAACTACTCCCCTTACTCCCCTCTTTTTTTTTTTTTCTTTTTTCTTTTGGCAGATATTTTCTCTAACAGATTTTGAGAATATATGTGGCCAAAAAGTTATCTGGATATTCACAGATATTCTGTATTTTATTTATTTAGCAGATATCCTTATGCTATTGATTACTTTTTATTTCTATGACATTAGAACTTCTGAAGTAATGGGATCCCATTATGTGCTGGAACTTGGAAAACACAGAGCAGACCAATTTAGATCCTACATAGTTTATGTGTAGTTGCACGCTAAAGTTCCCAAAGTCGGTGCCAGAAGTGCAGCAACCAACCTAGCAGTTGCTTATCCAGTTTGAACACTTAAGTGGATTTAGAGGTTACAAATAATTTGTTCCAAAATTATTTGTCCAGATCCCCATTTTGTATGGAAAGTTCACAAAGCTCTCCATAGAGACTAGTGACACTCAGTGGCTCATTATAATCACTTTCAGTCACCCTGATAATCAGGTTATAAAAGCCAGGTGATTTATAAGTGTGTTACACGAGTGCCAAAACCTAAAGCACTTAAAATCAGCACTGTAAGCAAGAGGACTACTACACTGAATGTTTCACTTGTTTGTTAGTACATTAGCTAGATATATAAATCAACCAGGTTGCCAGTTAAAGTGTTATGCATGCTTTCTGGCAGAAACGGGAACAGTGATGAGTCATAAGGACATTATCTGTTATGCAATATTTTGAGCATGTGTTGAGCATCCCACTTTTCTCAGCCCTATCATTCTGCTTTGTAATCTGAGGTGTGTCATTTTACCTCCTGTCTTCATTGTTTGATCTGTGTCAGCTTCACGTACCCAAGTAACAAGGTGGTTGGGCAGGATCTGTCACCTTCGACGTGTACCCAGAGAGAAGCCACATGCTCAGCTGACGCCCACCACTCTGGCATTGCAAATGGGTAATAAACTGTAAGGCACAAATGATCTTCCACTGAAATCACTGGTAAACCTCTCACTTGCTCCAGGGGTTTTTGGATGAGGTCCATGCTCAGCTGCACTTCTTGAGAGTCTGACAGGAAACCTGCTCAGAGAGAAAACCAGTATGTGAGCCAAAAGGAGAAGGGAAAGGTTCTTCTACACACAACTATCCTCCTCTGCACATAGCATCCATCTTCCAATGTAAAATCCACAGTTCACCTTTTCAGTCATTATTTTCAGGAAATATATAATTTAAAAGAAGGGGAATTGCAAGGCAAAGAAAAAATTACCAAACACGTTTATTCTATCACAGACATGCAAGTCTTAATCATCAGAGCAAAATCCTCTCTTCTCTTCCAGATCCAGCCTGGGCAACCCTAAATATACCAGACCAAGCCCTCTAGACTTAGTGTGTCTTATCTTGCAGACATATAGGCAGCAGCACGGACCTTAAACACCAAGCAGAGAAGGAAGTATTTGCCTATTCAGATAGCATGTGCTGCCTAAACAGCCATTCCCCATAGCCTCAGAAGAGTTCATGAGCTGGACCATGCAGCACACTGCATGAACTATCCAGCACCTCCTCAGAGTTTTGCTTTAGTTTCTGACTGAAGTTCAGATTTCACATTTAAACAGAAAGAATATTGATTTCTATATTAAACACACATTTCTATAACCTCAACACTACACAGTCTCTTATAACACACAATTCATTTTAGCTTTTAAAAACTTTGCAGGCTGCAAATATCAACTCTTCCTTTATTTCTGAGCTAACAGGCATTTTGAACTGTGGCTAAAGCACAGCTTCCCACTTTGATCCCAATGATTTTGCCTATAAATTCAAAGTTTGAAATAATAAACTGCCACTGGGTGCTCAAAGTGTAAGTCTATGGTTTAAATATTATCTGAGCCTAGTAGCTGAACATCATAGCCCTGATGGTTGGCAGTGCTGTGTAGGAATACAGAGTTCAAAAAACCCAGTGGACACTCATTTTGTTGCTATGAAGTAAAATTACTTGCTTTTATTTTCTTTATTTATTGCCATGAAGTCTAAGGGAAGTTAGACATCTGACATTTATCATTAATGGAAATTGTACAGTGGGAAAAAAACCAACCCTCTCCTCATGATCACAGTTTGACAGATCAAGTATAAATGAAGAGCTGTTGGGCCCACCAAGATACTGAGTGCCATTATGCCTGTGTTCGTCTAAATGCCTATAACCACAAATAAAACAGACGAGAGTATTTTCCAATAAAAATTTATGCTATCAGCTCTGAATATCAATTATATATATAAATATTAAAATAATTTATAATCAGTGATAAACCACAAGCCACTTCCAGCTACCATACATATAGTTTTTTTACACTAGGTATGCAACGAATTCATTTTGAAGCATGTCTGAACTTTTTTGTCATGACCATCAGACTGAACGCCTGTAATAAAAATGACAGCTAAATAAGAATAGATGGTTTAACGTTAGCAAGAAATAGGGCTTTGCTGTTTCACCTTTGATGACAGAATCACAAGTTTAGTTCTCCCCTGAAGTTAAATGCAATGTTCTCCCACATCAAACCTTTAGCACCTCTTTTTTTCCAGGACTGCAGCAGCACAAATGTAATTTGAGCAAATTCACGAAATGCACTTTGTAAGCAGATATTTATTGCCTACAAGATAAATAGTCAAAATACATCAGATTTATTGATGTCCTGGGAATATGGTATTATGGCAGTTTCAAATGGAACTGTGAGCAAAATCACTGCAGAAACTGACTGTGGATCAGTCTCTTCATAGAGTGGAATAAAGCAACAACACCAAAAATATAAGGGTGGCAAAAAAAAATAACTGAACCAAATGCACTGCAGTTCTTGTAGCAAATGTATTCAACAGGAAGATACACATCAAGTGCCTACATTTTTTTTTTAAAGTATTTTATACTCTTAAGGGAGAAAGACACTTTTGCAAAGAGGAGGAGAGTAATCTATTCTACTCATGCATTGTGGCAGTGTAAGTAGTAAGATACTTACATTTCATCAAGTGAGATTTAGACAACAGTGCATACTTTCTAACAGTAGAAACAGTTAAGCTTAAAATAGATTGCATAGAGAGACTGTGGAATCTCCAGTTAGAGGTTTTCATTGGGATATTAGTCAAATGTCTGTCAAGAACAAAATAGATAAAGTTTATTCTATTTCTTGATACTTCTCAATCTTATTTTCCATTATCCTATAAAACATCCCTGAACTGCTTTTTAAAATCATCATTGGAATTCTCTTTTACATTTAAAAATAACATATGAAAACTTTAATTCTGTAGAAAGAAAACAATTTGGATTTCACTAAGTCCCTTTTATACATTTTTAACTGCCTCTAAACCCAGGCAATTCAAAAGTCTAGAAGTGGTGATCTTACTGATTATACTATGTAACTCTCATGTGCAGAAGACTTTAATACGTGAGTTGTGGCCCAGGTAACTTATGGTATCCTAATACCACAGGGATGATACAAAGACTAATATTTTTAATATTAAGAGGGTCAGAGAGTGACTGCTTCTCAGGAAATATATTTTATGGTGCCTTCAGATATGATACTATTTCACATATATCACTCCAGAACCATTGATAAATTTTAATATATATATATATATATATATATATATATATATGAGTGATCTGATTAGTTACAACTGCCAAAATCTAGAAGAGCTCCACTGATAGAAGTTAAACATTATAGCAGAAGAGAATCTAGTTCATTAGTTGTAGTTGGAGTATTGGTTAGCACAAAGATCACAACTACATGGTAACATTTTCCTTTCAGAAAGTGTGGAGGAATGACACAACAGAGAAATAGAGAAAAGGCACATGGAAAAGAAGATAGGCACGCACAAGAGAACATCACACACAGCAACAAATGACTCCTTCAATGCTTAGTGGTGTCACAGACCTCGTTGGGCACGGACAGAAGCATACAATGACACGCACATGAAAAAATGTTTCTACATTTTTAAGTCTGTTAACCAGCCTCCAAATTGTTACAGTTTGAATTCACTGGGAGTTTGATCTTGCCATGGATACAAGATTTTAGAAGCATGAGTGAGCTATACAGTGCACATATATCTCTCGGCATTATACACAGATGCAGAAAGCACACTGTAACAACAATGTAGAAACTCCTATCCACCTTCCTCTCCCCACATATAACACTTCTAACAGCAGGAACCCTGTCCTCTCTCTGACCTGTCCAGTCCATGTAAAAGCTTGCCTCAGATTTCACGTTGATTTTCTTGATTCTTCCAATCCACCACACTGCCTTCAGCATGCAAATATGCATTTGTTACTTGTTCATTAGTCTACTATTTTAAAATATGCTTTAAATATTGATCCACTTGAGGTAATGTACTTAATATTATGTACAGATGTTCATTTTAAATTAGATGTGTCCTCATTACTGGTTGCAAAGACCTCTTATTTTAACAAGCACCCTGATAAACACTTACCTAGGTCCCATGGGAGTTAGGTTGTCTGTGCATCTGAAAATGCCTGAGGTTTGTCAATACCTATTTATAATCTTCTGTAATCTATTTTAATTTTTTTCCCTGAGTTTCCTGGAGCACGGTGTCTCCTTTTGTAAATTTTACAGGGATTAGGTACATTTTGAACCTGATGGAGCATCAACTATAATATCAACAATCTTTACCAGTTATATTCAAACCCCTTCATGTGCACCCCCTGGAAGACAGCACCTTATAGGTTTGACTGAGCCAGACTGAATTTGAACTGGTTGGCATCATTATTATAAGGGCTGTTCCCATTCTCCTCATCCCTATGCTATACATTTTCTTAACAATTATGCATTCATTTGTAATTTTTACATGACAGTAAGAGTTGGAAAACTCATATGTCGCATTTTGCAAGTACAGTCTAGCCACAACTGAAATTTGTGATAAAGAGTCAATTCAGTACAGACAAGTTTGGACTGTTGTTTACTGCATACAACAGGGAGTCATGAGGGGAATATGCACAGTCTAACTTCAGCCTGCAGTTAGTCAACTAGACCAGTTGTCAGCAGAGAGAAATCACTCCCTTCACAGGACCATGAAGCAGGATCCTGCCCAAGGTGCTCTGAATTGTCCTCTAGAGTAATGTATCTTCTTCTACCAATTAGAAAGGAAGCCAGGGGTAAGTAACTAATATTGTACTACTTCAGTATACCACACAAGGGGTCTAATTTTTAGTCAGATCTTTACAACACGTTAGAAATTGAAAGCTATCAACAGCCATGGCTTACTAGAAGATGTTTCTCTCTCTTTCTTCTTCTGCTTGACCCTGAAAATCATTTCCACTCTTGTAGCACCTGACGTGTGCAGACTCCTCAGTACAGCTAAAGCTCAGACACCCAGTGTGCAAGTGGATTGTTTGTTTTGAATTAGAGAAAAACTTCCTTGAGTCATTCCTCATAAACCAAACAGACGACATGAAAGGAAACAATGAATAATCTCCTTTGGCTTAAAAAGGGTAATGAACAAGTGCCAAATAGATTTTCACTGATACTACAAATTGATTTGAAACAGACTGGCTGTACTCTGGCCTGTAGCGGTAGACCAGTGTTCACCGCTGTAAATTTAAATTACAGACCATTCTTTAATACCTAGAAGCTGCCCTTCATGGGAAAAAAATATCTATGCTGGCACAGACTGCTTTAATGAGAAGCATTTTTGAGAGAGGCTTGTATGCACAGGAGTGGTTTACAGAACTCCTCCAAAGCTTTCTGCAGCTAGGAACTTCTGACCCACCCTGTAAGATGCTCACCCTGCTTAACCAAGCTCCACAGTCCTTCAACAGCAGTTCTTCCTGTACAACTGGAAGGTGCTTTCCACCTGCAAGTGAAAGGTGACATGTCATCCAGTTTTTCACAGCCAGCCAGACAAGCTCTCTGAATCAAATACCTCTCAGCTCAGAGCTGGAGCTCAGAGATTCAGAGCAGCAGCAAAACTTCTGAGTAGTCAAACCAAAAGTCAGGTGGTGTAAAGATCCCCTACAATGTTCTGCAGTTTAGATGACCCAATCCATGAGGAAGCATCAGGGGGATTTATAAGGGATTTTTGGACAGAGTTTTGATTTTAGTTTAAAACGAGCAAACATAAGCAGGACTCAGCAAACCATCTAGTGTAAAACAAGAATCTTCCCAAATATCCCATCCAGCTTGAAACAGATATCCCAATGTTTTTTTCAAGACTCAAAGCCCCTTTCATCTTTAAAGATCAAGATATCAGTAAAGATAGCAGTGACTAAAAGTTGGAATGAAGTCACATTGCACTAACAGAAAAAATTAAAAAAAAAAAAAAAAAAAAGAGATTAAAATCATGGATGTCACTGAAGTCCTGACCTGGCTAGTTTGTCCCCTGTGTCATTGACTGCCCACTTATTCCAAGATCAGGAACATCCACTTGTGCATAAAAAGTCCCTTCATAGACATGATTTTGAAGATGGACCTTGTGATTGAAGGAAAGTAGAAACAGAAATTTAAAATATATTTCTAGTTTCTCTAATCACAGTGTCCCTTTAAGACCCTTTCTTTTGTTTCAGTATCATACACCTTGATGTGGGACCAGAACAGGAAGCTGAAATGCCAAAGGACTGGAAGACAGACTATGCTTGTGGTACTTCTGACCACACCAAATGCAAAGAGTACAAAGAGTGCATTCTCTCAAGCCTCTCAAACCCATTTCCACCCCAAAGGGCTATAGAAAGCCTCAGATAAACATCCAGATCTTTGATTGTTTATTCAAACTCAACACTTCACAAGTTTTTGGAGACTAGCCCATCACTACAAGGAATAAGGAAAACTTTCCATACCCGGAATTGGAGAGCTTTTGTCTCTTTCACGGCCATGATCAAATAGTATTTTTTTTCTTCCACTTTTATTTTCAGATTTCATCCAGCAGACAGAAAAGCAGACAAGTACACTGTTTGATTCAGGTGCCTTTTCCTTTTACACATCCTTTATCATCCTTTACACAGATGAACATAAACAAAACCAAACAATTTATAAGCGCAGCCCAAACAAATCACACAAAGAGCCTAACACTACAGGTCAAATTCCATTCCTGCAACAATTTTACCCAAAACAGATGTATAACTAACCTTATAAAAACATGTGAGCCCATATTTTGGCTGCTGGTTAAGAACCTCCTGTGCAGTCTATTCCTGTCAAGGGCAGAAGTATAAGATACACCAGACAAAAAATCCCCAACCAAACAAAAAACCCCAACATAAAAAAACAGGAGTGAGTTTCAGAAGTACACATGCAAAACTTATTAACTGCCTCTGATTCTCTTAAATACACATGGATAGTGAAGGCTATTGATTTTAATGATATTCAGCATTTTAATTTTTTTTTTTTTCTTCTAGCACACCTCTCCATCCCAATAGCCTTAAATGGAGAATAATGCTAAAATTCAAGCCCAGGATTATTTTTCCACAATCCACTAGACTTTCTGAGCTACTCTCAATGACTCCCAGATCATATATGTGACTGTGAATCTAGGCAAAGACATTTTAAAATTCTGATTCATGCAATAGCTGCTCAGTGAAAACTATATGCTGGGAAGACCTATAAAAGACTCAATTTTTAAAAAAGAAAAAAAAAATAAAAGAGAGAGAGTTTATTATGGACCAGTTTACAAAGTACCACAGGATAAATTCTGGCCCACTCTACCCTCATCATGAGCTCACTGGCAGGCTTCACAAAAAACAAATCCACAACAAGGACATGGCTGAGAGAATTCTCCTTCAAGGGGCAAATCCCTTCTTCTGGGCAAGGGCTGATTAAAGTGTGAAGAAGCCTAAGAAACACAGTTTTGTTCTGTGAGCAGTTTTGGTATATGATCCTGGGCAAGGCCAGAGGAACGGGCTAGATGATCTCTGAAGGTCTGTTCATGTTTTTATACCTCCACAAACTCCCTGTGAAAAGACAAGACAGGAATCTATTGGAGCTAGAGGGAGTGCAAAGTGTCACATGGATGCCTGTTAGCAAAGGTGCAAGGTTTGGTCTCTCAGAAATATACAAGGAGAAAATCTTGTATCACAACTAATTAAACACAAACTATGTTTTATCCCAAGATTAGATAATCTGGAGATAAGGACTAGAGTGGTTTTTAGGCAAACCAAGTTGAAAGGCAGCTGTCCCAGCTCAATATGTATTGAACCGGAGAATAAAGATCACTGAAGCATAAAAGGTGTAACATAAAAGTAGCTATGAATCTAATTACTTGAGTAATTGAATGAAAATATACCCCCCTAGTTATAAGCAATAGCGTTTTTAAAGTAAACTAACATATAAGATGTCAATATATGATAATCAAAAATATGTAGCATAGCTCTTGGATTTTGTAGGATCAATACATCTCCTTCCAGAGGCATTCTAAATTGCTTCCTTTGCATGGGTCGCTATATCATCCCTTAACAACCTTCACCCAGCCCCTCTATTAGAAAGAAATCTGAATTGATTGGTGTTCATGATTCACTAGGCCGAAGTGGCATTCAGTACGCTGTCCTCCCAAGGTATGGATCTCGCTGAGAATCCAAGTGCACACTGGCATCCTACAGCACAGGGATTTTAGTCTCTTCTGGGAGGGTAAGAAGGAATACCTTGCATACCTGTTTATTGTTACTGCTGACAGTGTAATTTCTGTTAAAGCCAAGATTTCGTTAGTTAATAAATTGTTTTTCCTGTTCCAATTTTGTTCAAGGCACGTTACACACACAGGATCTCTACAGACGGAGAGCGTAACCATATAAGCTGAGATAAACAACCCTTCTCCAGTGCCTGGGCTGTCATTTCAGACTCCTTTCCTTCCCCCCCTCTTGTTTTTATTTTATTTATGAGTAGAAGAGTGAGGAAGTAAGGAAAGGGTTTAGCTTGGATTGGTCTGAATCTGCAAGGGTCAGAGGTTTCAGATCTTCTTAATGATTTATGCATGCTGAGTTTCGTAGGGGAAAAAAAGGTTTCATCCTTTCTCCACGTGGCACAAAAGCACAAGCCTGGTTCTCTGGAGTAACAGAGATCGCTTCTGAGCAGCTTTTCCCGAGGCACCGCGTGATGTAAAGGATGATTGGCAGATTGCGTGGCCCCGAATAAATGAATAGCACACATATGTTCTTTTTTTTTTTTTTCTTTTTCTCCCCTCTCCTCCGGGAGGGCCTCGGCCTTCTTTCGGATCACGCACTGGCCGAGCAGCACCTGCGGTTCTGCAGTACCTTCCCCGAGACCCGGCGGCCCGACGATCCCAGGGCGAAGGGGCTCCCTTCCGAAACGCTCCCGACTCCAAAAGCCATTTTTATTTGGCTCGTTGCGGGCGCGGCGCGGCCGAGGGCTCCATCGGCACGCAAACACTGCCACCTGCCGGCGGGCGGCGGCGGCGCGGC
>NW_020799095.1:60348822-60361893 GCF_003259725.1 Athene cunicularia
GGGGGGAAGAAGGAAAGGGGAAAAAAAGGAAGAAAGAAGGGGGGGAGGAAGAAGGGAGGAAGAAAGGAAAGGGAAAAAGGGAAGAGGGGGGTGGAGGAAGAGGTGAGGAAAAAGGGGGGGAAGGGAGGGGAAGAAAAAGGAGGTGAGCAAAAAAAAAGGGGTGGGAAAGGGGTGAAAAAAGTAAAAGAAAGTTACTGTTGTTTTGCAAGGAGTGAAGCCTCACAATAGTATCCAGAAAAGGGACGACTGTCTCTGCACAGCTGGCCAGGAGGTTTTTTTGCTGGATGGTGTTAATCATAGAAACTATGGCCAAAACTTGCTGACTGTATCTGAGCAAGCATGGCACCCTGCCTTACATCTAGCCCTAATAAGCTCTGACGGTTGACACTGGGTTTAGTAAATGATTGCCAAAGAATCATTTCTAGTTATTGTCAAACATGGTTGGAGACCGTATTTACTTTTTAAAGACAATTATTGATCTGCTGTTGCACAGTAGCCATCCATTTCATTTATCCCCTATGCCCCTAAGAAGAGTGTCACAAGTTCCCAGTTTAATGGAATTAGATCATTTGGGCAATTGCCAGTTCCACGTGAGTTACTTTAACTCATCTGCTGCCACATTGCCCTCCCCTCACCATGACTTACTGGTAGTCCAAAAACCTGGTTGATCCTAGCACTCTTCTAAAGTCAGTGGTGCATTCTCAGGCACCAGAAGTTCAGAGGTAAAGGTACCTTAGCTCCTGATTTCAGAACAATAATACATGAATCAAGCCATGAAGCATAAAAAAAAAAAAAAATAATAAAAAAAAAAAATTTGGAGTATCTTTCACTGCATCATTGCCACAGTCACATTCTAGGAGTTGAAGAACCATAATTTAAACAGATGATTTGAATTAGCATTGAAGAAATCGCCATGACTTCCAAATAGAATTTGGTTTTAAGCATGTTAACTAACCTTGCTTTTTGTGAGCATTTGTGCGAGGAAAGTTTCCTTCACACAAGTGTTTACAGAAGAAAAAATTCAGGCCTGCTACTCTTATTTGGCTCATCACAAACCAGGAATTTATTCCACAGTAAATTAAATTCTTTTTGTAGGGAAGAGGAAGCTTTAACATTCTACTGTCCTTTTGGAGTAAATACCATAGAATAATACTGTTTCTGGTAAAAAAATGCACAACACCACCCCCACCACCCCCTGCTAAAGAATCACATATCAAATTATTCTGACAGGTCCAGAAGAACTTCAAGGCTCATTAAATTTAAGATGTCAGATACAAAAATAGCACCAATACCACATAATTTAGGTGACCAATTACACAGCCAAAGTATATTAGCATTTAATAGAATGACAATAGGGAAGAATCGGATAATGACTCACATGCTAAAACATGTCCTATCTAGACTTCAGGTAGCACAAAAAAAAAAAAAAAAAAAAAAAAAAAAAAAAAAAAAGAAAGGAAAGAAAATTGCAGGGAAAATACTCTTCAATCAGCCTTAACTATGATCTCTGTGGCAGTTCCTATGACAGAAAGCAATGCCAGTGCTTCTTCAACTAATTTGTATTAAGTTACAACACCTCCATTGGTAAAACACTCACTAACATCAGTCTATCGTCCTAGTCACAGGGACACCAGAACTACTCACGCACAAAGATAGATTGCCCTGTCCTGATTCAACTCCAGATTTCTTTACACTGTCCCCTGAACTCCGCATCTCCACAGTTGGACCCCAAGGATATTAAGCTCGATGAATTTCAGCTCTAACCCAGTCTAGAAATCCCTATGTTACTCTATTAGACTCACTACAGTGGTCCACCTAGCTTGGTTTTATCTTGTTTCTGAATTAGGTCAGCCCAGCAACCCAGTAAGATATTTAAAAAAAAAAAACCCAAACAAACAGGTTTTTCACTTGTCCTGCTTGCTGAGTGGTGATGTATTTATCCAGGGTGGTCCTCTCTGCATCCTCACAAGTTTTGCAACTCCTGTACAGTCACATCAAAGTAGCAGCCTTCCTAGCCTGGCAGGTCCCTACGACTTGTCACATGCAGACTAATTAAGGTAGCATTTACTGCCCTCACAGCCATTGCACATCCTCCAGAGCCAGGCAAGCAGACCAGATGAATTATCTTCTTACTGGGATCATGTGATCTTATGTCTCTTCAAAGTCACTAAAAAAATGCTGAAGTGCAACTCAAAGTTATCACTACCACCATAAATGTCCAAACCTAAATTCTCACTTCAAATATTACCACCATGTTCCAGTTCCACTGGTTAAATCCCTAGGGGGCAATCAATATTTCTTATTGGCCTTTAACATGCTACTCTTCAATTTCAGGGGCTATCACCTGTGATTTTGAACTACTGATAGGAAAAGAAATAACTAGGGTAGAGAAGATAAGTAATTTCTTGTATTCATAATAGCAATGTTCTGGGAGTTTCACCAGCTTGAAAGTGAGTGGGTATGCAAACAGAACGTAATAAATACAGAGGTCTTTTGAAGAGAACTATATAAGAAAGTCCCTAATAAATGGTAGGCAAATATTTTGCTCTCAGTCTTGTGCATGCTCTGAATGTCAAATCAATTTCTCTTACACAATATTGCAAATTACTCCTTTCTTGAACTGGCTTAACAACAACAATAAAACTACATGGAAATTTCTTTTTCCACGTGAGATTTTTGCAAAGTGTTTCTAGCACTGCATTTTTTTTTTCTTTTCTACAAAACTGTCTAGAGTATTTGAAACCAAAAATTCCACTTCCATGTCATATGTTTTAGGGGAAGAAAAGGATAGTAACATTTTAAATTTACCAGAGCTATGCTACCTCTTCCAAGACACTAATGTTTTGGAAAATTGACTATTTAGCAACTGATCTACATCATTCTCAATTAAATTTAAGTGAAAATTATCAGTGAACATTTTAATGAAAAAATAATATGGGTCATTTTTGAAACCTGGAGAACAAGAATAACTTTATCCAAAAAAGGGAACAATTAATTTATCAACTAAATTTACCAAAAGTTTTTTTCTTGTGAAAGCTTCAGTAGAGGAAAAATTATACATCAGAAAACCTGAGTACTATTTTGCCAGCATTTAACTGGATACCCTATATCCTCTTAATTTCCCTGATCATCTGAAATGACCCCATATTTCCATTCTGTTGAACAAAACTTTTGTACTTAAGGTTCCATAAAATGTTTGGGCAATATACATTCCTATACCATTCCCTTAAAATTTCAACCAATTTTTTGCATTGCAGAAATCAACAAACAAACATTTTCTAGTTGCAGAATACTAGTGTTACATGGACAGCACTGATTCCTGCATGGGAAATGGAGGTCCTTAGAAGTAACCCTTGATACCTGTGGACAACAGACTCAAAATCATCAGTATAAAGGGAACATTGCACGTCATTTACTTTCCAAGGCCAAAACTTGCTATAACTTACCCAGACCACATCACTGCAATACCTGCCAAATCAGTGGATGATGCAGTTTGTTTGGGGCAGAGCTCCTGTTCTGGCTGCTCAGCGCCACTGCAGGGGAAGGGAGGTCATCCTGAGATTTCTCTGCCTCAGCTTACCTTCCCCAACTACCAGAACTGCAGAGATGAAACAAGAATACAGGGCTCTTCAGTGTTATGACTAGGCGTTCGAAGAAAAGGCTCCTAACTATTGAAAGAAAGGCGTTCATGTCATTTGCACCACTATTTGTGTCAGAACTTAATTTGGCTCAGGTGCCTGTTTCGGTCACTATTAGGTCAAATTGAACCCCATATCAGAAATCTTCCTATAAAAAGAGAACTGTAAAAAATAGGAGCAATTATTTTAATCTCATCACTATGAATGATTCTGTTTAACTGATTCTTAACAAAACTGAATATAGAAAAAAATCTAAACCACAACTTATATCGAGTGATCAGTCAGAAAATGGGCAGAGAGTGTATACTGCCTCACTAAACATGACATTTCTTTGCTAAGAGATACAGCACTGTAGACTTCCCTACAATGTACTCCTGACAGCCTGCTAACAGAAAGGTCTGTGTGAAATTATTCTCCAGTACTAAAATTTAAAGGGGTACGATTTTATCCACACTGTTGTTTTTAGCAGTAGATCAAAAAATCAAGCCCATAGCTCGTAGTAATACAGTTAATAGAAAAAAAAAAAAAAAAAAAAAAAAAAAAAAAAAAGATATTTTCATGACCTTGAAAGAACAATATTTCTGCAGATATTATTAGACACCAAATTTACAGTATGCAGACACTAACAACATTCACAGATATATGAAAGTGTGGCTTACACAGAAAATACAAAATCAGGCCTATAACAGTTGTAGCCAATCTGATTTACTCACACTAGTGAAAGATTTGAAATCAATACAGTTATCTTTGCTTTCAGATCTTACAATGTTATCTGGAGCATCACAAGACCAGGTACTTTTTTTACAGATTTCTTAGAGATTCAACCCTGAAGTCATGAGTGCATCAGACTTAATTATTTAAAAAGATAGTTAAAATGCTGATAACCCCTTGGTTGCAGAGGATAGACCAAAACCATGAACTCTGAAGACTGCCCCAAAAGCTAGAGGGAAATGAAAATAATTGATTTTAATCACAAATTTATAATTGTTACTGTTACTTATAGACTGTGGCTGCTAGTACAATTGGACTACCACACACATAAGTGAGAAGTCATCCTTTCCCTCCCTAATGAATATGATGCCCTGTAGATTGCGTCTAAACTGCAGATCCTCTCCCTTTGTTCCCCATGGCCTGGTTCCCAGGCATGCATCCTTGGTGTAATCTAACTGGACCTCAAGTGCAAGACATTCTTATGTGGCTTTCCTTTAGAAGATAACCCAAGTGGTAGCTGAAGACAGATAGTTGCAAGCTGTGGTAAATCTGCTGGTCTGTATATTCAAGATATCAAGAGTAAAGCCACACCACCAACCATCTCTGCTGCAAAGTTTAGACTACTTTTTAAGTAACAGAAAAACTAACAGGGCCTGGATTCCTATGAGGTTGTACTTGTTGGATTATCTAATGTCTAACGAAACCCAGAAGAACTCTGTAGTGCATTCACAATGCCTCTCTCTTGCACAAATTCCCAAAGTCTAATGTGCAAGCTCAACTTGCAGCCATTTTGTCAGCATAGGTACTAGTAACAACTCTTCTTCTCTTTAGTACTTTTCTGAAGCTCGTGAACGCTTCATTTCTTCAGAACTGCTACTCCTCTGACAAATTTGGCTGAGGTTTTCCAAGAGTTTGGACTTCATGAGGATGTCCAGAAAGATAGATAAACATGGTCAGAGAGACACCATGACTACATTAGACTCTTCCCTAGGAAATCAAACTAAAATATAATGATTGCAGAACTATGTACTGAACTTGTTTCTGTCAAGTGAGTGGCTCTTGGTTTTAATATGAAACAACTACTGAATTAAATATACTTTGATAAAATACAACTTATTTTGAAATGTGTGGTCTGAGCACTGCAGTGCTGCTGAGCTCAGTTTTTAAGACGCTGATAAGAATGTACTGTATTTTTTTCCAATCTATTTCAATTACACTTTTATAATGGCAGAATAATGGCAAGATTAGTCTATTTTATCATGATTAAAACTTGATTAACATATTAAATAACCATTGTACACTAATTAACTCTGTTAAATGCAATGTCCAATACATTGTTCTACTTCTGTAGACTTCTAATGAAAAAGCTACTATCATGAGTATGGTTACGTCTTACACAGTGCCTTTAGCATCTAACACAGAGTTTCATTATGGACTGAATACCTAAAGGTATGATTTTGATAGACTACTTGGGAAGACTTTATTTTGAAAGAAATTTGCAGATAAGTTACAATATAAACAGAAAAAACCCCTTGATTTAGGAGAGAAATTCCAAGCATGCCCTTTGCAATCTGAACACTGTGAGGATACAAAATTTATATCTATATTTTTTAGTGAGAACAGTGCAAAGATGAATTTTAGATAACCTTCTAGTTCAATTATGTAAAGTAGCATTACAGTATTTTACAGGATGCACAGATGAAAAGCTATTAATAGTGATTTGTCGCTGTTTCAAAACTATGGACAACCCTGGGCAAGGCTTTTAACCAGCAGCAAAAAAAACCTCCATTGAATCTACATCTTGCAGTGACTTTTTATTCCCCTGGAAACACTTTAAATGTCTAGCTTCTTCTGTCATGAGTACTCACAGGAACTCTGACATCTGTAGCCTGATTCTCCTATGTTGCAAACATCCTCTCAAAGTACAAAATGGGAGCAGCAGTCACTGTAAGCCAACCCATTTATGCCAGGTTTTCAGCCAACTCTTAAATACAGCTGGGGTGTGTGTGTGGGTGTGTGTGTGTGCACAAAAACATATGGACAGAACTGAAATGATTAAGAAACAGATTTTTAAAATTTGCTTATCAATTTCATATGACATTTCAAATGTGCAGTGGATGATGACACACTCAAACCCACACTTGTCTAACTTGGGGCACTTAGCTGAGGCACCTCCACTTTCTCAGAGGTCACTGAAGGGACTCGTGCACCTCCACAAATTTAGTGACTACACAGAAAAATAAAATGGCAGCAGCTCTTGATGTGACAGAAATAATAGCTGCATATGTGGCATCCAATAAAAGACACAATTGTACTTCAAGAAGAGGTATCAGTGCAGAGTTGCTGGGATTTGCCTGTTTCTTCCCCACCCCAGCAGCATGTCTTTTCCTACTTCTCTTGGTTCAAATCCTACAACCTGACAAAAACATTGCAAGAAGGCAAGTAAACTTCAGCTTGGTGTCATGTAGCACCTTTCCAGATCATTGCATCCACGCAAGAGAGAGTTGATGAAGAACAGAAGCAAACAGTATGTCAGAAAGCTGCAAACCCCCGGTCCTGGGCCATGAAGGACTAGGAGCTGAGGGCGATAACATAGCTAGCAGGGCAGGACTTCACCAGACAGGTGACACATCTCGTTGTCCTCAAGCAAGGCAAGCAGGGCAGGTGGCCAGTTTCAACAAAGAGATCATCAGGCAAGTTTGAGGTGATGAGGCAGGTCCGAGGTCAAGCCAGGAAGTCAATCCACAGGTCAGGATCAGGTCACTGTCAGTAGCCAGGGCTAGACACAGCTCAGTGGTCACTGGGAAGGTCCATGGTGACAAGGCAGACCCAAGGTCAAGCCAAGAAGTCAGTCCATGGGTCACGGTCCAGATCAATGGGGCCCTCAGCCAAACACAGGCATGGCAGTAGCTGAGCTGGGGATTGGCACACCTAAACATAGCTGAGATCCAGGAGTTTAAGTAGACCTCTGGAGCCCATGGGTAGAGGGTATGGCTTGAAACTGTAGACAAGTTAGGCCATTAAGACCTACTAGTGTACTAAGGGCCTGGACACAGTAGAAATGGGTTCTTGGCTATTTTCTTGCAAAAGGACAGAATGTCACGCTTTTGAAGAAACACTTGAATGAAGGTTGTTCCTAGGCTTAAACACGCATACATCTCAGGTACTCTTATTCATTTAGCCTCACCATGATGACGATATTTCACATGTTGGTAGAACAGCATCTCTGCCTCTCCTCAGATACTATGAACCAGACATTGATGATTGGACATCTGCCAGCCTTCAGCAGCTGCCCAGAGTCCCATGTGCAAGAGACATAGAGGTGCCATACAGCTGCTAGGTCACCCATGCCTTACAGCAGAGAACACTCCTGCATCCCAAGATTCATAACCATCACCAGTACAGCTCCTCCTCTGTCACATCACCTGGGTACATCCAAGGGGAGGGTCTCCCTCTTGTCACACCATCATGCATGTCTGTGCTCACTGTGTGATCAGATGCCTGCACCCCTTTCCTCCATTCATGTGATCCAAGACAGGCTGTTGCACACATTGGGACTCCAGGATTCTGAGAGGTCTGCCTGTGTGGGATGCAGTTATGCTGCTCAATAGAAATGTAAACGTCAGCAACAAGTATCTTTGTCAGCTTTCCAAAGAATGAACAATATACCCATTCATGGACAAAAGGGATTGTTTCTGAACATGATCTCTGCCTTCAGGCTTTAGGACAATGCCTTTTTAGTGGTCTCCACACAAACTTCAGTTGAAATTATGTTACTAATTGGCAGAATTTTTTAATTAGAGCACCAAATGGCAACCTTAATGCACAGGATATACAGTCATTGGCTTTTACTTTGAATTTCTTTTATTGTACAGGGTAAAAGAATAAGTAAGAGGAACTGGTTACTACAAAAGCATGATAACTACTTCAATCCCTAGGTATAAAAATACAGTAATTAATCAATTAATGTAGCTCACATACATCAAGGAAAAGGTACAGTATATACAATGAAGTCAGCATAATCCTTTTTTACAATTTTATGGATGATCTAATCTTGTAACTCGCTCAAGTTACTCCAGATTTACAGCAATACATAAGCAGGGAGTAGAATCAGAACATAAATGGAATAGCTAGTCCATGTTAATGAGAAAAAGGCAATGGTTTCTGGTGAACTTAAGAGACTTTGATACTCATGGTGGAATAAAAATGCATCATGGGTTTCCACAGTCAGAGCCTGAATCAGAAAAGCAAACCTATTCAGCAAGGGCCCTTAAAAATTAATTATGTATTCATGCCCATATAACTTTAGCACATGTTTACAACTAACTATTAGCTTGAAAGCATTTGGGAATAAGAAACAAATTCTGCTGAATTTAGGAATAAGTTAAAATGGTCACAAACACTTTTTAGCTTTTAATACTTTTTAAATTAAAAGTTTTATCATAAAGAATATTTTCAGGAATAATTATTACTAGGGAAGCATTTTCAAACCCTCTGATGAACCATTTCACATGTTTATTCCTTGCCATCTTGTACACAATTCTCGGTTATGGCTTCATCAGAATGTTTGTGAATATATATATGTACATTATATGAATAAATTTATTGTTGTCTGCAGCTGCAAAATGTAAACTTCAAGAAAATTCAGTTCAGCTCAGAAGTCTGGATGCATATCCTCAGTGTCTGAGCTCCTAAACTGGAATAGACATCTATAAACATCATGCTCCTTTCAAGGTTTCAAAATTTCCTCTATCTGAAACAGGACTAAATAGTGTGCCTTTTTTTTTCTTTTTTTTTTTTTTTTTTTTTTTAAATAATCCTTCAATTTACAGTCTGAGGAATAGAAATACAAAGAAGATATACTGAATGGTATTTAGAAAATAGCAATTGTTGTTTCTGAGAATTTTGTAGTTCCATAAGCTCCCCAAGTTTGCTAATAGTTTATGCTTCACGTCAAAGTGTGTGTTCATCAGCTAGCTCCCCTATCCATAGGCTTAAATTGCAAGTCCATGGGAACAAGTTATTTGATTCCCTGGAAACAATTAAACTGAATCAATTTCTAGTCATCTTTGGTCATGTTCCTTAAATTAAAAAAAAAAAAAAAAAAAAAAAAAAAAAAAAAAAAAAAAAAATCCATAATTGGGGTTTCAGTTGAAAAAAGAATCATTCATTTATGATTTTGAACATTGCTTATACTTTATATTCTCATCTGATGACTTCCCCTGATGTTTTGTGTGTAGTTGTGTGCATTGATTTCAGAATAAGCTTCTACGTCAAGGTGTGATCAGTTATATAGACAGGCTCACTGCACTTTCTTATATCTGAAATATCCCTGGAGGCTTTTACCATTTCTCAGTGTCATAGATGTTAATCTTTATGGAGCTGAAATCCAAAATTACTGAACATAGAGTATCTCACTTACTTCAGGTACTGCTCACAATGATCACAAGAAGAATCCTATAATCCAAAATACAAGATGAATATAGAGACTAGTTCACAGTGTACCAAGATCAAGGCCCATCATAGAGTTATATTACTCCAAGATCATGAGTTCACTCATTTGTTATAAATTTCCTCTTGAAATTCTTTCTTGGAAAGAAAAAAAAATGTATTCCACAATAACAACAAAAATAACTTTAAATCTCAAACATATTCCATCATAATGTGTTGTACAGATATTACTTTAAATGATTTTAGAAGTCATAATAGCACAAAATCCATAAAAGACAACTATATATAATGAAGACAAATTAAAGTCTTAACATCTCTGAATGCAATTCAAAATTAAATCTTGATGCTTCAAATAAATACCAAAAGGAAGAATTGGGGTGGGGAGAAGAGGGAAGAGAGATACAGACGCTTTATAGTCTTCAGTAAATGGTAGTGGATTCATAGTTAAAGTTAGGCTGACAGTGCTGCTAAACCACAAGATTGAGATTCAGGAGATTTGGGTTTTATTGCTGCCTGTGTCATAGACATGAAATGTGATTTTAGATGAGCCACCAAAATCTTAGTTCAGTTAGATACTAACATACATATTCACAAGAGATTAATTAGATGCTTATGTTAGTCAGGTGCTTAAAGCACCTTGCTTAGTCAGGGCAAATACTGTCTCCAATCCTACAGCATTAAATGGGAATAGAGGCATCCTGTATATACCTTTTCCTCTCTGGATTGCCCACATTTCAGAGCAAGGGCCCTTCCTTATTCCCTTGTCCCCCACTTTTTTCATACATCACCTAGCACAAAAGGCTAGATTATTACAAGGCCTGGAGACCTTTAAATAAAGTGATGTAATAATACTTAGGACACACTACATACACTCTATACCAGAACCATTTCTTACTGTTAGCAACAACCTTTGGTAAAAGACAACATGTCAGTGTACTCTCAGGGAATTTGGACAGTTTTCTAATTAATTTCTGAACATTTGTAGCACAAACCAAACATCAGCAAATTATGCTTAGAGTACTTGGAACAGTTCCAACCTCATTTTCTTCTCCATTCCCTCTTCTTTTACTAGAAGAGGCAGATAAGGTTACAATCTCACAACAAAAATATATCTTTAAAAAAAGCAGCAATTGCCATTTTTATAAGCGTTATTCTTTCACACTTAGGGTTTGTCCTCAGCTGATCTTGTTTCAGGTCAAGACCCTGACCCAATAAACCCAAGAAGCAGATACTCTAGACTTCCTTCCTAATTATAGTTGAATAGAAGGCACTTTAATGCTAAAGTCTCTCAAGAGCACTTACAAGATAGGGAGAGAGGAACACTTAAAGAAATTATTCATATGCTTGTTTACTTTAGTATTTACAGCATTACCCTTAAAATGAGCACTTCACCACATTAAAAAAATCTGTGGTACTTATAAAATTTTACATTGAAAGCAAACCAATCAAATAAATAATGCAGGACTATTTCAAAATATCTACTCACGCTGAGTCACAGTCCTACTTTAATTCAGGACTTATGTCAAAGATCTGGGTAAAAGTCTCATTCAAAGTCCATATTGTGCATGGAGGCAAGACATCTTGCACAGCGCTGCAGAGTAAGGCCAGTGTTGCTCTGGTGTGGGTCCCAAACATGACAGTTTTCTCAGAGGACCCCTTCTGAAAAATGACTTCATCTAATCTTCAGGTAATATCATTAACACCATCATGACAAAACCTTCTCCCAGAACTGCTTTTGGTGGCTTCCTTCATAAAATTCAGAGGTGGTCTGCAATGACATCCATAACAATATCAAGTGCTGCAGAACAAAGCAGAGACTGAGGTGGTCAAATCAAACAACCAGATCCATCCACCACACAACCATTAATTTGAATTCCACTTCTGTGTTAAACATTATCTTTACTGTGGTCTAGTGTTGTCTTAACAATACATCTCCTACAGAGCAAGCAACCTCTTTCACTAGCGCAGCTACCAGCCTCAGCATATAGACCCTGTAAAAGTCATTACGGTAATGTAATTTCTAGTACTTGCATTTTCACTATAGCAAAATCTCACAGGGATCAGACCCACTTATGGTCTTAACTAAAACTAGCCATCTGACTTAATTAACATTTAGAATTCATCAAACCTTGCAGGGCTCATACTGGGCTCTGGGGCAGCTTGGCGGTGCTCACATTGGGCTCCTGCTGGGTCTATGTATCTGGTAGCAGTGTTATTCCACCAGATGACACACTTGATGTGAAAGCAAAGGAAGAATAAAACTAAAAAAATACATTTCACAGTATCTCTGCATCATGCAAGAAACCACACAGCACAGTCAGTACAAGGAGGACAGGAGGCAGAAATCCTGGAAGCAGCAGGAGCCAACAGAAATGTATATCGCCCTTGTAAGTTTGTTCCATAAATTCTAACCCAACAATAGTTGTGTCTTTGTTAAATACCCTTCTGTGTAATACAAGTAAGTTCTGAATGTATTTTTCTTTCTCTATATACATACCTGTTACTATTAATAATAATATCAATAGCAGCAAAAGGCTTTGTTTCTCTGAAGGTTCCACAGACCACGGAAAAGTTTCCCATAAGTAGGAGAGATGTCAATAGGGAAACAGAGAGACTTAGATTTGGGCCATCCAAAGTATCTAGCTTTTTTAGGACCTACATTCTATGCTCAGAAACAGAGCGTGGAATGATATGATGGACAGATGGCTGCTGCTCATGGTGTTGGCTGCTTTAGCTGAGTCTGGGACAACTATACACAACTATACCCTCTGTTTTTTTTTTTTTTTCTTCACGATCTTTACACAGTATATACTCTTCACAAAAGCCTGCTTTGCATTTCTTCTTTGTACCTGAGTAGCACCCAAGTAGTACTCAAGTAACCACCAGAGGTACAGTATCCTTTTGATGAAGTTAATGTGTGCTGCCTTGATTAATTTGACTTTATGAAGTGTTTTATTTTTCTGCACTACATGAAAATGCAGTTGAATATATAAAACCTGTTCATTAAGCACTAACATGAGATTAAAGACATCCAAGATTCTTAAAGATGGCAATATTGAAAAAAGGAAAGCATCAACCATATAAATATACCTTTCCAACAATGCAAAGTGAAATATAAAAACTAACTTCAAACATTTAGCATGAATTTCTCCCACATTTTGAATTCTTACCTTCCTAATGCTTCAAGAATTATCTTGCACTTTGAGGTTCTCCATTCTTCAGGGAGGTCATTTGATTTTTTTTTTTTTTTTTTTTTTTTTTTTTTTTTTTT
>NW_020799095.1:60361943-60434662 GCF_003259725.1 Athene cunicularia
AAAAAAAAAAAAAAAAAAAAAAAAAAAAAGGATACAAAAGATGACTTCCAAACCATAAATAATATTTTTGCAGTCATGCTTGCATCCTTATTCCTGAAACCAATTTAGAAAACAATTGGACAGGGCACCCTGGGAATAAAGAATCATTTGCCATTAGACTTTAATGTGTGATTACTTAGTAATGTAATTGAAAGCATGACTGTAGCACATTGCCAGCTTTCTATTGCCAGGAGATTACATCATAAATGATACGGAGTATTTCAAATCATTTTTTTAATTCCATATTTGTTGTGACAAGAAGTTTTGCTTAACACTTGAATTCGTTTTTCTTTCTCAAATACTGCAGTATCAAGGGTTTGAGGGAAGGAGGGATGGGGGAGATAGCTCTCAGTATGTCATATTTTCTCATGTTAATCATGAAATAACTAATTGCCATGATTGCATTAGGAGATTTGTGGTGGAGGCCGGTGATGTCTGAATGTAGGCATATATAACTGACAGAGTGATGCACTTAAGGCTCTATTTGTGGCTCTGACATTGTGAATCAGAGTAAAATCTGAGAGCTAAACATGCAGCCTGTCTGTCAGAGCAACTCACTGGAGATATGTTGAGCTATACTGATTTTAATCTCCCGAAGATGTGAACCAAACCACAGGTACTCCATAAAGCCTCATAGCATTGTGTTTAAAGGCTAGATCCTCAACCAGGTAGCCAGGCAAGGCTGGGTGGACTTTTGGAGGAGTCATGCCTATTTACACCTGCTGAGAATCCAGACCATCACACAAACAAAGCTGCACTGACAGCAGAGCTGCAGAAACTCAGGGCTCCCCTTTGCATGATAAGTATTGACTCAGAAGAGTGTTTCCCTCACTTGTCTTCACAGTCTTTCCTTCCAAGCATCCCGTGACTTCAACAACTACACACCAAAAATTCAGAAGACTTTACTGGTAAGGGGAGCTTGTCCCCCCATATCATATGAGATGGCTAAGACACCCTCTGTCTATGCAACTCTTTCCTTATCCCAGTCCATCTGGTTTGTACAAATTACTGTCAATAAAAACCAATGAAGCGTCCAAGTTTTCTGGCCCACTGGGATTTTTGCCCATGTAGACTGGGGGACAAATCATGCCCTGCTGATCCTTATTCAAAGGACCTATGTCAGTACATCCACTGGAGACGCACATCCAAGAAACCTGCCCACCTAGCAGTTCCCCTGGGTATCCAGCATACATAAACACTATCAGGCAAATTCAGTAGAACTATGCTGCCACAGAGCTATCATCAAATGCTATATTATGCATATTTGACTGTCTAATGCTTTCAGATCCCCTAAAATATGCATTTCAAATTTTAAGGCCTGAGGTTCCTGGGATTTAAAAAACATTCTGACCAGAGAATTCAAGAAGAAACTGTGAAGAATCAAAATTCACAGTGATTTCCTCTCTCCTGCATCCCATTCTCACACATTTTTCATCAACAAGCAGGGAGCAAAGCCTGAGTAAGGATTCTGGCATTTGGCTCACAGGCTTTGTTTTGTCTTTATCCTGTTTTACTGAATGTCAGATGACCACAGAGGCAATACAGAACTCCAAGAACAGCGGATGTTTCCAAATGGGATTTATTGTTCGCAGGCAACTGTCTCTCTCTTCTGTCACACCACTAGTACCAAAGCCAGGAAGGAAAGAGTAAAAGAGTAACTGCAAGGTGGCAAGGAGTCTTCCCATCAGAGGCTGATTCTGGCTAACTTCCCCTCCAGTAGAAAACACAACTGCATCTTGAGAGGCCCCCTTCAACTATAGCATGCAATTCATTTTTCAAGAGCAACTTTTTATTACAAGACTTCTTATAAAACTTATTTGCTTCCCAGCTGCTTTTACATAGTTTCTTAAAACTGTTTTCACAGTATTGAATGATCGGAACAAACCAGATTACTTCCTTCTAATTTGTCCTGGTGACCTACTGTATACGTTAATAAAAGGATATTTTTTCTGCCTGTAGCTCTGTTTTCACTGTAGAAAGCTATGCCAGTTGCATTAAAATACTTTTAACCTATTCAGTTCATGATAGTGGAAGTACCAGAGCCTTCTGGGCTTTGTAATATAATAGCACCCCTTTATCACGTTGAATGGTTTATTGGAACCAGCTTTTACAGATGATTTAGTTTACCACAGTGAGGCCACTACTGCAGGGCTCCAATCTCTGTCTGGGGACTCTTCTGTAATTTTCAGTGTTCCCAGTTTGGGCTTTTTTGGGGGTGTTTGCTGGTTGTGGTATTTTTGGTTTAGTTTTTTTTGTGTTTTCTGTGGGTTTTTTGCTTTGCTTCCTTTTAACTACCTTATTCTTTTCATATAACTGCAGTTATTTGCATTCTTTGCCCTCTTGATAGGTCCTTAAGATGAGAGCTGGTTCAGATAACATGCACTTTTTGAACAGGTGATGTCCATTCATTTTCATCAAAACTAGGAATTGGTTTTATCCAACACAAGTTAGAAAGATTTGCCAACTCTATTGTATGTAGAAATACTAATATGAGAAATATTACTAGAACAAGTATCCTCATAATTCTAAAGAAAATGTCAGCCATGTCAGAGTTCTGAGACTGCACACAGACTGTGTCAGCTAATGAATGTGGTGACTTTATGTAGCAGATAGCATGAGTTAGGCACAGCTAACATAGCTCTTAGCATAAGTCTCTTAATTTTAACCTACTTTTTGGTGTAACAGAAGTAGATGAAATACAAACAGCCACCTGTCCCAAACAATGAAACATTTTTGGTGTACTCAAGGAAATAGATAGCCTAACTATTCAAATAGCCTGTTGATCATCAAGAAGCACAAAAGCATCTAGAAGTGTCTGGAACAAGCAGAGTATGAGCACCACCAATGGCAACAGTAACTCATAAAATGAGAGAAGTGTAATGCAGACTGCTCAGCAGTGAGGTATGCTCTACCCAATACTCTAAGTACATCAAGGAGTACTGCTGTAGTCCAGAGTGTCCCAGTACTCCCCAGAATGAATGCCTGTGGGGAGACAATCCTACAGCCTTACACCAGGACCATCCCACCAGCCTCTGGGAAGGGAGGAGAACCCAGGAGTCCCCATAGCCCTGCAGGAGAACTACGATAGCGTGGCTGGAACAACTACACTGGACTGCCCAACCTCACCCCCAGGCCATGGCCTCTCTCCCTCAGGACAGGGAGGTCCTGTAAAGAGTCTCTACACTGACACATCCAGCTGCACTCATGTATTATGGAATCTCTCCCCAAAACCCCCAGCAAAGTTCTGTAAATTGTAAAACTGCATGCATCTGTGATCAAAGTGTCTTGGTATCCAAATCCACTTAGCCTCTACACTGTCATTTGGTCTTAAACCGTGACACTTCGGCAGAAAAGAGCACTCCTTCCAGGGCATTTAATGGAATCTCTGCACATGATAATCTGATGCTGATCTCATAATATGATTCTGTGTCTGAGTATCTTAACAATCACATAGATGAAAAGACTCTCCCCTTCAGCTTACAGAGGACTATTCAAAATTGTCTCTCAACTTTCTAGAGTGTTTTATTATACTTACATACAAAAGCATTTTAACTGCTTCACAAATAAAGATTTACCCTGAATATATAAAAAAACATCCAAGCACTCTCTGTTACTTTCAAATTTTTTCTTAAATCGAAGACTTTCACAAGCTTTAGTGTAAGATTTGCACTGGTACCAAAGAGATGTTGGCTCCACATTCCCTCTTACCCCAAGAAACTGCAAATGCCTCTGTTACCTTGAGCTATCTAGTGGATGGTACTTGGCTCACAGTTTTATTTGCTTTTGAAGATTTCCTAAAAACACTTGCCTAGTGCACTCCTCCATCTCTTGAATAATTTTCATGAGAGACAGGCACGAGACAGGGAATTTTGCATTCTTTATCAAAGAAAACTCCTGAAAAAAAAGTGAAAAAAAACTAAGGTAATTTTGAGTTTGGTATTTTTCCCCTCCAGAAGAAAACTTCACAGTAGAAAAGTCTCAGGCCAAACCTAAAAGACTTGCTAAGCGTCCCTGTAGCACCGGTTTACAAAAGAATGGGAGGACCAAGGACATAAAGAAAAAGAACAGAGACTAATTGGATGTGACTTTCCAGAAGTATGCTGAGGACAGAAGCAAACTCCTTCAATGCAAGCACAGTGGAAGGATAAAAAGCAACAGTGACAAATAGCAACAAGGGAAATTCCAGTTAGGCATAAGAAAAGATTTCCTCACAACAAGCATGGCTAAACACTGGAACAGTTGTCCAGAGAGGCAGACAACTTTCTGCCTTTAAGGATTTCCAGATCCTTGTGTAAATGCCTGAACATCCTTATCCAAATTCCAGCAGGGCCAGCTGAGCAACCTTGAGCAGGAAGCAAGACTAGATGACCTCCAGAAATTCCCCCCAATCTTAAATTATCTATGATTATCCTATTCCATGTCTACACACTCTCAGAGAAAGGGTGATAGTAGGGATACATGGTTACAGGCTCTGCAGTCACTGGTACAAAGGTCACTGGGTACTGTCACTAGTACAGGTTACAAGCTCTACTGTCACCAAGAAAATTGAAGAAAAGCGTCAAAAAGACCAAATTACAGGCCTTCAAGAATTATTTCTACTGTCTGGTGTACAGCAATGTCTCCGTGAAGAACTAGAAGAAATCTATTGTTGACAGGATAGTGCTCTGTAAATAGCACTGTAAGCAGCTACTGAGATGGACATTCAGTAAAACTAGAAAATAGAAAAAGAATATGTGATATACATATTAAACCATTTCAACAACTGTCTTTTCTTATGAAAATATTACCCTCACATCACTGTCTAGGTCAACGAAGCTTGCAGTATCTACTATACAAGTATCAGTTGCGAACACGAGATACCCAGAGCAGAGCTAATCTAGTTTGAACTCATGCCATTTTCTTCCACTACTTGACTTCTCTGGATCAGAGGATGCAAATTGGCCTGGACTCCATCAAATCAGAATAGTTTGTCTAATATGGACAAATTTCTTCTGGTGACATGCTGGTAATTGAGACCACCAAACACATTATTCTATTGAACTCCCATCACATGTGAATCCAGGTTCACAGAATTACAAGGCAAAGGCATAATTCCAGCTGACCACAGAGCCTCTAGTATGTAAATTAGATTTGGCTAGTTCTGTGCAACAGAGCTATCAAGTGAACTGGTGAAACATACCATGAGAAACCAGATACAACAGCCTGAAGTAAACTACAGTTAGTTTGTCAAACATTATAAATACAGTTATGTTGACTTAAAAAAAATTGTCCCTGCCACTTAGTCCAATTTGGGGAATTACTTAGGAATGCTAGCTCATGGCTCAAAAGGTTTTGCCACAATTACAACACATGGAATGTATTAAGTGAATACTCCGAAATTCTTGTGGGATTTATTTTTTATTACAAGTAATGACAGGGTTTTTTATTTTCTTTCTTACAGGGTTTTGTCTTTTACTACCTGTATCTCTATACACCAAGTGTAGGCTGGGTCCTGGAGCACTCTAACCCTTCATTCTAACCCACAACCCATCAAACACCACAACCTTCCCCAGTTCAACATCTATAAACCCACCAAAACCACAGCTATATTACTGTGTGCTGATTTCTTTCTCTCACAATTGAAGTGAAACAGTACTTAGCCATCTTAGGAACACTATCTTGCTGCAAAGAAAACCACCAATTAAGCACTTGCTGATTTGAATTATCTGGGCAGTTATAGAGACACAAAGTAATCTCGTACAATGCTGGCACAGATGTCATAGGCCAATATAGCTTATCTATATCCACCTAGCTCCATTGAACTCTACAGAAATTACTCTCACTGAAGAGAGATGCCTACAAGTTTAAGATACAGTCAAGATCCCCAGAATATTTTGGATTATCAAAGAGCCTTCTGGCACATTTAAAATAAGAACAGCAACATTAGCTTCATAACCATCACTGAACTTGATAGTGGGAAATTACATCTAGAATCTGGAACTGTATCAAAAAAATTCCTGTACAGCATCACTGTATGCTCTTAAACCACTCCTAGTTTTTGCCCCAGAGACAGGATATACTTCAATGATGAGTGAAGTAATCTCTCTGTATATTTTGTGGTTAGGTTTACAATTCCCTTTGTCATTCTTCAAGATAAAATGGTACTAGCCAAAGGAAACAGTTTATATTAGGGTGGTTTGTTTGGGTTTTTTTTTCCACTTCTATCTCCACCAGAATGAAGTCTTCCAACTCTAAAAAGCCTTCCATGGAGTTGGCTGTTTTGGATAAAATGCTCCTCATTCTGGTATCCATCAGCACAGTTTTATCAGCAGCATGTAGTTTCACATTTACTACAGTGTCATAGAACCTCCTCTGAGTAAGGTTAGACTAGATAATGGTAGCTTCCTCTCTACACTTCCACTCCCAAAAATAGTTATTCTGGTAGTTGTTCAACAATGGAAAATTTCCTTAAACTGGAAGCAACACCACACTGATGGACACTAGTAGAAATAAACTAGCATTGATTTTTTTAAAAAGTTTTTTTAAAAGTTTTTAGTTTTGTTACACATGCTACAATAAAGTATCCTAATGAGCTCTCTGAAGGCATATATCCTCGAGGAAAATATGCTTAACAAACATCACCAAACAGAATTCCTTTAGCATGCTAGAAGACAGGGAAGATATGATTCCTCCACTCAAAACTCCAATTCAATGCTGTATCAACTGGCTGATATTGACAAGTCTACTCTGGTAAATTTTGGCCGTACTTGCTCCTGATAGCTCCCCTACATAAAATGCCAAAGCATGAATTTAAAACAAAGCAGATAGATAGATATAGATATAGATATAGATATAGATATAGATATAGATATAGATATAGATATAGATATAGATATAGATACAGATATAGATATAGATATAGATATAGATATATAGGTCTTGCACCACACTGGTCTAACACACTCACTCTGAGCACAACAAATACCACCTTTTATGGTTTCGTTTATGTTGCTCAGGAAGAGGTCTAAGGTTGGCCAAAATCTTATTACCTACATCTTTTTCCACTGGAATATTATCCATACAAGGCACTGGGTACTTTCAGAGACTGGCATTTCTACAACTGGTAAAATCTTTCTATAGAGCCAACAAATATTGCTAAAAACATTTAACAGCTTAATGCTGTTAAATCTTACTGTAAGCTAACAAATAATACAGATATGTTGAGTTCACATCACATCAGTGTTAAGTGTTTGGTTAATCCATATGAACTTTAAGAATAACTTCTAAAATACCTTTTTAGCCAATAATTCTCTCCAGAGTACAGCTGCCTGTGGAACTATGTAGAGCCCCACTATACGGAGGCTCTTTTTTTCAGGGAACTTGGTAGCCCTCAAAAATTAGGATGGAGACTCCATATTTGATCTGGAATCTTCACAAAACCAATATTAAGACTCGCTAATTCTTGGGGACAATTTCCTAGTGTATCTTTCTACAGTTATACTGATGGCAATCATGCACACTGAAGTCATCAAAATGCAAATCATCCCTAGCACTACATCGCACAATATTGTGAGCAGTCATGATGCAGCAGAGGTGATATAATGCATTACCTATCTAAGCAACATTTTTCTAGCTACTACTGACACTAAGCTTTGTTAAAAGTCATTCTCTCCTATGGACATTACTGCAACAGTAACAATGATAAGGGAGTTACACTTGCCTAAAAAATACCACAAAGTCACCAGTACACACAATGCAAAAGCAATTCACAAAATGTTAAATACTTGTACCCATCAAGAACCTGTACCCTTTTGCCAAGGGCCTTATTTGAAAAATACTTGGTGGTCTTGACAGTAATGATTGTCCTTTTCTTTGCCCTCTTTAGCCTGACTATACTGTAAATAATATTGGCTGATAAGTGTCACTTTAAACATTGACACTGAATATGAAGAGCTACAGTTTAAAAAATAGCAGTCTTTTCATATTTTTTTCCTTTATTGTGCGTATACATGTATCAACATTGTTACATCTCAGTTTCAGAAGCAAATACAATTAGGAATCCCCCTGGAAAGCTGCCTTTAGTTGTATCCTCACAATTTATGTCTTTGATATAGATTTTAGTGACAAGAACAGTGGTATTGATGTTACCATCTACAGCAGTGAATGAATAAACACGAAAGACTAAAAGGTTATATTTTAAATTATGAGAAACTGTTGAAGACTTTTTCTTGTATGTCATAGTCAGAAAGTCAGCATGAAATTGAACAACTCTTCTAATTTCAGATACTTCTGTGCAATTAAAGGATGATGTTTCTAAATGGAAGAATAGAATCAGTCAATAATAGACAAGTCTCTCAGGGGTTCTGGAAAGGTACTGAGCTGCTGGTAGGACAGGTTCAAATATGTACTTTTAAAAAATATAACAAAATTACAGAAATTTGATTTCACTTGCTGACAAGCTACAGCAGGATAGACACAGCACTCTTTAGTCAGACTATCAATCCAAAGCCGTTAAGGTGGACACTGTCATGAGTAGAGCGAGTGAAACAATGATTTAGGAGAGACTAGGATTTCAACTAGAATCTACCAGAAGTTTTCTGGTAGAAACTTTTTTTTTTCCCCCTAACTTCGGCAAATTGTCAAAACACGAGATTGTTTGAAGGGAAGGTTTTCAATTTATTTCCTTTACAAACTTTTTTTTTTTTTTTTTAAATATATATACAGAGCTTTGTGAATTTTCCATTCACAGCCAGAGACTGAAAGGGGTGGAGCACTGGAGTGACTTGGGAACTTGGGAAAAGAGCACTACTTCAGGAGTGGAACTAAAAGACAGCCCTTCCTGTCCATCCTGGCCCAGGACCATTGAGCATCCTCTTGTTTCCTTCCCTGCTGTCAAAAGTGCAGCAAGGGGAACAGCAAGCTCAACACTGGCTTCAGTGTGCCAACCCACTGGCAGAAAAGAAAACTTAGTAAGCAAGAAAATAAATACTATAAAAAAAGGAGTACCAACTGCATCAAGGAAGAAAGAAAGGAAAATCAGGTTATTGGCTGTTGTTGTTATGAATTGTTCCTAAAGATACTTCAGAAATGTGCTCAAGGGTGTGGCAATAAAACCTTATTAGGCCAGGAAATGAATGCCATAATCCTCTGAACATCACTTCTTGGGGACAGACATTCAAAACTAAAATAACTTTTCCCCCATATCCACTTCTTACTTGGCCTAACATACCAACAGCTAATGAGAAATTAAAGATCTATGCCTTTGGTTATTGTTGCTAATTAAAGCATAAGGTAGAACACTTCCTTCTATATCCATGACTTGAACAGGAGTTCAGCCTAAATAGGAATTACCTAAGGATTGCAGCATTTGTCCCACTATGTTACCTATAATTACTCTTAACCTACATAAATAACAATATCCCAAAAGTAAATGAGATGTCAGCCTTCAGCTTGTTTCAACAGTCTGTTCAACCCATTGAAGACACAGAAAATCTCCTCTGACTTCAAGGGACTCTGGATCAAACCCTAAATCTTTGAACTATTTTGGATTAAAGTGGATTTTGGCAGTTGGCCAAAAAGAACACAGAATTAAGAGCAGCAGAGGGGTTCCTGGGGATTGTCAGATGACAAGGGTGTGCTTAAAATTTCTCTGTGTTCCTATAGCAAGAGACTTTCTTTACAGTATAATCATATCAAGCCTGGCATTCAATTAAAAAAAAAAAAAAAAAAAAAAAAAAAAAAGAAGATGTAGTTCATTATAGGAATCTATTTGTTTTAGCATAACTATTGTGCCTCTTTAAGTGTTTGAGTGTTTATCTTAAGGGGAGAGAAAAGCTTTATGGCTAGCTAAATACATTCTTAATGCAGGTTAAAGTATCTTCTCTTTAATGTTTTTAAGGTTTAACTTTAATGTATGGTATTATTACTTTGTGGAAGAGAATTTAAATGTAATGTAGTGGAATCTAATGGCACATGATGTATCTAATCAAAGCTTAAGAGAAAGAATATGCTTCATGGATAAGAGCTGCTACTCAAATTACAGCATTTTGTATTCCTTTAAATGAATAGATGTTAAGAAGATAATCATCATTTCATGTCTGATATCTTAGTATTGTATTAACACTCACACACATATTCAGGTCACAGTTTCAGGGTCTGGGTTCCCCTCCCCCTTCCCCCCGTAATAGTCTAAGTTCTGTAGAGAAAAGTGAAGAAACTACCCTGTGATTTGTAGGGCTTGAAATTGGAAATTTCTTTCATTTATTTTTATAATTCATTCTACATAACCATTTTCAATAGAGCAGCTTCTAGATGCTGTACATTGCCGACCTGTCACTAAAACCATGGAGATCCAGTGAATGCCAATATTTTCAGTGATTTCACTGGAATGAGTTCCAGGACCACTGAACTGGATGACATCTCTTAGGCCACCAAAGCCAACCCCAGCTGTTAAGACAGACAACCAAAGCCCAGGCATGGGCTTTACATTAATGCTATCATAAATTTTTAATGTTCAATCATTGAATGAGTTAGAGGGCTTGTGGTCTGGGTTTGGATTTGTTTTTTTTTCACGCGCACTATTATAAGAGATGTTCCAGAACCTCATCTCTCAAACAGAACAGAATCTTCCTTCTAGTTTCCATCCTAATGAATTCATGGCTGGTTTATACCCATTTATTCTTATGCCAATGTTGCTCATTTTCCTTTCCATTTTTTATATCCTGACATAGAAAGACAGCAATTGTATCTTCCCCCAGAGCTTCAAGTATGAAAGGGTGTCTGTGCAGTAAAGTCTAGAGCTGAGCAGCAGAAGACATATCCACTACTGAGCTGTCCATCCTTCCTTGGGATGGTGGGATACCAGCTTCAATAATCTATTTAGTTATATACAAAATACAAATCAATCCTTGTCTAAAGATGTTACATTTTATATTGACTATATTCCTTAAAAAATATTAGCTTCACTTCATCTAAGTTTCTTTTTATTTGGGAGCTTTGGGGTTTCCTAGGGGCAACAACAGACAAACTTCTATAAGAGAATATTAGCCTTCAGATTTATTTTTTTTAATAATTTTTAGTTGTTTCCGAATAGTTATTTTTATCCACACCTACATCTTCTACAAATTCAATTCCTTTCAGTAAGTGTCTATACAAACATAAAACAATTAAAGATAAAAATAAATATGGATCATGAACATCTAGGAGAGAACAATGGAGAATGTTTTCATGAGAAAACTTGCTTTTTTCTTTTCAAGAGACTAACTGTTCCACTTCTTGTTCTATCAGTCAGTTGTGCTGTGACTGAGGAGTACCTGCATCAACAGGTACCCAGCCCAGCTAATTAAAGTGAACAAGGACCATTTCCATGCTTCTCACTTACTGATAGCTAGAAGTTATCTCTGAAAGTATGAAACAAAGGTGAACAAAGGAGAGAGCAACACAGACCTAGCAAACACACCAAAAAGCTAACAGAAGAAAAATTCCCAGCTGAACCTCTCTTCAGCTGAGGTAGGGTTAAATGCAAAAGAAACTGTAATCAAATTCAGAGGAATTCTCATCTGCTAAAAATAGTTTAATCACAGAAAGATCTAAGGCCTGCATGTTCAGAAAAGCAGGAGACAAAATATTCTAAATCAAAGACTGATTCCTTGGAGCACACATTTTAAAGTATTACCTTTGAGCAGACTAACAAGCAAGTTTCTTATTCCACGCCATTAAGAGATCCTCCTACTGGGCTGCCATCCAACTGCAATTGATACCCCTTAAAGTTCAATACCTTGACCTTCCTGACACAAAACTCTCTTCTTAATAATCCTGTCTTAAGAAACAGACAGATGAAAGAGACTGGAGAAAAAAAAAAAAAAAAAAAAAAAAAGAGGGGGGATGGAATTGTGTGCTAAGCATCAAATGTCACTTTATGGAAACTGAGAAAAGAGTGTAAAGTTTCCACCTCTTTCCTCAAGCTTGCATTGTAACTCGAATGAACAAAAATGAAGACCCACCACTTTCTTAAGCACTCTGTACTTGGGTGCTGAGTGCCAATGCTGTCTGGAAAGACAGTACTCAATCTGCTTAGGTGTACTTCCCTTAAAAATAAAACCCCAAACAAACCACAACTCCACCTCTACCAAAAAAAAAACCCCAAAACAAAACAAAACCCAAACCCAAAACACCTTCATTCTACAATCCAGAGTCCCACATGTATTTTGTATCTGTGGCTTTAAAAAGATTGTATAAAATCTCTCTGAACACCTCTGCAGATCATTCAAGTCATTGAGAACCTTCCAATAATACTTCAAAGGGATATGGAAATACATATTATACTCGCAGAAAACAGAGTAACAAACAAAAAAAAACATAAAACAAACTAACATATCGACAATGCCCCACAAACTGGGGCCTCAGAAAACTGTCCTCTCCACTGTTCCAGATATTTATAAAAGTATGCAAATCAAGGATTCTTATGCCCATCTAAGGGGCATCTTCCTCAGTGCTCCACTCACAAGTGGATGTCTGTATATGCAACAGGAAACAGTCTCTTATCAATTTTATCCCTTTCATGAGTACAGTCCCAATAACAACCTAGTATCAAGCTATTACTAATTATTATACAATCTAAACATAAACAAATTTCATCCAATAAATAAAATTCTGTAAGTAGAATGAACCTTTTAACCGCTATACATATATATCTGGCCACAAACAGCTTTTCCTTCTTACTCTAGTCCCTTGGCTTTACCTCTCTCGTAGAAGCTGGATGAGAGATACAGTCACTAAAGTGCCGGCAAGTACATTTAGACATTAGTATTTCCCACACACATATGTCAAAATGTTTAAGTGCTTAACTTACAAATTCATAAATTCACCCATGAAGGACACAAATACATTATCAATTTTACCAACATGTGAGGTGGCATAGGAGACCAATTTATTCAATCCTGTATCAAGACAAACTGTTAGAGAAGTCAATGATATTTTGGTGCAATAAAGGTGTATATACAACTTGTCACAAAATATTAAGCATATCCAATACCACTTACAAAGTCTGTGACAGAAAATGTGGGTTTTACCTTACTACCCTGAGCAAGTTGAACTATAGTTCCAAGTCCTTAAATCACCTGGCAGACCATTTGAACTGCAGAAGGTGTGAATTATGATTGACTCCTTATGGTTTCTTCCTTACTGCAGAGCTGCTCTAATGAGTTATATCTAGGATACTACCTGAAGATGGATGTTCTACAGAATTTGCAGTTGGAAGTCAATCTTGCAGTGATTCTTAAATGACTGCACGAAACACCTTTTGGGTTTTAAAGTGTGAGGAAGAAAACATGTAACATGTCTCTAGAAACTTTTGATTTTTCCAGTATTCTCTACTATGAAACACAAAATTATTTTAATAAAAGACTATAAATTGTTAATATCAAAAGTGAAAACTAGGCATATTTAGTACTGACACAGCACGTTAATATAAGCAAAACCCTTGTTTATATTAACAATATACTTATGAAACATTCATGTTTTTCTTTATAGATGTCACTTTTGTAAATATTAAGATAATTTGCACATACCAATTTCAAATAATATATTAATTGAAATATCTATGGTAAAAGGTTGTAATATCTTTTATTTGTGTTATGTTGATTCACATGTGATTTATTTCTCTTCCTCTGATCACATAAACATATAAAACCCCACAACATTTGTAACAAAATCTGTGACCCTCTTTTAGATCCTCACAAAATGCCTAAATGCCGAAGTCTAGCAATTAATAGATTCTCATTTGGACCTTTTTCTTGAAAATATTTGTAAACCATTTATTTACTGTTCTGCTGTCTCAAATAGCAACAGATTGGTAATTCTTTGGTTCCTCCCTCCATGTTGTTTCTACAATTTATCACACAAGAGAATAGCCAGCTGATAAAATGCTATCACACCAGGGATAAGGAAGAGAAAGAAAAAAAAAATAAAAATCATTACAACTAGATGCTCTGCAGAGGCAAGATTCTTCTCACCATGCATCTGCTTATGAGTGTAAAAAGTATGACTATTTCTTCATGTTAAAATACCATCAAAATCATACACAGCAAAAAAAGTTTTCTGTATATGGTAATCTGGTAAACCACAATTGCTCTATCAAGACCACAAATTTAACATTATATGTGGATTCATCTATTTTACAAGGGCAGTGTGAGCTGGAGATAGGGTGCAATCAGTTTCCATTGTAGGAACAGCAAGAGGGAGAGGGTAGAATGAAGAGTGACTCGGAAAAAAACCTTGTACCTAAGACAGAGCTGCTGGAGATCTGCAGCTTCCAGGAATTAATAAGCGCCATGAATTTCTTTCCAAAACAATTTCCTTCAAACATCACAAATTCAATGCAAGACAGGCTTAGGAAACCCAGTTAAAGAGGGATTTGGGCTCTCAACAAAAGGAGAGCTAGTGAAGGAATATCTTTCATTTAGGCTCAGTAAGGGTTGTTGATACTTGCACTAAGAACCCAAGCTGCTTTGCAGTGACAGCCTTACAAGCAAAACAAAGAATTTTCAAGTAAAACTGAGATATTTCTTCTCCTAGAAACACCTAGTCTCTGCCAGCCCAAAAGCAGCAATGAGAATGAAATGTGAATGTGATTTCCCTTGGGACTTCACGCTATTACAAAAGACAGAGGCTAGATTCTCAACAGCTTTCTAGGATCTCATGACTTCAGATCTGCTTAGGTGGTTTCAGATCTCCTTAGATGAGGATAGATTAAGAGCAGTATCTACCACTTATTTTGTCACCTAATTCAGAACAGAATATGACTCTACTTCATATATTTTTAAAATAACCAAATGAAATCTTGGGGGGAAAATACAAAACCACAACCACCATGAACTTGTTCACCATAAAACAAGAACAATGTAGTTCTTAGGATCTTACATCACCTACAGACTACTATCAGAATCATTTGCAAATACTAGAGGTGGCAGCTTGGCTCTACTGAAGACAACAAGGTTTCTGCTACTGATCTTAAGCTACTGGGGTTTCACCTCATCTTTTGTGATCTCGTGGAACTAGTGCCTGGTATCACAGCACTGGTCTGTTTAAGACAACATTCCTGCATGCAGAAGAAACCCATAATTTCTGCTCATTCATAGCATCCATAATTTGGTTCATGTAACGGAAGCCAGGGTTTAGCTAAGTTATCATCTGAAACAGGTTTAACATAGAGCCTATAATCAGCAGGATTCTTGGGAAAACAAATAGCCTTGAAAGGATAATCGCTATTTGGAAGTCAAGTTATGTAAAACATACTTCCCCCTGTGTTATTGCTTCGAGTTGTTTGATTGCACCTAGTACGTGTAAAGAGTGGAAATTATAGAATCTTCACCCCGTGTGGTTTAGGCTCTGTTGTTGTAACAGCTACTTAAGTTTTAAAGGGTTTTCTTGCCTTTTTCTTCTGGTTTTTCTTCATGCAGGTAAGAGCTGATAGGAATGAAGTAATGAGACAGGATAAAGAAATTTTCAGCCAAGGAAACTCTGCCAATTTTTTAAAACAGACGCCAATGCTTTTGGCACCTTCTTGTAGTTGAATAAAAACTGAGTCCAAATTTATCATCAAAGAGCTAGCCAGGCATGCAGATTGCACACATATCTCCCTCAAAGGAAAAGCTTACAAAGTTAGACAACTTCACAGTATCACTTTCTCTTAAAACACAGATCAAATAACCCTCCTTCCTTCTTCCCAGCACAAGACCACACTATATCTAACTACAGTATATACACAATAGTATTTATTTTTGCTCTTCTATTATTAACCATGTATATTGTACACATAACAGACAAGAAAATACATTAGAATATAATACATCCACACATTCCAGTGCGCAGCTACTATTTATCCCCAATATTCCCACTACAGAAACAACTAGAAAAGGGAGCATTAATAGAGCAACAAAATACCACTGCTTTAGTACAGACAAACTACTTCTTTCATGGTTTCATCCTGTCAGTAAGAATGCCAAAGCCTGGATCCATGTCTTTCTTCAAGCAAAGCACTTCCTCACATGTATTCTTCAAGCAATTACTAGAATTGTACAATGTAACTACAATACCACTACCCCTGGCTAGCCAGAGTCTTCAAGGTACATGTGCATTGTTGGACCATACCCAATTTCCCATATGCCTAAATTTTGTTTATAAATAACATATTCCTGCCAGTGCTTGAAAAGAAGTTAGAGATAGAGAACAGGAGGCATAGATTTCTGGGTAAAAAGCCAACAGTCTTTGTATTTTGCACCTCTATCTAATTCTCCCTTTTGTTTTCCTTTGTTCTCAGTGTCAGTCATCAGCATGGATAAAGCAGAAAAAAACATTCACCTTCCAATCTGGAACGGCAATTCTGCTACACTCCTAAAATAGGGTGACAAGGTTTTTTTAGGGAAGGAGTTGAAAAATGGAAGATATTTCTTAGAAATAGCATTTTCCTGTAAGTATAGAATTTTCTGTATGTGAAAAATATAGAAAATTAATACTGTCGTTAGTAATTTTTTAATTTCCTGACTTGAGAGTGTGAACTGTCCTCAGTCATGATAGGATTTCATTCTGAAGCTTTGTACTGCATAATCGTAATAGGTATCACAGTCATAATATCATAATATGCGTAATCATAGTATGATGAAATACATTAAAAGTAAATAGAATGTAGAATAACACTGCATTAGCATGCTCTTTTAATGGACTACACACTATATACAATGAGGCAGATCCTCAACTAGGGCAGATTGTTGTAACTCTTAACCCAAAGCTAAGAAACTATGGAGGGGGTGTGTGTGTGGGGGTGTGTGTGTGTGAAGAGAGTGTTTTGGGAATTTTGTTTTAGTTTTACTTTACCATAACTATACCTATTTGAAAATAAGAGGACAAACACATTTTGACAGTCTGATATGTGTGCAAGTTATGCATATATATATGGAATACTGAGTGTGTACATGTTTGTGTACAAACCATATGCATAGCAACTTTCCAAAGTTCTGCTTGCTCTTTTATAAAGGAGTATATTTTATAGGCAAATAAAATATTACTCATTTTTCATTATACCTATTTCAGGAAAGCAGATTGCTTCCAAAGTCACTTAATTATCACATTCATTTTACAAAGTGGAGATTTACACTTTAAACAAAAGAATCTAAACTAGCTAGATTAGGCAAACATACATTTTGTCAGTTTTGCTCAAATGTTATTAACTCAGGAGTTGAAGGTCATGCTTCATGTCCTTTTAAAACAATGGCTTTCCCTTAAATTTGTATTTCTACAGTCTCTTTCCCTTCTCTAAGATCATTTTTTAATTTCCCCTAATTTTCAGATAAATATACGCGCATACACCCCAACAGTGACTTAACTCAAGACAGTTACTTTAATAAGTTACACATCCTCTACATAATCCTTAATGCATCACATATGCAAGAGTCTCCTAGGACTATGTCCTGCCCTCCACTATGCAGACAGCTTATTATTCAAACTATGCAATGAATCATTAATGATAGGCACTCGCAGAGGGGAGATCAGAATTAAGCCCTTAGCTGGTGTGTAATATTTGCTCTCAAACTTCATCTATCAGGAGCAATGGTACTTCACTTACCATTGCCAAAAAACAAATCAGAAAAAAAAAGATCAAAAATTTATAAAGTCTATATGATTTCTTTCTGTGGCCTCTACACCATGTACTTGGGACTGGTATTATACCAAATGCTCTCCTATTTCTGCTTGTGCACAGATTTAACCTGATAGTGCTCAATATCCATCTTTGGGGAAGGGCCCATACATTGAATACTACTCTCTCTCAAACAGCCTGCTATCTGCTTGCATAAAACAAGAAAAAAATTAAGACAAAGCAATGCCTTTCTAAAAGTATAATCTAGAAGGAATACTAGAATATGAGTAGTAAGTAGTGACTCATAAATGATCCATTTAGCTTCTTCTGCTGTCTTGCCATTCATCCTTACTGCTAAGGTAGCACCATTTTTTGTTGATTTGTATGATGAAGAAGGCATAATCCCTCACTTAGTCTGTTTACCTCTAATCCATACACCTTAGCTCTTTTATCTATTCAATTTAATTATCAAATCTGAAGAGACTAGAAGAGGTCCCCTAGAAAGGGGAACCTCAAACCTATCCAGTTTTCAATTACCTGGAGACTCACAACAAGCCACAGCTCTCATTTACAACTCCTGGAAATACTTTTCTGCTACGTAAGTATATTTATTGTTATGGAAACTAGAAAAAAAAAAAAGCTTTTAGCAACTTCAACCAAGACCTGCTTCTAGAACTAGAATATTTTCTTAAACTCTACCTGCAATATTTTGCCACAGGGAGTGAGTGGCTGTGTGGTGCTTAGTTGACCTCTGAGCTCACATCACGACAACTGTGAATTAAAATAGTTGGAAAAAATTAACTGGAAAAAAATAACCAAAATTTAACACAAGAAAATGAAAAATGGTTTCAATCTTCCTTAAATGTTTTTCTTCACACAGATATTTTTGTTAATTACTAAGCACGTATTATGGTACCCAAAGACCCTTCTCAGTGTGCGCATGCACAGTTTAGGGCCAGGCTCCAAATGAATAATACAATAGCACAGTAGAGTTAGACCTAACCAACTCATTGCGTGCTGTATTTGGATTCTCTGCATTAGAAGCCTGGAAGTCTGGAAACAGTGCTTCTGCAATCCCTCCAAAAACCACTAAGGAAAGGAAACAGAAATGGTCAGAGTACTCTGCCACTATATCATGCACCCACAAAGGCCAAGCCCTGAAACCCATGTTTTAAGAGGGTTTTCATCACACCAGATCTATCAAATTTACCACACATGCTGCATAATTGATCCACATTGGTACTGCATGTTTAGATCAACTAGGTGTGCAATTAGAGTTCTCTGCATACCATGCAAGTACATTGCCCGTGGTCTTTCAATGGCTTAAGACAGCTCTGAGAGACAGTATAAACTTTCAACCCACACACCCTGCACCTGAAACTCACCCCAAACTTTGATGAACTTCAAAATCTGAATCCCAGCTACAAAATATATTTATGTATGAGATTAGAGAGAGAGAGAGAGAGAGAGAAAGAGTGAGCAATCCTGACATTTGGACCCCTCTTTGAAGGTGAAGGCAAGCAGTTACAAAAGGTGTGGATATTGGTAACGCACATTCTTTTTAAAAGCTAAAGGAATATAAGCAGCAAGGAGCTTGCAATGCTCCACAATGCAGTATTCAAATACAAAAAGGGGGAAGAATACATTTTGCAATAAAAAACCCTAGGCCTAGTGTTGCCCTAAAGTGGGGTGGGGGAGAAGGAGGGAGGAAAATTTTTAAACAGATATACATTCTAGGCATAGCCAGAAAAATTCTTTAGGAGGAGGACAGTACACTTCACTAGTAGATCTATGACCAGGGACAAGTTCTTATTGGCAGAGATAAAGTATCTAAAGAGTAGCATGAACTCCGTCAGTGCTGGGTAAATCTCATGTCTCAGCCCAGGGCCAACACCTTGAACAAGAACCTCGCTTGTTCAGTTCCAGTAGATGATGGAATTGAGCTGAGAGGGAGAAGCCTGTGGGATCTACCACTTCACAGAAAGAACTTTTCTGATAACAAAGAACTCTGTGGACTGCTGGACAAATCCTAAACCACACTGTCTTAATGGACAGACACTACACTGCTGACAGATTAACAGATTTTATAGAGAGAGATGTTTTGGACCTAAACGCCTAACTGAGTCCTCCTGGTGAGCCCCTCCTGAGTTTATTCATCTGCTACCAAACATGAGACAGCTGACAGGTTTTTAAATGATGAACTCCTATGGGTCACATTACTTAATTATACAGTACATCCAGGGATACGCACATGGGTCTTTTATGGTAAATGATATGACTGTCTTAAAAACTCATTAATATGTCATTAACCAAGCAGACATTTACTAATTAAACAATTAGCCCCTCTCTTCTATTCCTTTGTTCCACTCCGAGATGCTCATTTACTACAATCCCCACTCAGTTTTTTTTTTTTTCCTCTTTTAATTTATTTTTAGGGAAATGTATCTATAAAACATTTCCTTTGCTTTTGGCTCAGTTTAGTCAAACGGGAAACCAAAACAAAGTCTAGATTCCCAGCTGGTGAGAATCAGCTTTATCTCATGGAAGTCAAAGGAGTTATGGTGATTCACCCCACCTGAGGATTTTGCTCCAGGCTTCCCAAATACAAGTAATGTATTGATTTCAAATGCATGTCTACTGTCAATATGTGGGCTTTCCTGTCCAAACCAATAGTGATTTTTACAAAACTTCCAGAAGTGCATTCAACAACCACTCTGAGCTGCATAATTATTAAATGCAAACAAAACCTCCAACACCAATAAAGTAAGTATAAATATGCAAAGATCAAGGCCTGGAAGCAGATCATTCTGAATCACCATATGAAGTTAAAACACCAAAGCAGCATGCTGTATTCCTGCCTTTGAAATTCAAAGGATTTTTAATAATTTTACTTGAGCTGTTTTCTGCTGATAAATGTAGTTTGATCATGTTTGATGTGTTTTAACTGTGTTAAACTCTGATACAAAGAAGGATTATCAAATATCTCAAACTGGAATATATTGAGTTTCATTTTGGAAAGAAATCCTCCAATTCTCCTTTATGATCAAAAGGTAAACAAAAATGTATTTCTACTCAAATGGCCATAATTTTTATTGTATATACAGTAGTTCTACTAATATACAAACATCTTGCATATATAGGCTGAAAGAGAGAAAGCAAAAGGGAGGTTTCTTTTACTTCTTACATGATAAGCATTCTAATTCCTACAGTTTTATTTAATCTTACTTGTGAGGAAAGTGTCGTTCAGAAGCACTGGATTATTTGCAGAGTATAGAAATGGTTCAACTAAACACTGGCAAAGGGAGAAAGTCTTTTCAATGACTCTTCCTCATAGTGATACACCATGGAGATTTACACTTTGCCTCTGATTCTTCCTGCACTATTTCTTCACTCAGAATCACACTAAACAACAAAAGCAAGTCAGGTCCTAGAAAACGGGGGGATCACTCATCTATATAAAATTAAACTTTACATAGCAAGAGTGGACAAAATCGTTCTCTTGGCTTTTCACCTTCTCTCTCAGGTGGGCAATCTGTGGCAACTGGAGGCTGGTATAGTCCACTAGCGTAAATTACCAGGGATGATGAACTAGCTTCAGAGTAGTTAAGAGTAGCTTACACCTTAGCATTCACCAGGACCCAACAGGCCATCAGAAAAATACCAATTACCACAATGGAAGATCTGGCCCAGAAGGTACGAGGTACTATGTGAACAGACAAAATTAATCCAGTTTTTAAGAACAAATAAACTTGAGAAAATTCTTGCCTAGGAGAAGGGTTTTGTGCACAGCCATGAGACAGAAGTCTTCCATATTCTCTGTGGACAAGCATAGCCCGCATAATGATAACAAAAGCTTCTGCCACACTACATTACCTCTTCTTGAACTGGAAGGGCAACAGTGAGGGATCTGGGAAAGTCAGGTCCTGTCCTCACTGGCTGGAGGTTGTGACTCCTGCCCAGTCACACATTTGAAGCCAGCAGCCCTTTGAAGAGCAAAAGTGGTACTATTCTTGCTGATTTAATTCTGTGGTCTATAGTGGATCAGATAAAGCAACAGAAACCTCCATCACACATTCAATGTCACTGACTAGAGGTTCACTGAGGCCATCAGGCCACCAGCAGAGCCATAGCATGTTTTCATTCACAAATACATTACAGCCTCCATGCTTAACTACAAAACAGGCAGCATAGTATTACTACACAAAGTCTGTAGCAGGCTAGACTTCTCTCCTACACAATACCTATGAGGCAATAATCACATGGTAACATCTATTTTGCAGCAACCAGAGAGTATAAAGAAGCTACAGCCCAAATGAAAATTGATCTCTAAGGATAAAGTCCCTGATTTTCAGAGTATGGGTTTTCTTCCTAAAGTGTCACTTATTTAGAGAACAAGGGCAGTGTGAGAATGGAGACACGCAGTATGAATTATATGCAAACCATTAATAATTTTCATAGATTTTCAAGAGGCATTTAGATGGAAGTAATATCTGTCTTCTAGTGACCGATATAACCAGCCAGGCATCTGCATGTAAACCACACCAGTCACCATTTGCTACTGGACAAGCCACCCTAATCCCACAATCAGGTAGTAATTAAATACCATGACAAAACCCCACACCTCAAATCTTCATTTTCATCACTGCCATGCAGACAAGAACACACAGGCAAGGAAGCTGCAACTCTACTCTTTAATACCTGCTGTATAGAAGTACAAATTTCCAGAACTGGAAACATAGAAGAGCAAAGTAGTATTTGCGTGAGAAAGATTTTCATAAAGGAAAGATCAATCCCCCCTCCACCGACTGAAGAGAAAATTAATTACTGCAGTTGGCAGAGGATAAATGATTCCAATTTACAGAGTTGTGTAATTATAGCAGCTGCAGAGTTGAAGACTGGATGCTAACTTTGAACCTCCACCCCAACATGACATTTCTACTTGCGTTTAGTTCTGCCACTTGCGAGCATGTTGAAAGTTCTCTCACTATGTCTTTATAATTATATGTTGGTTCAAAAATAATCATTGGCTCCATTGCATAGATGAAACCTTATCATCTGGTTAGCAAAAGGTATGCTGTATCATCTTTGAAGTGCTGAAATCCCCACAGTGGAAAATTTATTAGGGGAAAGTGATGTTATGGCAACACAATTAATTCTGCCACAACATGTAGAACTGTTAAGAATTAAGGATTCAAAGAAGAGTTCAAAGGAAGAAAAATACTGTAAGTCAAATCATAAAGTATAACCTTTGTATAAAGTCTAACAACACTATATTGTACAGAGCCATCTCAGTGAGATATCTAGGTTAAAAAAAAAAAAAAAAAAGAATGGTTAAGGAGATGGGGAAACATCTTTAGTGTTTTGGTTTGGTTTGTTTTTTTTTACATCTTTAGTGTTTTGGTTTGGTTTGTTTTTTTTTTTTTTTTTCCTTTTCTCATGGCAGGTTGTCAGTTATGCTTCTATAGAGAATTCTGTTCTCTTTTTGAAGCCAAGAGGAAAGTTTTTAATCTCATCGTTAACTTTAATCCTTTAAAATATGTAAGAGATTTAGACATGAACAGGGTAAATTTGGCAGAAGATCCTAGCTATGGAAGTAAGGTAATTTCTTTCAACTACTGATTGCCAAGGGAGTTCAAAGTCTGCCACCTAAACTATCTATCAATTCCAGCTACAAGCTGCAATCTACTGATTTTTTACATTTCTTTCTATTGATCAAAAATATTTTTAAAAGTCACCAGCTACAAATGAGTGAAACAATGTGATTATTACATACAGGGATGGGGGCTCTCTAGCACTGTTGCTTTTTCCAGAACAAATGAAGAATTAAAAGATGCTTTCTGAAGCAATACAAACAATAGCATCTGTGGTGACTATTTATTTTATGCACCAACAACAAAGGAGCTAGTCCACAAGAACAGTTTCAGAAAGTCTTAGAAAATTTGTAACTGATTCAAACACTCAGGTTTTAGTACAAGGAGACTATTTTGACTTCAACAAACTGAGTTTTACCAACTAAAGGTCACATAAAGCTCATCTACCAAGGCAATGTACTTATATTCCATTAGTGAAATGGAAATAGAGAAGCCACAGTATGACTTTTTCCCCTAAAGTACCAGTACATACATATACACACTGAAAACACTGATTCACCATACACTACTATCAGGCTACTACAGTTGAACTGAGGTCAAATCCCATGGTATCCCCTAAAACTATGTTTCTGTTCTGCTGAGCACTTCCTAATAGGAGTAAAACCCAGTTTGGTTTCTGTTTGGTTTGTTATTTTGGGTTTTTTTCCTAAAAAAAAAAAAAAAGAAAAGTTACAGAGTTACAGCAAAGATAGGAAACTAAAGAAGAGATTTATGTGGGAAAATGACACAAAGAACAACATACCTTAACTAAAGTTACACAGAAATCCTTTAAAAAGCTTACCATTAAGCCAAATAGCTGAAACCTGCTTCTTTTGGTTATGGTCCACCTCTGGTTTTAATCATCTGGGTACAAATCTACCAGATGAACTCAACTAACAGATTTACACCTCTCTATTTCAACCACCCTTATTTATTAGGCAAATTTACACTGTTTTAAGTGCCATTGCATTAACAAACCTGGAAGACAGCGGAGGCCTGTTTTAAAAAAGAACTGACTCAAAATGATTAGAAATCTCAGGTTTTGGCCCTATGAAACTATGGTACAAAAGATGAAGCAATTATATAATCAGATGGGCTTGGCCTTGTCTACTTTCTGATCAATTCAACATGCGCCAAACCCATGTCATATGAATGAAAAATCTAATCCAGAATGAAATGACTATGTCATAAGAATTAAAGACTAATCCAAGAGGGTCCACATCTGTTCTCAGTCACGTCAGACTCAGGACAAACTGAAATGCCATTGAACTTAATCCATTTTTATATCAGTGCTAATAAGATTAGGATTTAACTTCCTCTCCCCTCTCTTAAAAAATATACAGTGTTAGCATAATTACAAATCAATATGGATGAAAATAAACAGTGCTGCAGTAATTACTGCAGATATAATAATCTTTAAAATACCATAAAACAGTTGTTTCTATTAGAGCTAAGGTGCATACGGTCCCATTGTACAGATATAACACATAATTATTACACTTAAACCAGTTTTTGCCAAACTTTTAAAAACATGACAGGAAAGATCAAAAACACTGATCCTGACTATAAACATTCTGAAAATCTTGAGCAAGCATTTGGTATATTTATACAAGTTACACACTTATAGGTTAAACTTACATAACTATATCCAACTTAGAATATAGGAATCTGTATTAATGAAAAACTTCTAGAGAATTCAGTAAAAATTTTGCCTGAATAAGGTATTCAGAAACTCTCAGAGATATACAGAAGCTAGTTTTATCAGAGTTCTGTCACAAACTAGTCCAAATCACTGCAAAGTCAATTCAGTCAACTCTGGAACACCCCTCTTTATTTAAAAATAGTTTTATCCTTAAGCAAACATGAAAATAGAGAACATTTAAACAAAATGCTTTTTACTTTGCCTATAATTTTCTATTAGCCCTGTTATTATTGAGGGCTTTTTTCCAAGCTTTCATCCCCACCACTGGCAGTCTTCTGTAGCTGGATTTTGCTCACCTTCATAATACCATGATTTGTTGCCATGGAAATTATTGCTATGTCACAAATAGAAATTTATGCCGTTGTGGAAAGAAACAATATTCTAACCTAGAAAAGCACAAATAACTAAAACTGGAAATTGACAAAAAATAAAGCAGCTTGCTGTGAAAACTAAGCTAATGTTGAATTTGGAATAAGAAAGAGGCTTGAGCACATTTGCAATTTTAAGCTGTTGAAAAGTCCTTGTGTGCATGCAGGACACGTTAGATACACAAGAGTTTTCTGGTTATAAGCTTACTACCTCTTACTGTATTTAGTCAGAAAAGAAAAATAGATCTATACTAACTGAGCAGAATTAAGTTTAAATGGAAAAAGAAACCAGTATATTCCTGAATCAGAGTCAGGTTCATTTGAACTATATATTAGTTCCAAAACTGAGAGTAGAGACAGTTGTAGCACCTGTGTTAGAATTCTGTGTCCTCATGTTTCCTATATAGCTGAAAGAAAGGAGATTCCTTCAGAAGGCTGGTTTTAGACATTCCAGTCAACACTCACAGCACCTAAACTAGAGTCCTGTTCTGACATTCTGGAAGGAGAACTGGGCTTTTTAATTATTTTACTGTTTCTGTCTCCTATTTTTCCATATGCTCTTTAGGAATGCTGCTGGAATCTGTTGAGGCCATATCCACAATGACAACAGAAATAATTTTGAATGCTTATTGATCTACTCTGTTGGGATTTTTAATCCTCTATAATAATATGAAGATCATCTGTGTGATCTCTTTCAGAAGTGAAAATATTCACTTCTGTTATTCTGTAGATATTTCTTCTCTCCTATTTTCCATTTCTGCCTAGGAGATTCCTTAAAAGTCTGCACATACCATTCTGGCTCTTTACACTATAGCGCTAATGAAATCTAGACTGAAAATTTAGAATCAAATCACTTCAGATTAAAAAAAAAATTCTATAAAAATCTTTTTCAATAATGTGCTACTCGTACTGTTATCCTGCAAGGATGCTTTTTAGTTGAAACAAGCTAAGTCTTATAAACAAGAACATGAACCAGAGAATAAAGACTGCTAGAGGATCTGAACCTGCAAGTTCAAGAAGTGCTAGTGTTCAGATCTTCCAGACAAGGACTATTTTTCATTTTTCTCCCTGAAGCCATCACTATGAAGAAGGAACATGGAGGTTTGATTTTCCCTAGTTTTCCTGCAGATCCTTGAAAAACGAAAGATCAGGCTCCTTAATTCTTTTGCCATTCATCAGAGATGAGAACTGGATATGGTTAACATACAGTAAGGATGCTCCATCTCTGTGAAACTGGAGAACATCATCACCCTTGTCCTCGCACATTATCTTGAAATATGACCTCAAGATATAACTAGTAATAGATTTCATTGAAGGAAATTTATTCCTCCTCCTTTGTTTTCTTTACTTTCCTTTTTTTTCATCATAAAACATGAGGAAGGGAAAAAAGACAAAAAAAGCAGCTAGAAGGTCAAAAAAATGCAGATTATGAAGACTAAAATTATCCTATTACAAACCTCAAAATAGCAAATAACCTCACAAATAAAGCTTTCTGGTTTGTTTCATTGCTTTTGTTTTTATTATTGTCATTTTCTCAGTTAGACTAATTCAGCTGACTAAGATTTTATTCACACAAATGTTTTCAGAAAGCTTAAGAATGGCAAAGGCTTGCCCAAATAAATATTCATGAAGGCATTCCCACCAGACATGGTCTCACAGCTGAAGAAAGACTTTTATTATTATTCATACACTGGGGGAGATGAACAACTATATTTCTGAAAGTTTGCAAAGATAAAAAGTCATCTTTTGTATAAATGACTACCCTCTATCCAAGAAATTAAAAAAAACAGACTGTAACTTTGATGAGCCAGCTCCTGAGACAAATCACGAAAACCAAATGACAAATTCCATTTGTCAGGCGATCAATATGGTTAATGTTTGATGACACAAGCAATTGTCTAAATAAATTAAAGAGTCCACTTAACCATCAATCTTAAAATAAGCTAACATTGACTTCCAGAAGCATCCAGCCTCTCTGGCATGGAACTGAAGGGTAAGATGCTGAAAGACAGCCAGCAAAGCAGGAATGCCAGCTGGGGAGGAAAAAAAGCCTTTTTTGGCTGAACTAGAAATTATGGTTAATATTCTTGGTGAAAGAGCTTTAGTAGAGCAGAGAAGGGTAAAATACTGTAAAACAACAGAGAACACTGGAAAATTGATAGAGTTGAAATAGCATTTATGAACCACTGAATGGAAGAATAAGAAAATAAGGCAGCAATCCTAGACATTATCAGCTACAGGATACATAAACACATTTATGATTTATAATATAAAAGTATTATCATACACTTCTTTTATTTTGCAGTGAAAAGAATTCAAGGTACTTAGAGCATGAGACATTGCTTTGCCATCATAAGAAAGCATCCTCTACACACTAACACATGAAGGCTTTACCTGTCCTTCACGGAGTCATTTTTGCAACAGCTGTAATGTGTACCACTTCTTTCACTATTATCATAAAAACACATACTAGTTTTAAAATAGTTCACTTACTGCAGCACACTAGAACCTGCAGTCTGGAAGTAAATAAGAAACCTAACAAAATGTCACAATTATGTACATTTAATACAGATGATGAGAATTTTTTTTTTAACAATGGGTATTTATAATGATCTGGTTTGGTTCATAGTACTCTCATATTTCTTTGTTAAGCTTATATAGTTACCCGAAGCTTTGTATTTTATGCTTGTTTTCTTTGGCCAAATAGTGTAACTGACAATTCTTTTATTAGGAATACATGTAAAGGCACAAAAAAGTTAATGTGTTTCTTATGTTCCACCATGGTTTCTCCTAAAAATCCACCTTTTAAAGTTTTTTTTTTCTGTTAATGAAAGTGGAACAGTCAAATTCAATATTTTAAACACATGGTCCACAGGAAACTTCTAAGGTGACTAAGAAAAAAGCTTAGCATCAATAATAATAAATTCATTACAAAAGGGTTTGGACATTTACTTGGAAATGTTGAGAGATCTGAAAATCAAAGAACTTCAAAAACAATGGCAAAAATATCAATATTCCTTAAAATACATGTAAGTATCCTCTTTGAGGAATATGTAATATTAAACAGTTGACAATGACATCAAAGCCCAATGCAAATTAAGTCTTCATTATTGACCTGATTTCTGTCTTAAATCATGTAACAATCATGCAAATATTCACTTCAGGAGTCTCTTTAACTTTCACAGAATTACAGCAAGAAGCAAGACACGCAATTATACAAAACAAAACTCCTTGCACATGTCAGACATTTTTTAGCAATGAGGATTTTCTCAAGAGATTGCAATTTGCTATAGAAACATCTTAATTTTATCACAGGTATTTTCAATGATGAAAGCAAAACAAAACACTGTATTACAAGTTAGTGTTATTGTGAACTAAAATATTTCTGTTCTGGTTTTGTTAGGTATCAATCTGCACCTATTGTGTAGCCCACAGTCTAACATAAAAGCTGCTGTCCCCATTCTCAGTGGGGACTACATGGCCTATGCATTGATCACACAATGTGAACCATCATGGGAAACCTAACAGCACTGATAGGCAAAAGTGAACGAAAACAAGGCAGCTATATGACAGCTCTCATGCAGCATTATAGCAATTTGGGCAGATACAGTGTAGCACTGAAGCAAAACCTGTGGACCTTTCCACTTGCAAGTATTTTGCTATTTTTGTACCAGTTCACAGAATCACAGAATCCTCCAGGTTGGAAAAGACCTTGAAGATCATCCAGTCCAACCATTAACCTAACACTGACAGTTCCCAACTACACCACATCCCTCAGCTCTATGTCAACCCGACTCTTAAACACCTCCAGGGATGGGGACTCCACCACTGCCCTGGGCAGCCCATTCCAACGCCCAACAACCCGTTCTGTAAAGAAATGCTTCCTAATGTCCAGTCTAAACCTTTCCTGCTGCAACTTGAGGCCATTCCCTCTTGTCCTATCGCTTGTTACTTGGTTAAAGAGACTCATCCCCAGCTCTCTGCACCCTCCTTTCAGGTAGCTGTAGAGGGCGATGAGGTCTCCCCTCAGCCTCCTCTTCTCCAGACTAAACACCCCCAGTTCCCTCAGCCGCTCCCCGTACGACCTGTGCTCCAGACCCTGCCCCAGCTCCGTTGCCCTTCTCTGGACACGCTCGAGTCATTCAATGTCCTTTTTGTAGTGAGGGGCCCAAAACTGAACACAGGAATCGAGGGGCGGCCTCACCAGTGCCGAGTACAGGGGTCAGATCCCTTCCCTGTCCCTGCTGGCCACGCTATTGCTGACACAAGCCAGGATGCCATTGGCCTTCTTGGACCCCTGGGCACACTGCTGGCTCCTGTTCAGCCGGCTGTCAATCAGCACCCCCAGGTCCCTCTCTGACTGGCAGCTCTCCAGCCACTCCTCCCCAAGCCTGTAGCACTGCTGGGGGTTGTTGTGGCCCAAGGGCAGCCCCCGGCATTTGGCCTTATGGAAACTCCTCCAGTTGGCCTCAGCCCATGGCTCCAGCCTGTCCAGGTCTCTCTGCAGAGCCTCCCTACCCTCGAGCAGATCAACACTCCCACCCAACTGGGTGTCACCTGCAAACTTACTGGTTTTGTTCAAAACAAGACCAGACTTCTACATAATGTCCCACAGGACTAGTGTTCCACTTTTTATCTCTGCATGGGGCTAGAAGAGAGTTTTGATGTATCAGACAAAAAGAGTGCTTTGTTTAATTTGGGCAAGGGGGAAAAAAACAACTTTCAATTCATTTGCAAATGAATTTCTGCTTTATAAAGCCTCAGGATTCTGCTAAGACAAAGCTCCAATGGCCTGTCATCTGTTCAAGTTCCTGAAGCTTGAGTAAAGTTTGGCCCAGGTTGGGACTTATTTTACTTTTTTTTTCATTGCAAGCTGTTTATGTTTAGGACATAACTTTATTGTTTTTGTGTTTTTATCACTCAGGACAATTTTCTGTCACCACCAAAAAAGGATGAAGGACATCAGTGAGCTTGTGAAGGTGAACTGCAGTTTGTAGGCTATTACGTATTTTACGAGGTCAATTAGGGAGATACAAATTTCAGATTAGATATAATTTTATATCTTAATTTGATTACAAATATAATTATGTTCTCCTCCTCAAGATATTTTAATATCAACATAATAAAGCCCTATTTTTCATTCAGTTTGATTTGCCTGAACACAGAAAGTTAAATGCAGCCAGACCTATATCCCATAATGTATCAAGGGCCAGAACAATAACAATAAATTCATGTTAGGGTACTTCAGGGTAAAACTGAAGAGAACCTCCACACTTAGTAATGAACTGAATGGTATTTCAGATATACTGAGAATGAGGGTGTATCTGAATTCTTCTTCCACTACTTTTCAAAGCATAGGCATCTCAGTCCATCTGGCTCTCCCAGAATGGGTACCCTGCAGAAGATAGTATCCTACCACTGTTCTCTTGGTCAAGTAACTGGAACACAGTAGTGCTGGCATTCACCTTTTGATTAGCAACGTTCTGATCAGCAGGGTCCCTTGGGAAATGGAAAAGCCATTTTCAAAAGCACTCTCTTGAGCATGAGGGAGCTCAAAACCACATCTCCAGAGAACACTTTCAGCACTAAAATACATCTTGTTCTAGAATCAGGAATTTTCTACCTCTTTCCATTTGAGGCTATGAAACTGGACTGGTAGAAATCCAGATTCACTGGCTCAGAGACAGTAAGTGGCTAGAGCATCTAAGTGAGGGTGAGAGGACCTGAGTTCTATGTATTCTCTCAAGCACTAGTTTAATGCAAAATGCCAGTGCATCCAGCCTGCTCGTAATATGCCTAATGGAATCTCTCTTCCAGGGACCCATGTGAAAGAAGAACCGGTTTCTGCATCCCAAATGGACTTAATTTAAGGGATATGCACTGACATCATCAAAATGCCCCAAGTTCTCAGCAACTGTGGAAGATGACTACTAGTGCACTTGGGACACCAGAACAACCATAGGCAGGTACCTTACAAGTTCAGACATCTGCAGTCCTAGCCAATAGATGAACAGAGACTTTCTGGAACACAGTTTGTGATTTCAGATTGCTGTGTCTTATTCATGCTCCTAAAATTAATTACTGAATCTAGCCCAAAGTGTGCTTGTACTTTCTCTTGGGGCATATTCAGGTACCAAGATGGGCAACAGCACATCCCTGACCTCAGTCATTCATAATACAGATCTTATGTCCCATGGAAATTTTGGATAACACTGCTCCCACCAAATTCTGTAGCAAAATTCTCCATTGCTTCTAACATGAGCAGAAACAGGTACCTATTGTTTATTATTATGTCCAAGTGCTGCCCTTGAGTTATAATTTGTGGGAAGAAGACATCACTCCAGAAATATAAACAAATGAAAAATCTGTCTAAACATCTCCAGCCCTGACATTATTACTTTCTATCACCAAACTCATCCTTAAAGTAATCTATTTTCATGCTCTTCTACAGCTTTTCACCAATTCTTTATCCATTGCTGCACAACAAACAGCCTTAAACTTAATGGGTTGCATGACTTTTATTTCCTCCCTATTCACTGAATTTCATCTCTGAAGTTGCCACAGGTTTTATACTTTTAACACAAATATGCTTGGAGTTGTGTTTGTGCCTGGAAAATTGGAAAATATCCACCCTTAGGCTATATTATATGCATATGAGGACCTAATACTATTTAAATAACAGTTAAAACCACAACCTTCAAATACAAAGCCAGCTATTAAAATATTGCTGAAGGCAATGTGGCAAGGTTTATACTAGTTTTATGCAAGACACAGAAACAGGAGAGAAGGTTGTGTCACTTGAATGACTACACTGTACTCCTCTCTATTTTCTAATTATCACAGATCTAATCAGCTTGTTTTGTTTGTATATTTTGCAATAACCTTTCCTATTCCCCTTTTTTTTTCATGGAGGAGAAGAGATGAATATATATGACATAGTAAGTTTAAAAAATATGAGCTACATGGAAGACAGAACAGCAACTAAGATACTGTGATTAATTTCATAGACTTCCAGTAGGAAGTATTTAGTTTATCGGCACATAGTAAATGAATATTAAAATATGCATACCCCAAGGCTACAAGTGAAAGTAGATAACAGCTGTTGGTCTAAAATGTAGTTCCATAATGCAGAGATTGGAAGAAGCTTGTAATTATGAATTAAAGCTAGAACAGAAAAAAAAAATACAAACACAATATGAAGATACTCTTTAGCCCATACCATTTCAAACCAGTTTTCTTCATTAAAATAATGGAGGGGAGGAGAAAAGATTGCTACTATTGGGTTAAAAAAAAAAATCTGAGTAAAATCAGTAATAACTAGCTAATTTTAGCTCATGTTTTTAAAAATAAACATATCTCAAATTTAGATCAACAGAATTTCATAGCAGACAGTTAAAAAAAATACCACTGTCTACTTTAATGAGATTTAGCTTTGCGTAGTAAACTACCCTTAAACTACGTAGTATACTACACTTACACATGATATCACAGAGCTGGAAAAGCAGGAAAATAATCAGAGTCAAATAATCTGTTTCACTGCATTAAGTATACTGGTATACTGTTGGCTAGTCTTACTCCTTTTACTCAGTTTGCTGTCATTATGCATAAAATATGTAAGTTAATCTGAAAGACGGAACTATGTCTGGCATTGAAAAAGATGTTTATCCACTCCATTTTATCTTCAATTACATAGTGTAGCTACTGGTTTTAGTTTATGCCTCAAAATTTTCAAATCTCTTGCCCTATGAGAAGTCATTAACAGTGCATTTAAAGTAGAGTTTTATGGAAGAAAAGAAAGAGGAGAGCATTTTATATACAAAGTCTAAGCTAAAACAGCCTAAAAAGATCCTTTTTTTTCCCCATCAGGCAAAAGTTCTCCAAAAAATAAAAAAATATAACTCTCTTGACAGATCTATTAGTTGGATTTCACTAGCAGCAGAAGATGCAAAACACAACTTAAAAGTTTATCCAGGGCATGGAGGGGAAAGAGGGGAGCATTTATACAACTTAATTCCAGTGCAAAAATCATAGGGCTAATTTCCCTGCATACTTTATGAAGAAAGATAAACTCCCCAGAAGCCCCAGAAGATAATTCATACCAGTCTTGTTGCTCTCAATCATCTGAGAGCTCTTCTTTCCCTGTTGCCTAAATCTAATGCAGGTATATGAGCAAACTAAAGTATTAACATCCTCCCATAACATGACATCCTTATTGTTACTAACTACAGCACTATATGTTTACATGCTACATCAGAAACCTTGTCACAGCCTTGCACCAGCTCTGCCATTGGAGAACCACAGAGCTGGTGTAAGAAGATGGATCCTCTTCACTTGCATCTGCAGTCACAAAATTATGCAGCAACTATGTCCAAAGAGCTGTGGCAGCTGCATGTAATTTAGCTTACTTCTCAGCCTTTTTGCTTGAAAGCCATAATCACACCTATGACTGTAGCACAGTCATACCTTGAACATAAAATGGGTACAAACAGACTAGGGATTATAAGGAACCAATATGACCTCAAGAATGATAGTTAAAAAAGAAAAAAAAGATTATTTGGTCCTACTTCATTCAAATTACTTTTTGCGAGTTAATAGAATTTTGGAAACTTGACTTCTGATACACTACAGATTTTAATTTTAAAATCACAAGTAATTAAAAGCACTAAATTTCAAGAGTAACACAGTATTCATCGTAATGTGAAAACAAATTTTGACTTGACCTAACAGGTAGGCCGTCTCACCAACAAATGCTTCTCACTGTACTATGGTTAGGCTTTCCATTCAGCTAGGGAGATGCCCCATTACTTTTTCAAGTCTACATAGATAATTTCTATGGTTTCTTCCTATATTTTTTTTTCCTTGCTCCTCCCTGGTGTATATTTCACAATTATAACAGTAATTCTTCCCTAAATGTCAGTGACTTTCAAGAGACTCAGGCATCCATTGACTAGTATACTCGTAAAATGAAAGAAAACGGAAGAGTCTTTAGGAAACCCATAAGTTTTAAAAAACTATTGTTAAAATGTTTAAATTTTTCTGGCTTACATGATTTTATTTCAAGAGTCACTACAGAGCTCAGATGAGTCACCATATCATATCTTTGTTTCATGTCATCACAATGTCAAAGCTTGTTTATGATATTAGGAAATATTGCTTAGAAGAACCGCATGAGTTTTTAAACTTTGTCCTGTTGCTTTTGTCTTCTTATGATTTCTAATAAGTACCTAATTTGTAGAGGACTCAAATTCAGCATCTCCTTTAGAGAAGAATTTTAGTGAGAATGAATGAATTTTTAAACTATTATTGATTATGACACGGCTAGTGTAAATGGATGAATTTTATATGAAGCAGACACTGTGCACGCACTTGATATATATTGATAAGCAAAATCAATTAGCTACTTGTTCTTTAGGACTAGAAGGTTTACTCTATTGGATTGTTCTTACCAAATGATTGTTTGATTAAGTTTTCTACAAAGAAAAGAAAATACAGTGACAGAAATTAAATTACAGAAATTTAGTAAATCTTTGCAAGTATTTTACAAAATACCATTCTTTACTTAATAAAGGGCAAGCAACATATTTTATGATTTCCCATTCATTCGACAAAGCTATGGTGTTTGTAATTGTGTATATAAAGTCATCAGTCTTGTAGAGCCGTCTTTAGCTGAGCAAGCCCCAAAGCATCCCGTCCATTCTGCTCAGATCTGATCAGCATCTTTATAGTTTATCAGCCTTGGGGTTCAATTTTGTTTTGGATGCTTTTATAAATGAGCACAATCACTGGTGAATCTGTTCTTCCAGATTGCAAAGAGAAAAATCGAGAGAAGAACTTTAGTAGATTACTGTGTCACTGAGGATAAAGTACAAGCACAAATGCACCTAAAGTAGTCTCAGAGATTATTTCATTGGGTGTACATTTTCAGTTTTATTTCAGTAAAATTAGATGATTGTCTTAGTTATTATTGTTTTTGAAGCTATATTCTGTCCCCAGGCAAGGTGCATGATCAATGCACTATCTAGCAAAATCAATTTGTTGCAAAGTACTATTTATTTAAAAAAAGGAAAGAGGGGGAGAGGAGAGTAATGCATAGCAAATGTGAAAATGATTATAAGACTTTCTTCTAGTAAAGCTGAATTTTATCATTGAAGCATGGAAGTTAAGAAATAATATCACTGATTTCACAAACCCCGTACAAAACTACTTCTATATACATTTTTAAACTTTAAGGTAGCCAGTGGAAAGCTAGCATTGAGTTTTGTGGCTCCTTTTATTTTTACTACATGAGATGAGTTTCCAACAGTAAATTAATGGGACATATGGTCCTCCTCTGCCATACTGATCAAGTGTTCCATTTTTACATAAACAGGACACAGGAAAGAATACATATATTATAATATAAAAGAAGGTTTGGTTTGGTTTCTTTTCTATAGCTATAAAAAATCTGTACTTGCTATGCTTTGTTATTCAAGACATCATCAATATCACTGAATATCTGATGGGTTAAGGGGAATGTGATTTTCTCAAATAGCAGGAAGGCTGCAGTCTCATGACAGATAGGGTCAATTTTGTTTTCAGAAGCTGTTGATGCTCTTGTGTTATCTCTGTCATGGCCACCATATTAGAAGCATAGTGGAAATCCATTATCTGCAATCTCAGTCAAAACATTTGCCATTCTGAATAGTTGTAGGCAACAGAAGCTTCCAGTCAGTTGGAAACTGAGTATTCATATGTTTAGTGAGAAAAAGACTTCATTGAAAATGGATAATTAGAACTGGTCAGAGTTACTATCACCTCTTCATTCAGGATCATCATCAGAGAGATTATAAAAATTTCTAGAAATACATGAAATTACAAAGCTGGATGCTGAAAGGAAATGCAGTCTCTTAATTGTATTATGAATCTGAACTCTGAGAACAGTTTGCACCACCATCTATCAGTAACTGGAGTATGTGTTGTATAAAGACATCTACCATGGATGTACACAGGTGTGAATATAACCATTTCATTTTACGACTTCAGCGACAAGATAGCTGAGATCAGGGGAAAGAAAACAGCTACCTGAAAATGATGGTTAATCTGGGTGGTTTTCCATTTCATTAGAAACGGTGCCCTCAGTACTGGATTTTGAGGTGGACGGTTTCTCTTCTAGGAGATTAGTAGAAAAGGGGTTATTTGGAATGCAGCAACAATCTCTAATGGCACCACTTAAGTTATCCTTGTTGTCCACTTAATTATGCTACCCTTTATCTGGAAAAAAAAAAAAGAAGGATGACCCATGTTCTCGTGCAACAGTATGACCAGTTAATCTATCTGACAATTGCTATTAATAATGCATGTTTTCAAGCAGCAGGGCTACACAATAATGTTTTAGGGTTTTACGTTATCAAATGATAGGTAGTATTGCTGACGTAGATCCTCTTGAAGCCATGATGGTTTGAGATTTGAATAAGCCATTTTCAAAAGGTAAGATGGTACATATTACTCAGAGCTACTTAATGAAGCAACTGTGTGGTCAGAACAGCTGCAGGAAAGAGAAAGACTCAGCAAGTGAGTTAAAGCAGCCTCATAGGAATTAACACTGGCTTTAGCCCCATGGGTGGCACTAGTTAAAGCACTGAACGGTAAAGACAGCTAGCTACCAATGTCCATGGTAGCTTCAGACCTCTCCAACACTGACTAGAAACAGATGCAGCCTTGGCTGTGTGAGTGGGTAGAAACCACAGTAAAGGCAACTCAAGGAGCATGTATAGACCCCATGTAAAGATATTTTTCTGGCCTGTCTGCTCTTTTACACCATCCTGTATTCCTGCTAAGTGTTATTGTGTTTTAATCTGCTTTTTTGGAAGTTTTTTAACTGCTAAGGGAGAGGGAAGAATTACAGCATGATCACTGCAGTTATATATCAGAACTTGATTTCCACTGACATTCCAAATTCAACCCCTTTCTTTCCCCCCACATATTTGAGTTTCAGACCTTCAGATTGTAAATTACTTCCTACATACATGTAAGTGTGGGCACAAAACATATACATGAACACTTACATACATATCCAGACATTTGCACAATCACACACATGTTCACAGATGGAAGCACCTTAAAATTTCTCTTCTACTTAATCAAGAAATGCCATTTCCTTAATTTATTCAAGAGAAAGCCTCTAAAATGATACTGAGGTGCAAACAACCAGACCACCTCAAAGGCAACATGCTCTTCCTCTATCTAATTCCACATTCCTTTATCAAACTCTAAGTAGGCACATGCTTACCTATCACTGGAAGGAATTTTTTCCAAAAAAATATAACAAGGGTTCAGACAGACAGTGAAAAGTGACTCAGAATAATATGAAATGTGTCACAAAGATGGATACATGCCAAGCCACCTAGAAAAGATATGTGATTCTGCAAATAAATAGCCTGGCAAATTATAGTGTCTAAAAAGAATATTCCTCCATGGACAGATCATTTTCCAGTCACTTGAAGTTTCTTGCATTTTCCTCTGGAATGTGTAGTGACAGTCTTTGCTTCAAAGGGAGATACCTGACCAGACATATCATTGGTGAGACGCAGCCTGGAGATGCCTTGTATTTCTAACACTGAGGTTGCTCTGTAGACAAACCCACTCCATTCACCTGCGATCCTGTTTCAGAACAGAACATCTGTGACAGACTCAAGGACCCTCTAACACTGGAACGCACGTGCTTCCAGGGAGGAGCCCAATCTGCATATGGCACTCTACTGTACAGAAAGGAGGAGAGAATTAATTGCTCACAATCTGCTGTAGACAACAGTGTCATCCTGGCCTGACAGTTTTGGGTCAAGGACACAGAAATCAAAACAAAAATTAACACACAGTGAATAATAAGGGGGAAAAAATGCCATACAGGAACTATTAGACAAAGAGATTATGACAAAATAGTCAGATTCTATTAGAACACTCACACTATGGTCCTCAAAATGTGCAATACACTATTTTTTTTGTTAGGGTAAACACAGTGGAGAAGCTTAAGAGATTTCAGTATAAAAATTTTCCCTCATTTCAACCCACACATCACTTTTTCAGTTAGGTTCCACTGTGAATTTTATGTCTAAGTGGACTCTCAGTATTGAAGCTGAAGACACAATCAAAACAGACAGCATTTTTATGACTCTTATGTGCATTCAATGACAATATTAATGTGTTTCTTATGCCTACCATCAAAGTGGAATCCAACTTCAGCATATTTCCAGGATAAAATATGGGTTTCAACAGTTGTAATGTATAGATTGCATTAGAAACAGATTCCAATTAAAGAACAAAACACACAACCACACATACACATACAATTTCTGTTGAGGAAATTGTGGACAGTATGCTTGGAAGATTATGCTATCAGCTTGAAACAAACAAAAAATAAGGGTCTTACTGGCAACTTGTTAGTGTTTTAGTGTTTTCATCAATACTGAAAGTAATTTGGAAAAAAAAAAAAAAAAAAAATTAAGTAGCAGATACAACAGTAAAGCAACGATAATGAGATTGTTTAGCTATATTTAAACACACATGGATCCAGAAGACTGAAGAGCACACTTTGTTGAATCAGGGTATAAAACCTTCTTATGTGTTTCAGAACAGCCACAGTTGGTTATGTCTTGACAACTGAAATTTCTTTAAAATTTCACCTTCAACCCTCAATCCCATGGATCATGGGCTATATAGGAAGCCAGATTTTTGTCTGTATATGCAAGTAGAGCTCACATAGCAGAACAGAATGAGGAAAAGTAAATAGAGCAAAAAGTGGGTTTTTTCACCTTCCTGCTCCTAGAGCTGCATTTCAGATGACAAGATACACTATGCCTAAATGTACTAGAGGCTTAAGATGTTTCTGGTTTGTCCAAGACCCAAGTCCAAGCTCTAACAACCCCAACTCTTCAGACATGCTGCAGGGAGAAAGAAACCTCTGCAATCACTTTAAAATAGATGAGGATTGTCTTTCCCACATGATTCTTTCAAGGCCAGACAAAGCACCACATATTCATGTGTTCGACATTACTAAAAAATTCATATCATACTGAAGACCTTCACCCATTTAATACTTTTTTCACAGACTTTTAATGAATCTGTTATACTATAATGCAACCATGCCAAGTTCATCTCTGTGTAAAGCACTGAAAACAGAAATAGAATTGCTAAAGAGACAGTTAATAGCCAAACAGCAAAGAAAGAAAATATAATCATGGTATCAGAAGAAAATCTCACTCACAATCTTGAGTATTTAATAAAAATATTGTTCTATTTCAGTAGTTAAAATATTGAAAGACTGTTAACTATGCTAGAAATTAAAACATCTAATTGTATGTTTTGCAATTAACATAGTAAACTCCAGCACTATCTTCTCAAGAAATGGATCAAATTCATTAGTTTTTTCCCTAGTTCAGATTTTCCTGAATGTTTATTCAAAAAATAACTGGCACGCCTAGTTATAAAACAATAACAGCTTTTAGCAGCTTATTATACCTTCAGGTCATGATGCACTCAGGGCTAAAAAGCTTTAAATCTTAGATGTTTCTAAGGAGTTCTAGTGTAAGAACATGTGTGTTTTGTTTAATTCTAAGAGGGAAAGATAAGACAACTGAGTCAACACTGGAGAATGAATGAAGACTCAATGTATATTTGGAAAGACACCTGTAAGGTAACATCCGTTTCCAAGGCTTGATAGTTTAGACTCTGCCAGTGAAAGACATCCGGTGTTCCAAGAAATGACCAGAATGAAAATAATTCATACTGGGGAAAGAAAAAAAAGATATCAGGATACTTTCTAGATGAGAAATATAGCATAATTATTAAGGTACTATCGCAACTTCCCTATTCCATACTACTGCTTTTTTCCAAAAGAGTCTCTTTGGTGATACAAAGGATATGAGACTGCACTTTGATATGATCACTTTACTTTAATTCTTTCTCTTTTGACTGTTTCCCCTAACATGACAAAAACTTGCATACATTTGAAAATGCAAAGTAACTGTAAAATGCAGATACACACCTGCAAAACACAAACCTGGTTACAAGGTAGACCAAATGAAATTACCCTGACAAGTGGCTAGTAGTTGGAATAACACAGATATCTTTAGCCACTGAGGTAATGAAACAAGAACTCCTACATTACACCTGAAAGATAGCACCCTCAATACAACTGCAAGGACACTTCTTAAGGACTGAATCCTATCTTGTAGACAGATGTCACCTGTAACTCCATGATTTACTCAGTGCTCTTTCCCCGGTGAAGAAAAGACAGTGACTTTGCCAAAACTTTTTTTAAAACTCACATTCAAGCAACATGCTTTCCCCATAAGCAATTAATAAAAAACACAGATGAAAGAGACTGTAGAAAATATAAAATAATATAGTAATTATTACTATTTGAGATACCCTTTTGAAAGCTAAAACTATGAACTCAGATGTACATATAACAAAAGTTTTATATTAATCAGCTCCCAGTAATAGAAATTAAGTATTTCTTAGAGAGGTTTCCAAAAGCGTTGATACCATCCTTCCTTCAAGAAGTGTCATTCACTTGTCTATATGCATATGCTTTTAAATTAACTGTCCTAGGCCTTTATAGTCAAATTCTAAAATCTTTTCCTAGTATGCATAGTTAAAACTCTCATTAGCTGCTACCAGACTTCGTTCTTCTGATTCAGTTGAACCTTCTGATTCAACTCAGTGAAAACAAATTAAAAAAAAAAAAAATAAAATAAAAGCACCTAAAAAAGCACCTTTAGTTTGAAGAGCAATCAAGGACAAGGAAATCCTGCAAACTTTATTGTGAAAATTTTTTAATTATAAATATATCCTTTCAATTATAACATGCCTCACTTTAACCTACTGTAGACAAGTGGACAGAAATACTGTAACACACAATATTGCCATTAAAGTAAGTTCTCATTTTCTGGTTTAAGAACAGTAGCCAAAAATTCCAAATGCTCATCCCCATGTTCCTTTCCTCCATCCTGATAAGGCTGAAGCACATCTTTAGCTTCACTAACAGGACTCAGTGGGACTACTCATAGTGTATACCCATTGGATAAATCAATCATCAAACCAACTGGTCTTTTCTCAAGGTGTCCAGAAACTCCCATTCCTATCAACCACCAGATACCTTAAGCATAATGTTTGAAATAGAGGTAACTGTTTACATGCTCTATAGTGAGGAGCTTTTTAATACTTTTCTTTTTAAAGAAAAATTCATGTTCAATTGTTTTAATAGAACAAAGACTGGCAACACAAGGCCAGTGCTAAATGTTTCTTACTTTTGGCAGGAATCCTGCAATGCCATTCTTCATTTTCATTGCTTCATTTGGCCACAGTAGCTTCCTACTTTTCAAAGAACAAATTTTCTCCCTTTCTTTTTCTTTTGGTACTGTTCTTGTTTGTAATGATGTTCTACCTCAACTCTAAATCCAGACATTGGATTTAGGGAAGCCATTTGTACACCCTGTTGCAGCAAATTAAGACCTAACATTTATTCAGTATCTCAGGCCTGTATGTCAAAAATTTTGTTACTACCACAGTTTTTTCTATAGATTCAGACATACTACTAGACATGAGTTTATTCCAATAAGAGATGGGCAATGCTTTAAGGCCTATATAGCATAGCACTCTCTCTCTGATGGTAACCACTAACAGGAAGAGCCAAAGACACAGGTTCTAAGTGGTGACTTCTGCCAGAGAAGGTCCCATCTGGACTAGCACAGTCGGTAGCTTTCAATGGACCAATTTTCCATAAACATATCTAATTCCTACTTGGAACAATCTATATTTCTGGCCTCCAATGTCTAATGGCAGCAGTTCAAGTCATGTCCGTACAAAGACATAGCCTTTTGTGCATTCCAAACTTACTTTATACCAGCCAGCCACTTTCACATGTCCAGAAAAGCAGGAAAAGGAATACTGAAGCATCGCCACCATTACCTGGTACAGCTGAGACAGCAGAAGCTTTTAATATAGCTATGGATACTTGATCTGTACCTACATTCAAAGTAGCTGGTCTACTTTTTGTACTTTTGCACTAGAACAGCACTCTGATTTTGAAATTGATAAGAGAATTACTCACTTTTTAAACTATGACAATATAATTAGCTATTTATTTATGCTGCTATGTAACATATACGTAAGCAAATCTTTATTGAACCATTTTGAAGCTGTGATAAGCATTTAGTGTGGTACAGTTAGTTACAACAGTGCAAGGGACTTTGAGTATACCCTTAGTGAGGCTAGTATCCCTTCATATAAATCCCTCCCTTAGCTAAAATAGTTGCATCAACACAAACAAAACCAAACATAGGTACAAGGTCTGGATTGCCTCATACTTTTAATTCCCAGTTCTCAACAGTATAATGAATTTTGAAGCTCTCTTGCACAGCCAAATAAAAAAAATAATCATTCAAGGAGATAGATTATCATTAATCTGTCCTAACTTCCTAAAATAAAAGTAGTTTCTATCTTCCCTGTCTATCACTCAATTTGGGGAGGGAAGGAAAAAAAACCCAAACAACAAACCAAACCACCACTAACATACACACACACACACAAGTGGAAAGAAAGCAAGGGAAGGGGAATCAAACAAGAGGAAATATAAGGTTTGCCTAAGCAAGGATATACCAGGGAAAAATGTAAGCACAGATGAAATTCTACACGTTAATTATCACACACTATTAAGCTAAAGAAAAGCTTCAAAGAAATGCAGAAACATTTTGGCAGTCAGGCAGAAATATCTAACATTTACAAGAGCCAGCTGAATATTGCTAGGATATTTTTCTCCCCTTCCAAGACACTTTACACCTCAGAACCCGCACTGACTGATTTACCCCCAACATCATTGCTATGCTTCCTCTTTTACATGCAAAGAGGAAACAACCTGATGTACCAGCACACGCTGTATCCTGAGCTAGAAGTCAGGAAGTAAAACTTCTGCCGAGTGTTCCATCTTAATCAGATACAGTCACGCTATCCAAATAGGAAGAAATTTGTTACAGATTAGCCATTTTCCTCCTGCATTAATAGTCAAAGAAAAATAATTGCATTTTGCAGTCACACTATTGCTTTTGTTTTTTCCAGCTTGGAGACTCGTCTCAAATCATTACACTCCAACTACAGCATATCAAGTCAATCCGAACAAGCACTGGGAGGAAGAGAGGGGTGGAGACCCCCTCATTCCTGTATCAAAATGTTTTGTGCTTAGGCTATTACAAAAACCCATAGGGAGTTTAGAGAGAAAGCCCACCATGGATGTTAGAGACAGGCTCTTAAACTCATGTAGAGCTGTGACAACAGAAGGCAAGACATTGTGAGGATTCACTAGTTCTAGACAAATAACTGCTGCCAGAAGTATCTTCTGTGATACTCAGAAAGCTCTTTCTAAAAGACATTACCTTGTCTTCAAAACCATGCCAGGTGGCAGGAATTCTCAAAGAGGACGCTCTGAGTTTATTCTAAATAGGTACTGAGGCATGTCCCGAAGAGAATTAATTTCCATTTGCAATCTGCCCCCACTGTTATTAAACTCTACCAAAAAAGTGCCACAAAAGTTCCAACAAAATAATTTCAGTTATGTGATGATCAGTGTTTCCTAGCAGTTAGTCATTCAACACGGGAACTAGGTCACAGCAAGAGTTCATCTGAGCCCACACCTAGTCCAACACAGGTCACAAATGGCTGTTTAGTGAAAGAAATGGCAAACCTAGACTAACACATTTTCTACTATACCTTTACACGTTATAGCAATCTGTGGTCTTACAAACTTCCCTGAGCCAGAAGTTAATCTCCTTCATGTTATAAAGTAGATCTTATCTACATTACAATTGTCCCAGGCACAGAAAGTTCTTTAGATCCATGATGACCTATAGCAAGTTCTGATAGATCTTAACTGGGTTAGCATCTCCTGATCATATGGCACAGACGCATTGCTGACATCAATGCAAACATTTCAGCAGAATATTGTGCAGGCACAGCAGTCTACCGACATAATACCAACAATAAAATTAGGACCACAGTTTCCACCCTTGTTTAATCTAAGATTTTTATTCCCACCATTAACAGAAAATGTTACGGATGCAGCTCTTAACTGTGTCATATTTCAGCTGAGAGACAACTTTGCTGTGAACAGATCCCATAATTTAGTTATGCATGGATCCTACACACAGTGTATCTGACAGTGCAGGGTCTGAGGTTTCCTCCACATACTCTCCAATCTGCTCTCAAAACTTGGCAGTCTGCGTACACACCTACTAAAACTACCATAAACTGCTCACTATCAGTGAAAGGACAGCACAGTCAGTAGCCATATAGGTGGTCATTATGAGAGTAAAACAACCTCTTTAAAGAAGAAAATGCATCCAGACACCATTTTCCAACTTAGCAGATAATTTAGAAATACAAAAGAACATTCACAGCATAGATATTTGCTTTAGCACTGCTCCTGTATAACTAAAGAACAATTTTGGTTCATAAAGAATGATTAAAGCACCAATTATTTTGACTAAACATGTATTTGAAACCCTCAGGCTGCCATGGACTTTAAAGCCATTAATTCATTATTTAGCTGTCAGTGTGGAAAAATGTCACAAGCTTAAAGGTTTAACAAACACTTCACATTAAAGCAAATGGTCACATTTGAAATTTCAAACTGTTACATGATTTTATTTATTAGATAGTGTAGATTACCTTTTGTACACACATTGCTTGAAATGTATTCTAGAACAATTTTGTGTTGAACAGAATCTAATCGTATTTTAAGCTTAAATTTAAATAAAGAAAGGGAGAAAAGACCCCCTCAAGAGCTTCTGGGAAATCATTTACAAAAATCTTTGAGGCTCAGGTGAAACAAGTTGTGCTGTGGGATTTGAAAGATCTGTGGAAGTGTAAGCTATAAAATCACTTCATCTTGGATGCTTAGAAAGGTGGTTTGGGAAAGAAACTCCACTTTTTCAATGCCTCAGTGATATATGGCACTGACAGTAATGGCTATAAAACCTTATTAGGGAGTGCTGTGAAACTCAAATATATGAGTTTCTTATGTGGAAAGATTTGAGTATTCACATTACAGAGGAAAAAAGGACATGTCCACGTTCATCTCTGGAAAGTGGATTGATTCTGGCAATCTATTCGGGTATATACAAATATCTTAGCTCTCCAGGACTGTGACAAAGACAAGCAAATGGCACAACACTCCTAAAGCTCTGGCAAGACTTTCTGATGATTTGATACAAAGCTTAACTTTCATCGAATCTCAGTTGTGTGGCCTTTAAAATTAAACAATGTCACACACCGAGGTTTGGGTACTGCCAACTTCAACAACGAAGCAACAGTGAATCATTTACATGTCAGGTTAATTTTAGAATTGTTTCACACTGAGTATGTAAAGCCAAGTGCTGGCTGCAAATTAACAGGCTGAACACTTCAGCAGAACTGATCTTAACAAGGGGCTGAGCAGTCTCCTTGAAGCAAAGCAGGGCACTGAGTAACAAACCCCATTCAGACCCCTGCCTGTCAGGGTCTGGTAGGCACGGACAGCCCATCCCCAAGGGCTTTGGATGCTTGTTCTCATATGTTGTAGCCTTGCAACCTTGGGTCAGAGCTGTAAGAAGCCTCATTGGAGCTTCCCACCCTGAGGCTTGAGAGCTGCATTCAAGCTCAGGGCTTTGCCCTCATTCCTCACTTGAGCTTTGGGGCAGGTATGCCTGTGCCTAGACTTGTACCTTGCTGTCTCAACTTGCTGACTTGCTTTCCCAGCTTAGCCTCAGCCCTAGCTCATCACTGGACTGCTAGACGATCCCAGTTACCATCAGCAGTCCTCCTCTGCACTACTTGCTCAAGCACTGTGGGACTGCAACACTGGACAGCGAGGGCACTGCTGTGCTTGCCCTGCCATCACCCTCAGCTCCCAGCTCAGCCTCTCCCAGGAGAGACCTGCAGTAAGAATCATACAACTCTCTCCTGGGGAAAGGCATACATCTTGCACTGAATGAAGATGTCCACCCTCCTCTGCAGAAACTATCCAGCAAGACCAGAGAGAAAACAAAAATGGAAGATTTTCTCCCTGCTTAGAGGAAAGTGAGAGCCATAGCCTGAGTGCCAGAAGAGGCAGCACTGCAAGTAAAAAGAGAAGGCTAAACCCCCAAGGGCTCACAGGAACTCTGTCTTCGAAAGGCTGGAAAAGCAGATTCCAGAAAAAAGAAGGCAATTTTATAAATTTCTAATTGGAATTTAGCCCTGGGAATTATCAACAAGAACTGGAGTTACACCATTAGCTACACTTAGGGACTGTACTCTGCAAGAGGCTAACTGGCAAAATAGAGAACAACTGATAAATCCTAGATGGCTTTAGGTACTGGATTTTGAAAGTAAAATTCCCAGTCATTTAGTTATATCCCACAGGAGAGCCAGGAATCTGAATTACGGATGTATGTAATATACCCAAAGACACCCAATATACACAAATCTTCTATATTAGTTTTCCAATTCAACAAATACACTTAAGGTACCCTTTTACTCTTATTTTCCTTTCACCTCCCAAACAACGGGAGATCCTATTCAGTTTACCACCATTGCCATTTGCAGTATCTCAAATGCAGATCCATCATTCTAGATTCTAAGTTCACTGTTAATGTCAATGCAGACTTCTCTGAGTGGCAGGAACCATTCAGTTTCAGTAACCTGCATGCCATTAAAAACTGCCCTCACCAAAGATGCAAGAGAGCACCTTCTCTCCATGTGGAAGCTAAGGGGCTCCAGAGAGCTTAGAAGAAATTCTCAAACTGTTTCCAATATTCTTGCACAAGATGCGTATATCCCCTCCCATTACCTATAACTGATAAGAATGCACTGTGAAAAGGACAGAGAAGGGCAAATACTCCCTGTAGAACAGGCCTGCAGTGCAGAAATGTATGGTTAGATCTCATTCATTCAAAGTATCACAAGAAGATCCTGCTCAGCTATCTGCAACATACAGAGGATGGATGCTTCTTCCCATTTTTGTCGATAAGGGAGCATTCTGCTTTTAACTGGGATGCACATAACATGGTCATTTTAAGGTGCAGAAATATTTTCCGCAAGAGAGTTACCTAAGACTGCCCTGTCCAACCAATATCATCACGATTCCTGCTACTAATAAATGCTACATTCCTCAGTCTGGAATCATCTCGGTGGCAAAAGGACTGTGTGTTATTGCTGATGCCCTCCAGCCAGTGTACAATCACTTTTTAACTTAAGGTTAAAAAATTAGTTTTCAGTGAAATTAGATACTGTGTGCATCTTAGGAAATCAGAGACAAGGAAAAACCATTTTTTAATGTCATCTCCAAAGCAAAGAAAATGCTGTGAGCAATATTGTGTTAAAAATTTAAGTCCTGGAAAAACAAAAGCCTTAAAAATGCAAGATGTTACTAATATCAATTGGAGAAACAATTTAAAAATATTTAACAGGTTCTTGCTTTTCCATTTAAACAGAGGAAAGAAGATTGCAAATACCTGGTAATTATACTACATACCACAGACTTGTGGTTAGAGAAATTAAGTATATAGTCATGGGCATATGGATTTGCAATTGTTCTTTAATACGGTGAACATAATGCATAAATAAAAGTCATTATCTGCTTATATATTTACAGAGATTTGTCTGAGTGTATTTTTTGCTATCACACAATATAAGCATATGAATGAAACCTTGGTCCCACTGCAGTCAGTGGTAAAACATTGCCTTCAATGAAGCCAGATTTGAATATTTATGTATGTAAACCCATACAGTAAATATCTTTAATTTACATATGTTGAAGCTTCACCCAATAAGTTGAAGTTTGAGAGAATCTTAGGTTCCTGGGCCTCTGAAAATGTATACCAAATAATTCTGTGCAAAGATGCATCCAAAATCATATCACTGTGATAAATTCTTCTGGATTCATAGTTCTGTATCAGTTATAGTGTACACACTAGTTATAGCCTGAAGGTACAATAAACTATAGAAGTTAGTAACAGGGGCCTGAATTTTTGTTTCAAAAAAGCATTTGGTTTATAATAGCAGGAATATATATGAACAAAGAGAATAACAGTACAGTACAAGATTATACGAGAGGTGGCTCTTTAACTGAATTTAATTCTTCCCCATGCAAAGATGGCAAAAAATGTGTTTCTTTTATTTGACTCAGTCCAAAAATTAACTAGAAGTCCTGACATCAGTTGGCTTTGGATCATGTCAGAGAGGAATGCATTCATGCTCATGTCAGAAAATCAAAATAATTCTCATTTTAAAAGGTTCATAGAAGAGTATATGAAAGAAAATACATGTACCATATAAAAAAATATCTGGCCCCATCAAAATAGCTAGGCCATTTTGAGTATATTCCACCCTAAACTCTTAAGACTTTAAGCACCTTAATGGGAATCAGAGTACTTACAAACTGTTACAACACAAGTAAAACCAGTAAAAAACATTGGACAAATATATGCCATATGGGAAACACTGTTTATTTTACTCTATTTGTTAGGAACAAATGAATAACAGGGATGTCTTTTGCCAGCAAAATCAAGCTCTCTTGGGTTAAGTAACACTCCTATACTTCTGTTTGTGGATTTTATAAAGAAATAAGTAAGCTTCTAGTCCCTACTGCTCCAAAACTAAATTGCATTAATAGTTGAGAAATCTAAAATCCATCATAATGCATTTATACATATCTCTTCTTCTGCAAATATTCCTATTGAAATTTATAATCTCTTCTCTATACCTAATATTTTCATCATACCTAATATTTTCAGAAGTTTTCATGTATTTCCATATAATCATGCAGAAATATCTTCTTTCTTTTCCATTGGGCAAAATTATCAAGTAACCATATTGTTTCTCAACAAAAAGAGGGTAAGTTATCCTCAAAATATTATTTTCCCTTTTTCTTGGTGTTTTCTCAGCTGTAATGTAAGTTTAAATCTTGACTAGACATAGACGTCAGATACTTAAATTTCCACATATAAGCAATTTAAATGAAGATAGCAGAAAATACATATATAAGAAAAGTTATTCACATGCTCATTTTGCAAAATACATTTCAGAATGTTTAAGTAGCAGGAATATTAAATGGATCTTCTCATCCTATTAGTAAAAATCCTCAAGGAATACATGTTATAGAGACTCAATATTGACACGGAGCGTGGCATCAGATGTTCAGCATCTTAGCACCAATATTTCATGTAAGTTGGCAATACTTAGTCTTCCCAAGAATTCTATAAGTTCCTGTTCTATGAGCTGATATTGAAAACCATGGGTTCCTGTTTGCTGTTACACATGCAGGATGTTTCTTTTGCATTACACAAAATAAAAAGGGAACCCAATTTAGACAAATTAGGCAGCAATGAAAGCAGCACAGATTTGCATAAAAGTTTCTAAAAATACAATCACTACTGAAGAGAAAAGCAAATAATCAAAAACAGTTTTATAAATTGTGTTCTTCCTTTAAACTTAATAGTCTTTAAGGTTTTATAAGCCTTATAAATCCAAAATCTTGTCACCAACTTTCTCTTCTTCCTTCCATAGAACTGAGAATTTTTCAGATTCTTAACTTGCTTGCTGAAGAGCTCCAATAAGTACAAGGCTTTATTAGAATGTCTGCCTTAGTAATCTTAATGCTTAGAGGGACTGTTGGAGCCATGCTAATACATAAATTACTTCCCAAAAAATAAACCGGTGAGATCAGTTGCAGGCTTAAGCAGACTGTCTGACACTTGTGTGTTGTGTTTTCACAGGATCTAACATAATGGTTCTACAATTTCTTCTATTAGCTGTTATTACAGTACCAGAATCAAATAGCAGTGAACGATAAGAAATGGAAAACACTGTAAATTTTAAGTGAACACCTGTCACTGTTTACATATGAAATTTTATTGGTGGTCTAGTCCCCTGAGAAATTCAACATACCAGATCAAACAACTTGCTAGAAAAATCCTAAGGAGACACTGATGAATTTCCTCTACATTAAGAGGCAAGCAGGCCTAAAGGTAAGGCTCTAGTATATGGAGGGGAAGAAGAAAAAAAAAAAAAAAAAAAAAAAAAAAAATCAAAGTTCTGTGAGCAGAGGAACAAAGACAGCCTAGCCTCACAGGAGTCTGTTTTATGACTGGGATTTTCTAGTGTCTAACAAGGTATGACTTTTAACTGAAGTGTTTCTAATAGGGCATTCGTAATGTTTCCCCTCTGTACAGATTCTCTTACTTTTGGTAATAAACATGCTCCCACCATAAACTCTTTTTAGCAGGGGCATTAACAATTTTTTTTTTCCCCTCCATCAGATGCTTGGGTAGAAATGTGCACAAAGTTATGGTCTTTGATGCCTCCAGCTTTTTTGTCAAATAATATAGCTGAAATTAGGCAAATAGTTAAAAAGTTAGCATTGGAGAACAGGTATTTGCTGGGAAAGCAAAAGATGATGAGTTTTATTTCCTTCTGAAGCCATGCTAAACTATAGTAAGCAAAAGTGTTGACATTTTCTTCCATTAATAAATCTCAGATCATTTACAAAGAGAAGTACTTATACTGCTATTTAGGGAGAGCTCTATGATCCTAGGATCTAGACCTCTGAAGCCAGCTGAAAACACTGGAACATAATCCAATTCTAGATCTAACGATGTGTCTAAAGACTGCCCTTCCGTGCAGATGTCTCACAAACTTGCTTTTTAAGCTGCTTTCTGGAGACCAAAAAAAAAAAAAAAAAAAAAAAAAAACAGTCATGCAGCACTGTACCCTCAGCATTTCAAGCCTTGCAAAACTGTCTCAGTTAACAGGTCAGCCAAGGGGCTGGAGTTATTTAGACAGGCCTTCAGGGCTGACTCTATTTGGTAAAGAGCTGCAGCAACCTCTGGAATAAGCCATGCTGTAAAGGTGCAAAGGTGATTTAAAATTCTCTTAGCCCTCCTCCTCAGGGGCCAGATTTGCTGTTTAACCCTACAAAGAAGCTCTCCCAGCATATCTTTTGCTTGTGTTGACTACTCTGAAGCAATGTTTGGTTTATTTATCTGCTTTGGATGAGAACCAATCCCAAGGCCCTCAGCACATTGCTAATTAATTCCTTACTCATGAGAAGAAAATTATTTCTTTCCTTATTTTTAACAGCCTTCAAACAATGTGAGGATCCTTCTGGCTGCAAGGTAATTACAGAGCTGCTGCTCACCTAAATCCTCTCACTATTTTCACAGAACATTTTTAGTATGCACTACATCCTTGTCTTCCTTTAAATGTTTCTGTGATTAAAGTCAGTGCTGCCAAAAAATGTTAGAAGTTGAATAAAAAATATTTATTTGCATGAGTAAACTGGCTAATTACTTGGGCAATCTCACACAAATATTTTTCCCCTAAGTTATGTTTAGGCATAGAAAAAGTAACCATCAACTCAGACATGGAGACCAAAAAAAAAAAAAAAAAAAAAAAAAAAAAAAAAAAAAATCATTGTTAAAGCACAGCCATTAATTTAAACCTGGTACACAACTCTACACTTGGGGTTTTTTTAGAGAAGAGATTCATTGTAAACACATATCCCTGCACATGCATAGACAGTTATTGCAAGATTGCAACTCAGCTGCTCAATACAACTGAAAACACACTCATGTGCGGATGCACTCTTTGAACAAATAAACAGATTCAGACTCTGCCATCAAGCCACTCACCAGCCCCAACAAGAACACCTGGTGCTATTATGCTCTGTAGCTTCTACTGTATCACTTCATCAAATGCAGGGAACTCTCATGTCTACAAGCAAACAACTCCGTAGGCCAGTGTTATCAGAATAGTCATACACCTTCATCTCCTTCTATCACATTTATTTACCATTAATTACTCAGCTACATTCTGACTTAGAGAAATCCAAACTGGGACAGGGGGGCAGAGAGAGAAGGCAGGGGCTTCCATTAAACAAGGCTGCTAAGCTATTATTTGGAACAGTAACAGTGCCCTTCCCCTTACATGGAAACATACCTTGCTTCTTTTACATGTCCTAGGTCAAGTCCAAAACATAAAAGAAATGTGAAAACATTAGCCCTGCTTATGCAAGCCAGAAGTTATACCAGCTCCTTGACATTCGATTATGTTTTCATGTGTAACTTCAAATGAGTTATTTCATCCCACCACCTGGTTTCCAGACTCTTCATCCCCCACTTCATTTGCTTAAAGAGCTCTTCTTGTTCACCTGAATGTTTTGGGTACTAATTGGCAATGAATTTACCTTCCACTGCTTTTCATTCTGTGTTTTCTTGGTGGTCCTTCATCTAAGTCCATTCAAAGACAGTTCTGCTTGCCAGGTACTGAATGCCCTTGAGCTGTGTTACATCACTCACAACTGCAAATAGTTTGCAGTGATCTCTCTTGGCCCAACTTTAATAAGAATGCTGTAGAAGGGGCTGGTGATTCTGTTTTGGATTTTAGTGTTTGGGTTACTCATGTTTCTATAAAATTGCATATGGGTCACAAAACGACCTCTGAACTAGATTTATAACCTTTATATGGGAAGGTCATCTTCACTGAGATACAATTCCTGCTACGCCTGAACTCAGCTGCAAAGCACCCTCAATTGATAAAAGTCCTCAAGTCCTTCAATGGTAAATAATTATTTCAAAAAAGGTTTGTTTCTGTAGTAAATATCAATTATGCAATAGGGTGTGCAGCCACATACCTTCACCTTTCCATACTTGTGCTCCAAAAATATAGCAAAGAAAGTTTTCCTCTGAAAGTCTAGACCTAATTGCTGCTGAGAGCAGTACCTTACATCTCAGAGCAACACATAAAAAACATCACAATGATAAAGAAGGCAGAGAGAGTCAAGTTTTGTCTGAGGTAACTAGGAAAAAAAAAAACCCAAACCCACAAACAAAAAACCTTAAACAAACCAAAACTAGACTACTTTTGAGTGGTCATGGCAGAATCTAAGCCACATTTTGTGTCAGGCATTAACAACCTCAGGTAAGTAATCCACATGCTAAGCCAAAAGAATAAGACCCAGCTAACATCAACAAGGCTGCAGAAATGAAATTAAGGCAAAACTTAGACAAAAACCTCAAGCTTTAAAAAAAAAAAAAAATTAAAATGGCTCTAGGAAATCTCTGACAATAGTAATACTGTACTTAGTCATTTGAACCTTTTAGCTGCTAGATGATGCAGTGAAAATTCTTAAAACACAATGTGCCCACCATGCTCTTTGAAAGGAAAAAGAAAATGCCAGTAATGACTTTGGAAAACTTACATCAGCTATTTGGTCATAGGATGAACAGACCATAATTTTTCAGATAGTCTGAACTTCAACAATGTTTAACACTGCTTAAATTTCAGAGAGGATTGTACTGTGAAATGGTGAGAAAAGAAGAAATAGGGAAAAGAGGTAACAGTTTGGGCAGTACCTTCCCAGAAGATAGTAAAAGGTTTGAACCTGTGATCAGGTCAGTATTGTTTATTCCAAATAAGGTAGCACATCAAGAATGTCTGGTGCTCTACCCGTGAGATCTCTGTGCAGACTCTTTTAGCCAGTACTTCATATATTATGTCTTACAAAAATCACATACGGTTTGCTAATGCTACATATCAAAAGAAAAACAAATACAGAAACCTGGTTCCCCTTAGATCATTATCCGTATTAAATAATGGCCAAATGCTCTGCTGGCTTAATTCCATTAAGTTCAGTGGAGTCATGCCAGGAAAGAATTTGGCCCTAAGCATTTAATGAGCCTGTTATTTGAAAGATTAGGGACCAGATCCTCCTCTGGTATAAGCTGGTATAATTTCATTGGCTTCCATGGAACTATGCCAAATCACAATAGCTGAGGATCTAGGCTTGCAAGTAAGTAAAGTTACTTTTGCCCTAACAAGTATATGTGGCTCATATCCTCATATATGTTCAATTCATCAAATATTCTTGCAAAGATCAAGCTTGGTCTACAAGCTTTCCTCCTGAAAAAGCCCAAGTGGTAGTTTCTTTAGTTCTTATGCATCAATTTAACAACATGGATTCTCTTTCTCCTCTCCTAAGTTTTCAAGTAAGGATTCTGGCAAATTCATACTCTTAAATCATGTTTAGTTTGGCTCTGACTATCACAAAGTCACATTAAAGCAAAAGCTATTTCATGTTAGATTCTCAAATATGTAAAAGTCATAAGCCATTTTTATGATTTAGATCTATAAATCTTCTTTCTTTAAGAGAGTATCATCCTGCCTCACAACAATGCTGGAAAGCAAAACTAATAATGTATAAAGCTCACTCTCATTCTCTGATGAAAGGTTATTATTCTGCATGCAATGGCATTCAAAACCAATCTTCTGATTCTTTTTCATGTTACTAAGTACAGATCAACTTAGGTATGTTTATCAATTTTTGCTCATGGTTATGTACATTCTAAATCATTAGTGCCAAAGCTAACTCCAGTCAAAGACTTTAAATTAACATTTGCAAAATACAATAAGCATCCTTTATACTTTCTTGCATCTGAGCTGTCTGATTTAATACAAGAATGACATTTCTGATCCTTCTGAATGTGCTGGAAAGAGCTGGACTAACAGCTGATGTAAATAAGCTTAGTTCCCTTAAAGTTGGTTTACACCTTTAAAAATCTACCCCCTTAAAAAGGACTAAAATCATTCTTTGATTAAACCATGTCAAAAATTTTGGACAACATCATCAGTAACATCCTTGAGCATTTTAATGGGACTGAAGTTACAACTAGTTCCTCTGCCATATTTCTGCTTTGGGGTGGGGAAAAAAAAAAAAAAAAAAAAAAAAAAAAAAAGGAGGTAGTTTCAAAAGAAGAAGAGAAATTAAAGGATTAACCATCTGGACAGTCCATAAAGTTCTAGGCACAATATATTGTATTGGTTGATTAAGAATATCTCATATAATCATTTTAATCACTTCAAAATATGCTGATGGAAACTCTGGATAAGAATTGTCATATGGTCTTCACTTAATTGAAGATTTTTCTGAAATGTATGAAGGAAGTATGCAAACAGCACATTTACGTAATAGGAATGGTTAGCAATATAGCATTAGGGCACTCTGGGGCATGTTTTATTGGTTCATTAAATCTTGCCTCAGGTGTGTTCTACCACTCGAGGCAAGTATTAATGGACCAATAAAAAAAGACCCTGGGGTGTTTTAATGCCATAATACTATGGCTGTCTACATTTAAATTAATTTTTTAAATAGCTTTTAAAAATAATTTTCCTTGGTATTTAATACATCCTTCCACTATTTAAAAGTTTGCAGTAGAAAGCTGAAATGACTAGAAAACAAAGACAAAAAAGACTATTGTCTAATAAAAATCTAAGTACTTTCTGAACAGTAAAAATGTTAACCTCTTCTACCTCAAATGCCTCACCCATGTTTCAGACTTTCACTTTCTCTTGTTTTCTGATTCACCCTCATATCATAAAACCATTGTGAAAGACAGTTATGTAGAACTGATTTTTCCCTTATTTGAATCCATCAGAATCAAGTTGTTCTCCACAGAAGCTTGATTTCAACAAACTTAAAACATAGGCTTCCCTAGACAGGTGCTTAGTGAAACAAGAATCTTGACAGTTTTACTACAGATGGACAAGTTGATAGTCTGTAGTAAAAACTGTAAGACCAGTTTCAGCCAGCAGAGGACACAGAACAGAAAAGCATAGATCTTGGAGAAAACCTGTTTTGGGGAGAAAGTAAAGGAGAAGCATTAGCCATTTTAAATTATGAAATAACCTGTTCCACAACTTCTGCAAGAGAGAGCATCTACCCCCCTTTTCAGAACAACAGAACAATTGATATCTCAAGAAATTTCCTTCAGTTGCAGCAGGGATTTTGCCAAGACACTGGTATCAGTCAGTAGACACAGCCATGCTACAGAAAACAAGCTGAGCAGGAACGGCTAACCTAAGGATAATAATCTAAAAATACAAGGCATGAAGACAAGCATCATTTTGAAATCTACATGCTTGTTTCATTAGAGCAAGGTGATATCATACACAGGTGTCTTGTGACAATTCCTTCCCCTAGAAAGTGTTTTGTTTAAAGCAATGAGACTATAGTTCAAGTTTGTTTGCTTGTTTTTAAGTAATCATTATAATTTCTAGTGCTGCGAGTCAGGTTGCAGGGTTGACAGTAGAGACAGGTTACAGAAGACAAGTGGTGAAGACCCTGCTGAGAACAAGAAAAATTTGCATGGATTCAGCTGTAGCTGGAGTAAAACTTCCTGGGAAGCCAGTCACATACTGTCTGAAATTCTGCTCACACGTGAAGTTTGTATTTTTTTCCTTAAACTGACTATAGAGGATTGAAAGCTGTTGAAATGACATGTATATGCCTCACATGGAGCGTTGCCGTGTATCCTGAGATATCACTTACATGAACAATGATTGCTAGTGGGGTAAAATGTCCCCAAAATCAGCTTGACAGCATTTAAAAAACCCTTAATGTGGGTATGTCCAGCTATAAAAAATGCTAGTTACTGGCTCAGTGATCTCCTTAGAGTTATATAACAGCAAGTGCATATTTTTCACTTACTAGACAGCAAGAATTTCACTATCATTTTGGGACCAGAATGTGCCACTATCTCACACACTTGAATACTACCTTCCTAGAACTTCTATTGAAATTCATGGCACCGTGCATGCTAGTCAACATGAATAGGCATATAAGGACTTCCCTTAAACTACAATGAGACTGGGTCCTACTAGAAACCCTTATTTATCCCCCCCAAAATTATGTACCAATCCTTCTATGAAGATTATTTAGGTGGATTAGCCAAGAGAAGAGCTGATGATGCACTATGTCCATTCATTCTGATGAAACACATTTAGTATGTATCTAAAAGGACTCTCTTCTTGTAAGCAAGCTATGTTCCAACAACACATGGAAGCATAAACAACAGAATCCAAAATATCCCAGTAATCTCCTGTGTCAGTCACTGACCGGTGGTTGTCTCTAGTCTGACTACAAAGCAGATATGCTGTTTTTCTTGCAATGAAAAGTCCTTCTAAATTATCAGTAAGTAGCAAGTCCAACGTGCCAAGCCTACAAAGAAATTGATTGTGTCACTATTCTAGTGAATGAAAATTAACAGTTTCAGGATTGGATGCATCTCCAAGTCGATTTCTACATCCAGAGTCATAAGCCTTTTCCAAATAATCACCAAGATGCTTTCTGCAATTCCTATGTAAATACCCGGGATTACAGATACATAGGGATTACAGCACTCTGTAAAATACAAGCATTGCTTATTGTACGTGAAGTGTTTCTGAAAGAAAATTCAGGAGTACAATTGCCTTTTTTTTTTTCTTTAATTCTGCTAGCTAAATCCACCAAGAGATCCCACCTAGAGCTGTATTTCTACTGCAACCACTTGAATTCACATTAGATTTATCTCACCCTATAAAAGCACAATTCATTAAACAGACTGATAAAACTGGTCTGTTTAAACTAAGGCAATTTTATCACAGTCATTTCAATTATTTAACACTGCTTTCTTAAATCAGTACTTAAAGCTTTCCTTTGACAAGTATTCTTTTAAATAAATGAGCTGTAATTTAAACAATGAGAAAATAATGACCCAGAACAATATATACAATTAGGGAGATATTTTCCAAATATAAATGCTCAGTATTTTTTAAAAGTGATATACAATGTTTCAGGCAATGAACACTTACACCCCAAATTGACTTTTACAGTTGATAGTGGGATCATCCAAAGAACTTCTAACCCAAAAAGGAACTCCTAATCCCAAATTTTGTCAATGTTTTATGACAAGGGTGCTGTTGGACAATTTGAGATTGTCCAAACCAATCTGTCCAATTCTCAGCACAGGACAAGAATTATGGGAACACGGCATTGTTGCCACAGAGCCAATGACATATTTTAAGAGAGCTCTGCATTGAACTGTAGCAGACTATATGAATTTGAACCGGGGTAATAGTTAAAGGTTATCAACCAAATTTAACAGAAAGCAAGCAAAACTGATAGGAGCTCTTCAAACACTCCTGTGTGCTTCTGGTAAAATTTTTTGGTTTTTTTCTTCCAGTTAGAAAAGGTTTCTTAAACAGAAGACCTGCCCAAGGAGTGCATCTTTCAATTTTTTATATCACACAACTTTACTGAAATCACTGAAAGAACGTAAGTGTGAATTTTTAAAGACCTACTAATCAAAGGGACATTAGCTTTGGAATGATCTGGATATACCCTTCCAGTATTACTTTTAATCCAGCTAGTATCTCCACCCTAATGGCTTTTAAAACAAATTCTAGATCTCCAAAGGACATAAGCCACATACCTAATTTACCTAACTCCACCTCAATTATAACAAAATGAAACATGCATTTCAGTTTTAAGCCTACCTGCCATGAAGCTAGAGAAGACCCCCAAGTCAATTTTACTCACTTCTTATTGAAGCAATTCCCTAGATTGAATTCACTATCACATATACCCACAATGAAATGCTGAATCAGATTTTAGTCACAAGAGAAAGATATTGCACAATCTCCATCCTAAATAAGATTACAGACTTTTTAAATGAAAAAAACAAAGTTTCCTATGCAGTATCTCCTCTGAGTTAGTCATGCATAGCTAAGCAGTCAGCATGCTCTAACAATTCAAATTTAAGCTTTGCTAGCCTTCGGGCTATTTCAAAGGAAGCAACAGCCTTCATTCTGCCCTGAAGAAAGGAGATGCTTTTGCAACACTGCCCCTCTGGACCAAGTATTGAAATTTTCATACTTTGTCAACCTTAACAGCAGCACTCCTGTACTTGGGAAACACTGCAAGTCCTGATAAATTATAAACAATTATACATATGTATACATATATGTACACAGGTATCACTAATTACTTTCACCTGACCATACTTATTCAAGTATTCCGATACTTGACTTCAAGTTGATCATCATGCCACAATTTTGCGTAGTCTAACATTATGCCTAATTCTGAAAGATAGCAATCACTATTCAGCCCCTAGGACATCATGTAGGTAACACTCAAACTTCATAATACATAAACAACTGGTTGCATCAAGCTCAGATTTTAAACTTGAGTCAAAATTGTGTCTTAATGCAACATCAGAAGCCTGCTTTCATGGAAGCAACTTAGCAAAATAATCTCTACGCTTGGTCATGTCATAGTATCACATAGGCACCTACTGCAACTACTACTAAATCATACTAACATTTTACAGTCCCAGGAGCTTGACTGAAGTTAGTGGAGCTGCTCCTGCCTATACAGCTCAGCCCAAGTGAGGCTGGCAGAATCTGATACTCGCTGACATTCAGATCACTGTCATCACCATTGTCGGATATAAAAGTGGACTGATTCTACCATTGATTGTCTTTTTAAGTTTATGAGACATAAGAGCCATTTGATACAAATGAGTTCCAAAATTTTCAGACTTTTCAGCTCCAATCATTCTGAACAGCAATTCATTTTCAAACTGTGAAGTTTGTAATATTGACAAGAGATGTATAAATAGTGCTGAGATTAAAAAGAAAGACTATTAGTGTGTTTTAGCTTATACATACCTTTCATATAGCATCAGTTGCTGACATATAGTCTCTGAAAAATAAACAGATTTATGCAACTGCTACATGGACCTCCTGTGCAGTATAAATACATATTCTGCTAAATATAAAAGCAGTGTGCACTAAGGATTAGTTATAGAGGAGCTAACAGAAAGACAATGCCTCCTGGGTTTACTGAGCAAATGTAATTTCTATAATGAACCTTTTTTTTTTTTTTTTTTTAAATCCCTGATAGTTTTAGACCCAGACAATAATGTAGGAGTTTTCGTAAGAGAAAGTAGTACAGTGGCAATATCATGAAAGAGAGAATTGATCCCAAGCAAATGAATATTAAATAGTCGGACATCAAAAGAAAGCACACAATTGTTGATTTAGGAAGGGGGGAAAAAAAGCCACACCATTTTCAACAGACATCAGTAGCCAAAAAACAACACAAAACCACCATTAGTGTTTACTGATGATAACTAGATATGCTTCTGTTAGTATTCCAGAGCCAGCCCTGCCATAGAAATGTTTATTATTACTCTTTGTAGCTGTAGGCAGCTAGAGGCTCACTGTGTCTATCCCTTTCTCATAATTTTAAAAAGATTAATCTTTAGACAATGATCTGCTGATATCATTAATCTTAGTCTTGAACTTCTTTGTTGTTCTTGCCCAGTAATGAGCAGTACCACAAAATATGCCTTGCCTTCAAAAACAACAGGGACATGATTTGTTGGGACTCTGCATTTTGAGTAATTTTTCACTGCAGCACAATATAGATGTAAAATGCCAACCTAGGTGAGACAGCCTTATTCTCTACATCACTCCTCCATTTTTATACCAAGCCAACTCCGTTTATGTTAAAACTCTGCTGCCAGAGTAGAAAACTACAGTGTCAGGGTTTCACATGCACTCCATGACACAGATGGTTGTGCAGGTCAATAGTGTATCAAAAATGTCTTCATCGTCTTTGTATTACAGAAAAAGAGAGAGTCTTTCTCTGACAAGAGGTAATAAGTTTTTTCTAGAATCACTATGCAAAAGTTCAGCTGCTCATATATTTCCCCCCTCAGTAAAAACTCCAGAACTCACATATCTATGAATTTTCTGTCATTCTTAACCTTTCAGTTCCCTTGTTTTAAAATAATCTTTGCTAGAAATAAGAAAAAATAGTAAATTTTTGTCTGTATCTTGCAGGGAAAAAAAATATTTTTAGCATTATATTTTAAAACCATTAAAAATTGAAGTTTCATTTTCAAGCTTTTTTTTTTTTTTTCTCATATAAAACATTTTTCACTAAAAAACAAAATTTGGTGGAAAATCCAGTTCTCCAGACAGCCATACTGTTCCACCTTGGTTAGTTCAGGTCTAGCAGGGCACTATTCGCTCAGAGAAAAATAACTATATTGCTTCCAAATCCAAGATTTTTCCATGAACTACTGTGGTGCTCCTCCTTAGAACTGCTTTCAATGCAGTGTTAATACATTAAAGGTGGTACACGGGAAAATTATTAACTGTGTTTTTCTTCTATTGGATATACCTCAGCTCCTTAGAGTTCCAGGCAATAGAGAACTGAATGTAATAATCTGTATAGGCACAGATCATCTTGATTCAGCCGGGTGGTGTACAAATCTGGAGTTGATGTTTGTAAGGAGTTCCCTTTCTACACGCATTCAAGGGTCAGGAGGAAGAAGCTGTATGGTGGAAGAAACAGATTCATGTTTCTCTGCAAAGTGTAAAAGAACTATATGTGATTTCCCATGTTCCTCCCATCTCTGTTAATTTGAAGATCCAACGCAGCTGGGCTTCATTCCCTACAAAGTAATTCCTGGTGCTCTTTGGGTTACCCAAAAGAAAGGAAGGTAATTCCTGTGGCAGAATGGGCATGGGACCACAGAGCTTTTAACTTCCCTGTCCCTGTTTCTCATCTGTTAAGAAAGGGGATACCGAATTACCTTGCAACTGTACTGCAATGGAGAATTCACAAAATTAAGCTTAACTACAGTTAAATATAGCGATGGTCAAATTTTTTGAAAACTTGACAGGAAACATAATAGGCTCCAGAAACAACAATAATTCAGGTTTTTTACAGAAGTCTTTCCCCAATATGCTTGTTTTTCCTCTGTAAAACATAAAGCTAACTTATCATGGGATACAATGGCGTAATACATGGCACATAGTTCTTTACATTTTTTTCCTTTCTTGACATTGTCATTTTTAATACCAGAACATTTACATTGCATTTAACAAATATATAACATATTGTATGCAAATTAAATCACTTGAGAAGGTGTTTTCAAGGTTTTTAATCAAAAGAATCCAAACCTGAAAAACCTCATGTATATATTTAAGTTCCCATCAGTGGAGTTTGTTGAATGAATACAATCAGGCTTGCACATGATTCTTTACAGTTTAGGGGCCTAGAAGAACTGAAATGCAAGACAAGAAGAAACAAAAAGTTGGAGCATTAAAAAAGTACAAATAAATTGGAAAAAAACCCACAGATGACAACAGAGGGAACATCAGAAAAAACAATTATCCACTCCACTGCAGCGAAGGAGCTATCCAGCAAAATCTGACCAAAGACCTTATTTCAAAGTTTTGTTTTTATTTTTAGACCCTGTTAAAACATTTCTAAAATATGCAAGCCAAGACTTTGAAAAGCAGTAATTGTGATATTAAATTTTATTGAAATTTCCTGGGCACTGATTTGTGTACAGGCTCTTATACCAAGTTCCCACGAAGCCGTAAAACGTTTAAAATACTGTCTGTGCAAATGCAAAATTTATGAATTCACACATCTCTGTTTGATTTATGTGAAATAATAATGCACTATTTAATGCTTAAACATGGCTAGGAGCAATGCTAGGCTATCAAGATGTACAATGAAATAATAGATTTATAAGACGGATAACCTTCCTGCCTAGAGAAGCTTGTTTAAAGGTGTTGTACAGATATATTAAACTATATGTAATTTTATACTAACTTAATGCTGTAGGCCTATACTGCAAGCAGTAAAAGATTACTGCCACAGTATTTGCAATAAAAAAATGATCTGGCTATTCAACATAAGGTATCAGAGGAGTGAAAAAAAATTCTTTATGATTTCAAACTTTTTACTCCTCTCTTTTGATTTAATTTAAACATTTAACTGCTATCTTTGCGTTTCACAGCTCACTGTCATCAAGTCTCATCTGATTTATCAAAATTGCTTTTGTTTCACCCTCCAAGGGTGAAATTCTGTCTTTCTCTCTGACATTAAATAATAACATATTCAATGATTTTGGCATTGAAATAAAAGGGACTTTATGTAGGACACGGTGCCTCTTTCAGGAACAGACTTCTGCTGAGGTAGAAACTACCACTATAACCTTGTTGTGAGTGGTAGCTTCCATCAGCTATGTGTTCTTGGCAAGGCATGCAAAGGTAGCAGGATCTAGCCCTTAAGTAGACAAGCAGCATGCAATATTGCATAGAGACTAACAATATTGTCTGATATTAGCTGTCTACTTGTAAAAGACAATTTGAAAAATAGATATTTTTTATCACAATCTTAAGAACTTGCATTATTAATTCAATGACAGGTACCCTCTCACATACATGCTGGAGCAGCACCCATGGATCCTACAGAGAATATCCTCCCATTCTTTTCCTTCACATTTCTTTTTCTCAGAAGAGTTCATAGTTTGTCTGTCTGTTCTTTAATTTAGTACTAAACAAATGGGTTTAAATAAAAGGCAACTTGCCCTAAAAAAGGCAACTTTCACAGTATAAGGATATTTTTACAGAAATTTTGAATAGAACTCTATCCTAGGAAAGAAACTCACATTAGAATCCAACAATTCTTCCTGTTTTTTTTTTTTTTTCTATTCTTCAGTCTTAGTCCTGCTTATAAATTGTTCTTGACTAGATTCATTTTTTTCAAGAATCTGTATACTATCCAAAGGTATTCGGCTCATATTTTCAGCATTTTACTGTGTGGATTTCTCATGAACCATTCACAGAAATGTTAAGAACTCAGGGCAGGTCATGGAGACTTACTCATGCTGTTGAGTTTTCAGTTATTCGAGTGGTCTTGCTTCAGTCCATCAATGAAAAAAGATTAAATGGAGTGCAAGTACACTTGGTGGGCAACTTTATTTAGTAGACACAAAAATGTCCGCATTTTTCTTAGTGTATATCTTACCAAGATTACCATAGACTGTGTGATCCTGTCAGGCCATGAGAGAGCTCAGAGCCCAAACTGAAATGTGTTCAAGTGACACTAGGTTTTAATATGCAGCTACTTGCTTATAAACATGAAGGAAAAGCAAACTGGTCCAAATCCAGTACAAGATGTAAGCAGCTAGCACAAAATCCAGACAGAATAAACGTGCTCCAGTATAAAATTCAGTTGAAATACCCTCCCACTCAACTAATTAATTAGCTAAACCCAGTGAAGCCATTCAGTTTGGCTTCTAAGTTCCTAGACAACCATAGTTCTCCATCTTCAGATGGACAGGTCAGTCTGAGCAAGGCAACATTCATGTTATACCTGGGCTCAGCTGAGATGCACGAATCAGGTGGCTGTCCAGTTATCAGCTTCAGGTGATTTCCAGAAAGTAAGGACAGGATGCATCTTTTCTAATTTTAAACGTTCACAATGCTGATGTCTGCTCATGAGCCAGCCAATGGTAGTTCTAGGTTCAGTATATTTCATATTTAAGATAAAGGTCAAGCTGAATCATATCCTAGAGATGCCCATTTGGTTACACTGACTATAAGAAGAAACTACAGGGTCAGGTTCAGAGCTCTACACTGTAGTCTAAAGACAAGATTAATTCTACCCTGAGTTCTTAAGACAAAGGGCTTAGACTTTGGTCAATACTTTCTTTCATTCATTCTTAATGTGACTTAATAAAGAACATAGAAGCTATATGATGAGTTTGTTATACAGAGTAATTGGAGGTAATGGTGTCTCCAAGGTCTCTGTTTCTCCAAGAAAGGAGGGAAGCAAATCAGAACTCATTGCAGAGATTACCCCTAACTAAGTGGCTATACTGGGCATCTGAATTGAGGCACACTATTACACACTCCTCCTCCTCCTCTGAATTTGCAAAAAATGCTACCTCCTACATGAAAGAGGAGGAGAGCCTCTCTATTCTCTGGCACCAGCAAGCAGGACACAATTGATTCTGGCTTATATTAAATTGTTCTTTGATGATGTTCTACATTTTCAAAGTATCCTAGAGACTTCCAACTAAACCTTTTAACACCCTAATGAGACAGGGGAATTGCTGTTCTGCCTCATTGTAAATGAAGGAACTGAATGTCAGATATCACAGTCTATGCATTTAAAACCATTTGCTAAATTTGAGTAATTCCGTATCTGGATTCTCATTTTGGGACTCCCAAAGCATAACTTTGAAAGGTAATCAGTACTCACTGCTCTGAGCTCAACAGGAGCTGAGATCATTCACCTCCTGTGAAAAATCACATGGAAGACCTTCTAATGCAGGCACACAAGAAGAAGAGCACACAAAATAGCGGGCCCTTTTGAACACATTTTAATGAAATACTGATTTATTAAAAAGAAATAATCTGCTAGCCACTCTAACGTTAATTAACATCATAGAAAGAGAAGCAAATACTATGTTTTAGCATATAAATCATATAACTGTATGTTGCGTAACTACTTATGCATGTTAGTTCCCAATTCCATTATTAATCACAATTTCTTATTGTAATCAGAAAAGCAAAACTCACACAACCATAAATACTCTGGTTTACTTGCTCTTTTTTTCTTCTGTATTGCACTCTCAACAGTGGTTAGCATATAACATTCTATGAGGAAAGAAGCTTGGTTTGTGCTAATGACACTTTTAATAGCCATTTAAACCCAAATGAAGTAGAGTGTAGACAATTTTGTATACATTTAGACTTTGAGCCTTCTTTCTAACCAGAAAAACTGCTTTTGCAAAGTTTAGAAAGAAATTAAATTCAAAATATATAATATTTTACTTACACAAATTTTAGCCACAGCTGAAGAATTTTTCCTGCATTTTCAGAACCTGAGCAAATATTATTTAAAGCCAGTGTAGTACTGAGTATTTATGACTATATGTGTTGCAAAGGCACAAACAAGATGATGAAGGGAGATGATGGTTATTCTACAGCTCCCCACTTGGGGAAAAAAGCAACTTGAAAGAGGCAAAATAACCCCCGCTGTGAACACACTTACACTCTCGACCCTTAATCTCTGTGCAAATCCAGCCACTTTTTACTTTCTCCAATAAATACTGACAACTTTGACTCTAAATCCTCCATTACCTAAATCTGCAAAAATGTCAGATGAGAGTTGCAAACTGGAGTTCTACAATCAGCAAAGAGAAATACAAAACTAACTATATATTAACATATGTGTATTTAACAACTACAATTACAGGCATTTAGAGTAAAATTCTCACTTCCATTAACTAGAGATTTGCCACAAGATTTGACGAAGGATACACAATGAAACTTGCCTTAGGTAACCACAGGAGGACCAAAAAAAAATCCACTAGCTTCATCTAAGGTCATTTTTAACTAAGTTGTAGAAAAATTACTGTGAAAACTTCCAAAGTAGATAATAAAAATTATTCCGTATGGGCATACTCTCTGAGGAAGAGAAGAATTATATAATACCAAATAATAAACTCTGATATAATACAACACAAATTCAGGGACTTCTACATCCTATCATGCTTTCTACTGTCATAATACACAGCTAATAAAATAAAAGATTAGTTCACCATTAAAAGCACACAACATCTGCGGGTCTACTGTGGATGCTTCTCAATAAACAAACAAAATCATTGTAAAATACTTTAAATGTAATATAAGAGTAAAACTGTGAGTTAAATATTGCATTCAAAGATGAGAAACTTTGCAATTTAGGTGCTGAAAATATCCTGCAAAATCCAAATCTATCATGGAAACAAGTACACCTCAACTCGAACAGTTTTCTAACAATCAATTATAAAATCTTAATACTTTTTAGGGGAAGAAGACTTCATAGTTCTGTGAGAAATAAATGCTAGAAAGGAATGTTTGTTAAATATGTAAATCTCCAGTAAGAGAAAATAACTACAAAATAAGATTAAGCATAGAATAACGTCAACTTTCATTCCAATGTGATATGAACTGAAAATGGATCACATGTCACTGAAAGGACAGACAGAGACCACACCTCAAACCAAGGTCACCATTCTGGGTATTCTCATAAACAAATACTATCACTTGAACAGTCCAGCAACCTACCTATTGCACACAATGTGCTGTTTTAGGCAATACATTTATTCAAGCAAAATTTTCCAAGATTTTCTTAAAGAAAGGAACATTGAGTGAGCACTACATGCTGAAACTGATAATATATAAATATTCTAAATATTTTAAGTTGTTCTAGGAGACGCTGAGTACATATTTCAGCATACAGTTTAACATGCACTATATTAATTTATGTACCATATGAATTTATTAATATTACCATATTGAACATGTTCCATATTAACATTGTGAGAATTCACAGTAGCTATGAACTGCTACAGTATATATTATGTGCTTACTTAGACAAATATATTTATTATTTCTTGCTTAATCTTTTTCCCCAAAATTGTATTCTTGCATCAGAACACATCACACATCAAATTCTAAAAAAAACCCAAAAAAAACAAAAAAACCCAAGCATCCAACCCCAAAAGACTAATTCTGATCTCTACTAGTTTCATGTCAATCCAAAGTTTTTATTGTGAGTTTGAGTCATTTTTAGTTAAGTCCCCCCAAACTGTTTTTATTCCCTTATGTATAACTAAAAAAAATTAGCTGAACTTTCTAAGAAAATGCTCTGTTAGGCTATGACTAAGCATGTAAAGTTTCAGAGCCCAGGAGGGAATTTTCTGCAAAATTACAAGCAATTGAACATTTCCAGTACAATTAATCGTGTGCCCTAGGAAATGTACATCTCAGACAATTAAATTTTCTCCTGCTTATGCTCAGTACAGATTTTTCAATTGGTCATAACCTTTCCTTGACTCCATTTTCTTAAAGTGGATGGTCCTCCTAAGAGTGTTTCTATGTCACTTCATAATGTTATGTCTATCAGTATGTTTAACATTTTTACAACTAGGTGCTTAAAGCTATACTTCTACAGCCATGTTTAAGAACCTAAGAGTAATTTTATTCCCCTGAATGCCAGGCATTACAGCTGCAGTTGACCCCAGGAAATGTATATGGGAGATCTAGTCGGTACAAGTAAAAAATTCTATTTCTCTTAAGTTTGCTAGTTTTGGTATACTATGAATAATATCTGATGTTGAATGACAAAGCCTCAGTCCAAAGACTACTTATGCATGGAATCTGGGATGTTTTGATGCAATGAATGCAATATCAGAATTTCATCAGCCAACAACCTGCTCTATCTGCTTTCAGTTCAGAGCCATTGACCCTACAAAACAGTAGATCAGTCAAATTATACATTTCAGTGTTGATCACCTCTTATCATTATCAGCAGGTTTAAATTAGCTGAGGCAAACTAGTAAACAGAAGCCTGAAAACAAAATAATAAAAAAAACCCAATACCTTGACATAACACACTAATACATTCCAGTGTCATCCAAAATGTAAAGCCTTGCTGATGTCCTGAGGGCACAATGTACAAGGGCTTCTGCAACTCATCTCAGACCAAAGTGGCATCCTGACAAGTGAATAATCTCAGGAACACAATGAAACTCAACAAGTAAAGACCAGTTCAAAGCTGCTGTTCTTGTTTTTTTAAAAGTTACCTTGGTATTTAGGCACTAGCATTACTTAAATTGCAGATTAAAGCTAGAAAGCTTGCAAAATACTCCATCATGGCATGCTTCACTTCCCAGGTGCCAGAACCACTTTGCAAAGAGTCTTGGGTTATGGGGAAAAAGAGTAAGGAAACAATACTGTATCCCTCTGCCCATCTGCATGTCACATCCTCCCCAACACAAGAAAAGCTGGCTTGTGAATGCATTCTCCCTCCACACATCTATTTGCACAGAAGGGGCTGTAACAATTTCAGGCAGCTGAAGGAAGCCTGAGAATCATATCTGGTGATGTTCTGTCTGCCAGTCTCGTAACAACTGCTGGAATGGAATGGAGGTTCCTTGTGCTGAAACACAAGCAAAGTAAATGAGATTCCAGTGTCTTTTAAAACTAATATTTGTGTGCTGAAGGAAAATACAATTCTTGTCCATTTTCAATCAATGAAACCCGGGATCTGCAATTACCTACATGGAGGTTTCTATGCAGTGAAGAGGAATTACTTTTTTCTGGTAGCAAAATTCCCATGCTTAAAGCCCATAAATGTATCAGTCATTCCTGAGTACTTTCCGTTCTCCACAATATGGAAATCCTTTAAATGTGTGGACTAGTTGTGTAACAAAACCAGCACTAATACATGCCCTGAATGACTCAACCCATCATATTACCTTTTTTTTTTTTTTTCATTCACTGCACTGCTCAAAGACACTACTACTGAAAATGATGTTATATTAGCAGTGCATAAACAATGTAGATGTAAACTCTTAACATGCAAAACAATCAAGTTAACAAGCCAGTATTAAGACCTTTGTTTTACTTCTTTTTTTCCTAGTAGAACGCAGAACACAGGAAGATCAATGTGATTTACAAGGTGTTAATAAACCCTCACGTAAATAAATATCTCTGATTCTGAAGGAGTCCTAAGATGGCTAGGCAGTCATAGATTTGTAGCTAGTTGCAATGCAGGAATAAAAACAAAAGCAAAAAGTTTTTAAGTGCAGTCTCAGAAGTGGCTGATACAGTGAGATGGTTCCCTCTTCTGGCCAAATCTGGAGACTAAACTCTGATTTTACTTTTTTAACTGAAATCAGATATTTGTACAATTAAAACTCAAAACATTAGCCTCATTTTACTTTACAGCAAATTCACCTATTTTTACAATATATTTTCAGAAATTAGTCCAGAGATGAAGTAATTTTCAGAAAACTCTTTAGTGAAGGTCATATATCTCTGTGGAATTTTATGTTTAGATTACCTTACTAATAACCAAATATAAGCTTAGGTATCAAAAACATGTGTCCAACTCGCTGTTCTCATAATGAATATGCATTCTGCAAAAGAAAGAAACTGTAAAAAACAGCTAAAGCTATACTGAAAGTTTATTTAATAGCATATTTTTAAAAAAAAAAGGACTTCCCTTGCTGACCCTGACTAACTTTGCATTTTCCAACAATGGTCCAATCCAAACACCTGCTGATATCTATGGCAATGCAAGCTCAATAATGTTACCAAAAAAAAAAAAAAAAAAAAAAAAAAAAAAAAAAGAGACAGGGGGCGAAGGCCACAATATCTCCTTTCTTCCTTTCTACATATTGCACCACCCAAGAACCTAACTACACCATTAACAGTATCAGTGCACATTCAAGAGCATATATTATCGTTTCATCACAAGGTAAATAGAAAAATAATTTAATATATGAATTTGTACAGAGAAGTCAGGAAATACCAAGCTGAACTGAAACTCCTAGGGCAAGCAGCAAAAATATCAAAATTAATAATACAATTGTATGGCTTTATATGGTCAGAGGCTATTTTGGACCTCATCCAAGGAAGTAAAATCAGCAAAATAAACAATCTAAACCAGAGAAGATGTAAGAACTATTGATAGCCATTTGTTACAAAATACCAAGGAAACTCAAGAATGACCATGATATCTTACAACACTGTTAAAGCTGCTTGAAAGACCATTCAGAGCACAACTGGTAAAAGTTAACTAAAGGAACACAATGAAAAAAGAGTGGACAAAGAACCAACAAAGAAACAGCTGAAAAGCTGCAACAAAACACTTTCTAGTTAACTCCCATTAAATGAAGGGATGGTGGAAATGACAGGGCTTCCACAGGACTCAAAGTTTTATTCTGATTCTAAAGCTCTAACAGATAATGAAGAATTTGGGGATGATGTTAACAGTTGGGTTCTTCTGTTGAAACGCAAGCAGAAGGATAGACATAAACCAGTGTATTTCATGCTTCACATCTACTTGTGTCTGGGCACCGTTTCTCCCACATTCATACCTCTTTTTGAATTGCACCCTGGAGAAGTTCCCCAATTTTTTTTATTTTTTTTTTTCAATCTCAATTATTGTAGTACATTCCTGACAAAAGCTCATATTAAGTTTTGGAGCTGAAACAATGCGCTTTCCAAACTGATACTTTTCTGGGACATCATATTGCCTCTCCTAGGAGACTTGCAGCTGTCCATTTGCTGAAAATCCTATCAGCCCTAAATGCTACAATAAAAAACAATAGAGAGATTTCACTGTGCAGCACATGTCACTCAAGCCAAAGAGTTACCTGGTTAACGATGACAAATTGGGGAAGGACATAATAAAATATTTATTCTGTTGTCTTGTGCTTTAGGACTTATGCTGTGTTAGATTTCAGTATGAACTCACAGCACCAAAGTTCTTCTTACAAGGATGCTTTCTCCCTCCCCCAGGTTGATGTGGCCAAATAATCCCAAATTCCTTTAATACCTCTCATTTTTCTTTCATTTATTATTCAGACTCTGGTTCATATCCTGCTTTTTTTGTTCAGGGAAAATCATAGCAATTCAATCAAAACTTAGTGTTAAAACAGTAACAAAAATAACAGAAGCAAACAGAGCATACCATTTTGGTTCTGCAGCAACCCACACAAAACCGGGAAGCAAGAACATGGATGGAGAAAAGGAAGATTTTGAACAAGATGCAATCTTGTGTGCACACAGTGCGAAAGAAAGAAGTTGCCACTGAAATAGTTCCATAAAAACTGTGGTAAAAAAGAGCAAGTCTTGCTTAGAATAAAGAGCTACATCTACAGTAGCAGAGCATGGCCAAGGCACAGAACTGAGTACTAACCTATAATCATCTATAATATTTAGCTGCTGCATGTTGTTCACTATGGCTTCATGCCAGGCCAAGTAGCACTCTCCCAGACAATGCTCAGACTGAGGGCCAACACTGGACAGAGGTTGTTCTCAATAAGCAGTGAGGATAAGGGCAGCCTATTCTGTGAGAAGTCAGGCAAGGAAGGGATAAGAATGAGCTTAGCCTTAAGGATTCAAACTATGAATTTGCCTTTGTAACTCTCTCTTCTCTGCATCACTTTGCTTAGGCACCTTTTACATTCAACTCAGAAGTGTAAAACAAATATTTATTGGCTAACACACACAAAAGACAGTTAGGACAGATGAGCTACTATGCTGAAACTTGGAGGAAGGCAATCCCTAAGAGGAAGGTTACACTACACAGGTCAAGAGAATGGGCCTTTTCCCAATTTATTGGCAAATACAAACATAGCCAATGAGCCCTGAGTACTGTTATTTGAAATACGGGACCAGTACACCGTGGTATGGAGTAGAGGCCATGGATACCATCTCTTACAAAATCACAGAGGGACAAATCCAAATTCATTTGTATAAGAACAAACTTCCTTGCCTTGAATCTTTCCCCTCTAGTGCAGACTGTCTCTGTCTACACAATAAATAAAATACAATCTAAAAAAAATCAAACTGTTTACTACAGCAGGATGTTGCCTCTATTCAAGTATCTTGTTTTTCAAAATAAGTTTTCAGGAAAATAAATAATTTCATGAAGCAGACTGATATTAGAAGAGCTGAATTTTCTCATGTAAAAGTGTTCCGTTGCATTATTTCTAAGTAGTTCTGCCACAGCACTCATGGGGGTGCTGTGAATGCTAATGTTTGTATCAGCAAATTAATTAAAAAACTTAGAACTGTTTCTGTCACTCTCAATATGAACAGTAGCTCATATATATATATATATATATATA
>NW_020799095.1:60434712-60457220 GCF_003259725.1 Athene cunicularia
TTTTTTTTTTTTTTCCCCCCCTCTTGGAAAAAAATCAAGTCAGAAGGGAAAAAAACAACTCCACTTGGCTTCCCATCAAAATTTTGTTCCGGAAGTTCAAGGTAATCAGTTATTTGATAAAAATAATTTTTCATTGAAAAACTTACAAAATATTCAGAGACATTAGAAAGAAAAAATATTTTTCAGGTGAAATTTATGTTATGAGCCAAAATAGAACTTAAATGATACTTAGTTTTATGTTTCTCTTGCATTGAGTTACAGCAAATTTTAACGTTAGAAGGATGTAACAACACAAAGTTTTCCTTAAACATATGCTATTTATACAGCATCAAGACTTTCTTATAATGGCAAGCTTTTCAAAATATTACTTTTTAGAATAAATCAATAAATAAAAGGCTACTTTAATTTTTGTGTAAGCTTGACTTCATCATTTGTTATATAGAAGAATGACAGAAAATTTTTAAAAGCACACAGAATGAGAATTTTTTGAATATGAAAACAAGATTTTGTAAATTTCTTTTGTCTCAGATGATTTACTTACTGAATCTTACCTTCTCCAACAGTGTTCACATTAATAATGCTAATATTACTAGATGACATACAGTCTCTTCCCACACAAGGAGTCCAGCTGAATAAAGAGGAATTAAGAGAAAATTTCTGCCAACTTCAATGATGGTAAGCAGTACGTGAAAGTAAGGCAATTTTCACAAAATTACAGGCAAGAAAGTGATAGCTAGCAAAAGTAAGTATGAGCAAACTGAAACCCAAATTTCTGGATTTCTAAATTTATGAGGAACATGATGTAAATTACTATCAGGTGTTTTATACCATTCTGTACCTTTTTTCTAGGATTCTCCTGGTGCAGGCAAAATAGTCAGCCAGAATGCACTAATGTTGATACTGCCATTTCCTCAAAATAAACATAAAATTTTATTACCATAGCTGAAATAAGAACAAATCCAAAAGATAAAATTTCACACTTGAGCAATCTGAAATTTTCACATGCTACCCTCAAGCAATATTTCCATTTTTTAAAAAAAAAAAAAAAATAACAAGTAATACTTTTTGTTTGAGGCAGACCTCATGAGCAGAAGGCTCAAAACTTGAGTCACATGAGTAGCAAATTTTTTTGAAAGATAAAAACTTGGTATTTAGATCCACCTCTATAACCTAAAAGAGCAGCTTCTTAAGAAAAAGGCTCTATCAATCAATATTTATTCTGAAATATGTTATTAATAATTCCATTAAACAGCCATGACACTACTTGTCCCATATATGTTCCATACGTCAGTTTCTCATAGTTTTTAAGAAAAAACTGAAGCATACTTCAAAAAAATCCCCAAACCAGATAACCTACAGATAACAGTAAGAGGTCTGCCCCTGACTTCTAAATGACAGAAATTTACCTCTCGGTCAAGTTCATGGATGTTAGAGTTTGGTATCATTCAACTTCTAATTCCTGATGATATCACCATAAACTATAATATGATTCCACTAGTTTAATTTCTTTAGACACATGTGTAAATTAAATATTATGCATATTGTCATAGTGCCTTTCAGTTTTGCTTTCTAAACTTAATGCAATATAAAGTATTCTTAATTAGTAGCAACCATGGAGAAACATAACAAAAACCCACCAAAACTCAGAGTTGGATAAGATACAGAGCTCAACTACCACACATCTTAGGTTTTATTCTTTTTCCAAGGGGTGTCTAATTTAACTCTACATAGCACCAACTTACAAGGCTGTATCTTGAACAAAGACCAGAAAAAGCAGTTCAGACACATACATCAAAATTTACAAAACTAAAAGAGGTTAACCTAAGCAAGGTGAAGATCTGTTGAGATATCATCTATAGGCTCAGATGATTCATTACAATTTGCCCAGATTTAATTCCATGCCTTTATAAGGTGGCTTAATAAAAGCCAACAGCAAATGACAGACTCACCTTGAGTATCATTCACTTCTGCGGTCAGCTGGCATTCATGCCAGCTGCACCATTACATGGAAGGAAGGCTCAATGTTTAAGCTGTGACAGCGTTGCGTGGTGTTCCCTCACACACAATACTCTGCAATGACTGACAAATGTATTTCTACAGACAGCATCTCAGACAGGTCTGCATTTACAAGGGATGATGCCAAGCACTTTTCTTTTGTATTTGTGATGGTCTTTATGCTGAGAGGTGACTCTTGACATTTTGGCATATTGATGTGAAAAGCACAGATATATTTTCCTGCAGTTTTGCATGAGACATATGGGAACCAGAACACACCTGTCACAAGTTGCCAAATGTAATATGTAGCTTGTAAGAAAACATAACCTCTGGGAATATCCAAATGATATTAATATAGTATGGCTAAACAGACAGAGATCATAGTCAGGCCTGGCATATAAGGACACAACTGCCATTGACTTTGGATGGTGTAACACTTCCTTACACCATAGCTCTACATGGCCTCAAATAACTATCAATTTAAAAAAACTTCATGTTTGAGCTAATCACAAGCATAACCATAAAGACATATATTTATGTAACCTTATGTTAAGCTATGTTTTCAGGGTTATTATGAAAGCACTGGAAGTAGAGTGAAACAGAAATCACCTTTAAACCATTGAATGACTTCTTCCTGAATATCTTCACTCAGAACATACACACTATTGCAGTGCCTAAATGATAGATTCAGTCACCCACAACAGTTCTTACTACACTGTAATTTCTCTAAAAGTAAATAAAAATAAAAATTATATCTATAGAGACACATATGGAAATAGGAATAGTAAATTTTTTGCAAAAATAGTTGGTTAGCCACAAGTTGAATAATAGACAGCAACTGATGAAAATACTAGAAGATACACAAATTTCTGTAGCTGTAATGGATAATATTTTTAATATGAATAACGATAACAATGAAAAAAACTCTGCATAAAACTGGAGAAATATTTCCAGAAATACAATCATCTATTAAATTTAAGTAACTAGTCTCCTCCTAGAAATCATCAGGAAACAGTAATATATCAGTCAGTACTTCGTGTTTTCCCACAGGTTGGTTGTTACACTTGCATTCTTATTCAATTTATGAGCATCTGCAGCACACAGAGCTCAACTAAATTACTTTTCTAACATACCTGATAAATGAGGCTTAAGTTTCATTCAGACCATCAGTTTGTTCATAGTAACAACTTGCCTGCAATGTCTTAATAATGTTGAAATAACTTATTTTTAAGTTAATAGCTACGATACTGCCCCAACAGCAAATCATACACAAAGAGAGGCTAGAAACTTAAGTAATCCCTCATCTATATGAACAGCCTCAAAATCACAAAATCTAAAACCTGTATAAATCCTTTGACAATCTAAATTATCAATATGCTAATGGAAGAAAATCTGAAGGTGCACAATTCTCACACCTAATCCTGCAACCCTCTGTTCTGACTCCTCTCCTCTAGTCAAATCTTAGCACATTCCTAACAGTCAACTCACGTAACTTTTTGCACAGGCTAGAGTTTCCTTTCATTCTGTTTATCATTCACACTGAAACAGCAGTCAGGCAGTGTGTTTTATTTAATTCCTGTACAAACTTGCAGCAAAACCCAAGTTTATGCCCCTGAAAAGCCTGCAAACCCCAGTCTCACAATATTTAACATGATTACAAATATGTGATACCAGACCTGATCTTGCATTCCCAAAAGTGCTTCAATGAACCAAAATTCCCACTATACTGATTGGAAGCAGCAACATGTCTCATAACACCCAAAGTCTATCATATCCAATCAGTACAGTCAAGTGATAGACAACTTAATTTGTGACTGAAGAAGCACAGTTACTGAGTGATGTGCATCTTGCAATGCTGCGTGCTGCAATCATTTTTATATCAAACCCGTGTAATCACTAGACAGCCCTGGGGAATGCTATTGACTAAAGAAACAACTGATAACTTAATATTCAAAATGAGAGGTCTCACTGGATACCCTAGGACCACGCTGGCACTTCTGTTATCACTAGAATCTCTGTCACTGAAGTCCCTGTTCCTGAGAACAGGGATCAAATAATTAAAAAAAAAAAAAAAAGCATTGTATATTTATAACATTATACAACGTGTATTAATAGCCAGATCATGCTGCAAAGCAGCTTAATTCTGTGATCTTCCTCAATAGTTGACTTGAAATCACTCAAAGCAACATGGTATAAAAAAAATAAATATTAAGCAGTTTATAGTTTAAACTCCTGCGCTTGACCTCAAGATACTTAACACCATGAATTATAGAACAGAATATGCACTCCTGAAAATTGATATCAAATTCACAACAGATGAAATTTCATTAAAGAAAAAAAGCGAATCCAACAGGTTTAGACTTCCTTCAGGTATTTTGATATAGACAGAAATATAGAAAAGAATGGCACTGGTTTTGTTTAGTTTTAAATGGTTGGCTTTCTGTAAATTTTGAGTCGTTACCTATTTATTTACGAAGAAAACTAACATCATTCATCATCCTTCCCCATTTTCGTCTTTTGTTGTTGCTGTTGTGATGATCTATGGTACCGGCTAGATGATTATACTTCACCATCTGGTTAACCTTATCAGCAAGACACTAGAAAACAAATCCTGTGCACTACAATTTTATCTATACTTCAGTTATTCTGATCACAAACAGTTACCCAAAAGTATGAAAAATTGTTATGGAGACTTGAAATGTGCTGCATAAACCACTGTGACTGAATTCAACCAGGGCTCCTGATCTTTTCAAGGAAAAAAAATTATACCCTAGAACTCCACTCACAATCATGGTTTTCTATGCTACGTTAGATACTAGACAAACAGATAATACTGGCTGGTATCAAGGTATTGGGAGAGCAGAGCTCAGAGCACTCAGAAGCAGGTTAAGGTTTTGCATAAGCTAAAAACCCCAAATGTTCCAACCTTGGTAACTTCTTTAGGACCTAAGAAAAATAAGCAGCAAAGAAATTTTGCATTTGAATCTTCAGGCCAACATAGACATGTTTATCCTACACAACAGTTACAATGAAAGTCCACACAGTGGTTATCCATACACATGAGAGAAAAACCTTGTATTTATAGCATAAGCAATAATCAAAACTAAATATCCCATACACTGCTCAACAGAGTCATGCTGATAACCATAAGTAATAATTCTTAATAAGAAAGGTCCTTTATTAGAGGGATGTATTTCTGTGTTACTTCTATGAAAATTGATCCTTCTCAGTTTTTGAGAACCTAGAGTCTCCTAAACAGGCCACTGACTCTTTAAACCAAATTTAGGCCATGCTAGAAAGTGAAGTGCAAGTCCTCAGCCCTACTGACTGGTTCTTCTAATTCCTTAGGTAAATATATTTTCCAGAGTAGATTTTTTTCTTGCAGGCATTCTCAAAAAAATGACAATGATCTGTTTTTCCTAAATGGCAGCCAGGAAATCTTCTTATCTAATTATTGCTCCATTGTCTGCAAAGGCAGATGCCTTTATGAAGTAAGTGCAAATTCTAATTGCAGTTAGTAAAATACCTCCCCAAGAGTAATCAAAAAAAACTTGATCAGCTTTTCTCTTGCAGCTTTCTCTGGCAGAAATACCACAGTTTTGCTGTATATTGTAAGGCTGCTTCTAGCTCTTATCATCAGAAAGAAGTGAAGAAAATGAAAAGAGGAAGCAAAGAGGTGAATTGTAGCTACCTCACAAGGGTCATTCAATATTCAACAGATAATATTCCAAGTAGATTGTCCATCCTTTTTGATACAGCAGTTTTTAAAACAGAATTAAAACTGATCACAGTTTTAGTCCTGTTTAGTCCCATGTACCATACTAGGTCATAACCAAGAGAGATTTGCTCTGTAAATGAATGCCAACTGTTCTACTTCTACATGAAATTTCAAGGGTTATGCAGAGCTGGTCTGGATTTCTGCCATGACCGATAAAGGTGGATAAACACCACTGAAGTGACAGACAAGACAAATGAGTAAATCACAAGGAGGTAGGGAGAAATTACCACAGGAAGGCAGCATAGAGTTAACAAAAACTGCCTTATACTCCATGCCAGGCCCTAGTACAGAGCATGGTTAGGTGTGTGGAAACCTTGGATCTCAGTGCTATAGAAAATACATGGTACACTGCATCCTACTGGCTAAAGAAAGGCTGCTATGAATTATAGCAGTCCCCAGAAATCTCCTAATTTATACCAGAAACTACTGTAATCCCTCTCTGGACAGAGCCTTCCATATTTCACCTCTCAGGAGAGTTGCATCAAATAAACTGCCCCACTGGGTCATGTACATTATAGGAATACACATCTTTTACAGCAGAACTTCAATATAGTGAGTGGGCAGCCCACACTGTTATTTTTGGAAAGAACAAAGCCGGTATCTTCTGATAAACATCTCACTTGAAAAGAAATGAAACATTTTTGTTTGCAAACCAAACACCCCTGTATTTATTGTTACCCAAATGAGATGCTGTACACAACACAGGCTTACCCTTAACATACAGATTTTAGAGAACAAGTATTACAGATTATGCTTCACCAATCTAAAAATGACCTTAGAGGACTACCATATCCTGCTAACGCTGAACTTGGTGTTCTGCATTCTGAAGGAATCCCATCACTCTTCATCACTCTTAACCATGCTTACAATCTCTCTCTTCCTCATACCTACAGAACGCCAAGAGCTTTGAAATGTATTACTATGCAAATATCTTGGGTGCCTTTACTACACATTTATATTGCAGAGTAATCAATAAATTATTATTTCAATATTTATTGGAATCTCAGAATAAGAAAGAAGACAGATTACACAAATCCATCTTAGTTGATTAATGGGTACTCCAGCAAAAGGCATACACTGATGGAGTGGGTCAGTATGCAGACTATATTACTGAATATTTCAGCTCGGTTGTAAATATAGTATCTGTTTCTCTTAGGGACTGTCACACTGAGTGCAGTATAAAAGGCAATAAATTTCAACAGATTAATTAACTCTTTGGTTACTGGGGCTGTGTGTCACCTATCCTGGCACCTAATAAAAAATCCTTTAATGCCAAGACATAAAGAAGGGCCTCTTTGGAAATGAGTTATTAACAGCATTTCGTGAATAGATGGAGAAATTGTAGCCCAGCCATTTAAGTGTCATAAAGTGCAGCAAAGGCTGCTGGAGGCCTCTGAGGGACGCCAGGCAATACCATAACAATCAAATCTGAGATGGAAGAGGGATTGAGCTGTCCACTCAGAATTTTTATATTGTCAAAGAGCAGCGAGGAAATAATGTGATCAAGAAGTGAATTAACCTTGTGTGTGAAAGAAAGGGGATGATCTGATGGAAAAGGCAGTAAAGTAAAAATCACTCCATAATGCCTACATTGCAGGCTGGTCATGAGGGGCCCCTAATGTCTGCAGGCTGTCAGGGAACAGATCCAGCCCTCTAAGTACCATAAACCCATTACCTGCATTAGTCTGTAATTGGAATACATTTATTCATACTTTTAAAGTTCTTAGGGTCCTGGTACTGGCTAACCACACAGCATTAATTTCTGTAAATGTTCTCTGTTTCCATCTTTGTGATAGAACATGGACAGTCTTCTGGGGCAATTAATACTCAAAAAGGGATGGAAGACTTATATAACATGTTACATTTATACATACCTCTATGTCACACCATACTGTTTTATCTGGTTTCCTTGGTGTCAAATCCCCATGATGCTGGCATTTCTAGTAAATAACAAGCTGCAGAAATTTGCACTGTTGGAATTGACACAACCGTACGGGAGGACTATACCAAGGAGGAAATACTCCATACCAAGACTAACGAGGTTGCTTTGACCTACATGTCTTTAGTAACATGCCAATCAAGCAAGAGGTCAAGAACGGAAGTCATACAAGTATACTCCTGTCACATAGGAGTATACAATTTTTTTTTTTTTCTCTCCTTACACAAGACAAAAATATTCCTTGGAACTCTCTTTATGGAAGTGATAAGCACAGTCTAGGAGTAGATCATGCCTACTGGGCATAAGCCTCTTATGTATAAATCACTCACAGTCAGATGTGACACCAGTGTATATAAACTGGGAGGAGTTGGCCAGGGAGTGCCACAGCTCAGGGATAGGCTGGGATCAGTCAGCAAGTGGTAAGCAATTGTATTGTGCATCACTTCTTTTGTATATTCTATTATTTTCCCTTCCTCTTCTGCCTTATTAAACTGTTGTAATCTCAACCCACAAGTTCTTCTCTCTTTTTTTTTTTAATTCTCTCCTCCATCCCACTGCAGGGGAGTGAGCAAGCAGCTGTGTGGTGCTTCATTTCCAGCTGGGGTTAAACCATGACAGACACACACTAATAAGGACACAGTGCATTGGGTTTGCATGGCCAGGTTTTGCTATCGGGGGCGGGGCTGCAGGGGTGGCTTCTGTGAGAAGCTGCTAGAAGCTTCCCCTATGTCAAATAAAGCCAATGCCAACTGGCTCTAAAATGGACCCATCACTGGCCAAGGCTGAGCCCATCAGCGACGGTGTTAGTGCCTCTGAGATAACATATTTAAGAAGGGGAAAAAGTTGCAGTTGGAGAGGTAAGTGAGAATATGTGAGAGAAACAACTCTGCAGACCCCAAGGCCAGGGAATAAGGAGGGGAGGGGGTGCTCCAGGCTCCAGAGCAGATTCCCCTGCAGCCCGTGGTGCAGCCCATGGCAGGGCAGGCTGTGCCCCTGCACCCCATGGAGGTCCACGCTGGAGCGGAGATCCACCTGCAGCCTGTAGGGGACCCCACACCAGAGCAGGTGGATGCCCGAAGGAGGCTGTGACCCCGTGGGAACCCCACGCTGGAGCAGGCTCCTGGCAGCACCTGCGGCTCTGTGGGGTCTGTTCCTGAAGGACTGCACCCCATGGAAGGCACCCACACTGGAGCAGTTCGTGGAGGACTATCTCCTGTGGGAGGGATCCCGCACTGAAGCAGGGGAACAGTGTGAGGAGTACTCCCCCAGAGGAGGAAGGAGCAGCAGAGACATGACCACAACACCCATTCCACGTCCCCCTGTGCTGCTGGGAAGGGGGGGGGGGGGAAGGTGTTTTATGATTTGGTTTTATTTGTCATTATCCTTCTCTGATTTGATTCATAATAAATTAAATTTCCCCAAGTCAAGTCTGTTTTGCCTGTGATGGTAATTGGCGAGTGATCTCTCCCTCTCCTTATCTCGGCCCATGAGCCTTCTGTTATATTTCCTCTCCCCAGTCCAGTTAAGGAGGGAGCATGACAGAGCTTTGGTGGGCACCTATGTCCAGCCAGGGTCAACCCATCACACACAGATAAATTACATGCAGAGCAGGCTCACACTTGATGTTTTGTATGCTTAAAAGTATCTTCTATTATTAGACTGCCTTCCTCATAAAAAATGTTTTCACTATTACCTCAAAGCAGAACATCTAGCCAATTCCTTATTCATGCAGCAGTCCATCTGTCAAATCCATGTATCTCCAATTTAGAGACAAGGATGTCACATGGGACAGTGTCAAATCCTTATTCTATTAGAAATAACTAAAATTATAAAACCTAATTTGCAATTTTAACAAAGATTTTTAAATGTACTATGGCTGTCCAAGAATTCTTGCTTTAGTGAGGAAAATTTAGTTATCATCCCTTCCAGCACACTTCAGTCCATCTACCAATCAAAACCAAGTTGAGAAATGCAAACATGCAAGGTCTCCTTGTTGCTGCCAACAGAATTTGCCAAAAAGAGTATGTTTCCTAGCCATCCTTGAGAGGAAGGTCACAGGACTTCTGGTATAAGTCATCTCTCTCAACAGTCATGTTCAGCCACCATCCTGAGGATACCCCTTCCCCTTGGCTTACAAATCTCCCCCCAGTTCAGCCCCTAGCAGTTGTTCTGGCTTTCAGAATCTGAACACAGTTTTAATTTAACCAAGAGGGTTTATTAAGAACTGCTGTTATATCTAATTTTCAGAGGGCCTAGTGTAAATACTATTGCAGCTCTCAGAGTCCACCCTTCCCTCTAACAAACTGGCACTAAGCAGAAAAAAATGCAGCTGACATTTCTGTAAATACCACTTCTTAGACAAGCTTTTGTGAAAGTGTGTTTACAGTATGTAGATGATTTACTAACAGTAAAAAAAGGATATAAAATTAAACAATTTCATAAACAGAAAGTATTTACTACTCATGGTGAATGAATTCTCTTCCTCAAATTCTATTCAGCAGGAGTTGTAAGAATTTGGAAAGCTTTGGACATGCTTTTATATAACAAAGAGATTACATTATGAATATAACCATTGAGTTACCTACCCTTCTCTGCTGCTTCAAAATTGTCCACACTCTCTCGTATGTTCATGACAAACATGCAGCAAAATACTTTGTGTCTGTCAGTATTATACCCACTTTTAGTGACCACCAGAAAATATAAAAAAGCTGCCTCTAGGAGCATCTTTACAGGACATGGAAAAATGCATCCCTAATCTTTCTGTCCCTTTTGTTCAACCAGCCAAATATCCAAAGCACCTAAGTGAACAAGCAATACTAGCGAATACATTCAAAACTGAAATCAGGTTAGTCAATTCCTGACTCCAAAGAACAACAAATAATGTATCCAAATACATTACCCAAGAAAACATGGAATCAAACTGTGCAGCACTGAGCAGATTTAAAAAGCACTTTCATCTAAAAAAGGAAAAAAGTATTTGTAACAAAACATCTGAATGAAAAAGTCCTTTTCCAGGTCTGCAGAGCAGCAGTGAATGCCAAGCAAGGCTCAAGTACAGCAAAATTAAATCTAGCTGAAGTCCAGGCACAGACTGCCAAACACTGTGTGCAGCAGGGATACAGAAACCATTTGTCCTCCTCCCACACTTCCAGTTCAGTATCAGGTGAAAACACCTCATCATTTTTAGTAACCTCACACTGATAATTCAATTGCTTGAAATGAAAAATAGTTTTGCCAAAGAATATTAAATTCAGGCAATATTTGCTGAGCCTAATGGCATTTGAGCACATGGCCACACAAACAGCAAGACCAGAGATCAATTTTTCAGACTCTCTTTCAGTTTGGTGGGAAACAGACACTTTGCTCCTCAACAAACATTACAAAAATTGACAACTATATGAAAAGCTTGTTTAGTAGTTCGGTTGCATTTTTGTTCCTTAAAACTTACGACTTAATCCATGGGCTTCATTTCCCATTTACAAAACAGGCACTTCAATCCACAAACTGCTAGGAGGAAAATCTACTTAACCCATAGCACTGTTCAACTCACATTCATGATCACAGAAAACTTCCTAATCCTGATTAACTCTTGAATTTCATGCAGCTAAAATCAGGTTGGATTAAACTTTTTCCATGACTACCATGACTATCCTACATGCCTAAAGATTTCTAAAAAAAATGTCACAGAACAGACACATAAATTAAAAAAGTGACAAATGCACTGAACTAGCAAAATTTTGAGAACAAAGACAAAACTGCCTGTCTCAAAAAAACCCAAACAACCCACAACAACAACAAAAAAAAATCAGCCTACTTTTTAGATTGCAAAAGGAAGTCAAACTCTCCTCAAAGCTGAAGCATTGTGGGACAATGGTCACTGGGCTGTGAACGGAATTAATGAGCTCTAACAGTACAAGTACTACTGCCCACTGTGCTATAAATGCTTCACTCCTTCAGTTTTCTCACCTATAAACAGGAGCTAGAATAAAAACAGCATGGTGTTGAAAGGCGACTTGTGAGAGCTTACGTCATCTTCAGAAATTACGAAACACTACTAGTTCAAAGTATTACAGATAAATGGCTGGACTAAAAGACCACATTTCTATGCAGATGACTTTTCACTTCAGGAAACAAGCAAACAGAACAGTTTTCATTCTTTTGTAATGGAAAATGTTATAAATGGACAGTGTAAGTTATGAAACATCACTGTTCATTGCTAAAGGTCATGTCTCCACCACACTCAATCACTTTAAACAGAACTCCTACTCAGTTCAGTTTTGTAGTCACAGAATTTAAATATCTACATGGATACTCCAGCATGTAAAACACTGAGCATCAAGAGACTGAAGAATCCCAGGGAAAATTACACAAAGGAATTTTGTTTCAATCTTAAATAAATAGATAAATCTGTTGGTTGGAAGAGTCACTGAGATATATCCAGATACATCAGCCAAAATTAATTATTCTGGTTAGTGAGCCCTAGGATAATTGTGTTGGTGAGTGAACTTTCAAAGAGTTCCTAATAGGGATGTTCAGAGTTCTACATACTTCCCATAAGGAATGGCCTTTAAGATAGCTGAACTATTTTACAAGCAAAGGATCATTAAATGAGTATTTGCATAAAATCAGCTGCTCTTCTAATACAACTGTAGTATAGCATGTTTTCAGAAAGGCTGATTGTGATTAATGCTCACACAAATAGGATAATACTAACCATGCTTACGAGTCAAGGCATTTGCCACAGCCTAAATTACTCATTTTAGTAAATCTACAGAATTTTTTTCCCTTTCTTTTGCACTCCTGCAGTAAATACGGGGGAAAAAAAAAAAAAAAAAAAAAAAAAAAGAATTGATTAATCTTCAAAATTAAATGCATTGGTTACACGGGAACTAAAGGCCACTAGCTTCTATCTAAACAAAAACTGTTCAACACTACCTTTAATCCTTTACAGTGAACCCTTCTGGTTTGTGCTCATGGAAGGATTTTTTGCCACCAGCTTTTGTGCCCCAAGTAATTTTCATCTTTCTCACACACCATTAATAACACCACTGCTTCAGGTATCACTAAACAATATAATTAATGGAGCCCAACTACACTGCAACCTAGCCATGCTGCAATGTGATTTGGGTCTTTAAAGACCATGCTGAATGTCTTGGCAGAATTGGCCAGATTACCCCAAATAATAATGCTGTGTAGGTTCAGAAAAATAAAAATGAAAATAAAAAACAAAAAACAATACACTACCTTCATCATAACCAATTCGAATACAACTGTAATAAACTCAGAATAATGAGCACGTTATAATACTACTTATTTGTAAGTATCAGTTTAAACTGCTTAGCAAAGGAAAAAAGCTTGCAAGATGGACCAGAGGGGAAAAAAAAAGACTTTAGATTATTGGCCTAAGTTCAGCAGTAGAGTTAGCAATTTATGGACTTGATTATACCTTCAAAATGAACAATAACCCAGTAACTACCGCAGTAGAAAGGTACTAAATTTTTATGATATGGGGTAATCAGGTTGGCTACCAAAGACATAGTAGACATGCTGCAAAGAAGAAACAATTCACATTAAAATAGCCAAGTAAAAAATTCCCTTCTTGAAAAGGATATTTTTCTTTAGATGATGTCTTTAGCAGACTGTAGGCTGTTTCTTTAAATGAATGCATATGACACACTTAATTTTCAGGCACACTTGGTTACAGAAACAGGCACTGCACTGTACATCATGTTTAGAAATAAATAGAGCTGTCATACCTGGATTCATATTGACATTTACATCAGAGTCTTAATCTGTATAGATTTGACATATAGGAAAAAGTCAGTCACCCCACATATAAATGATGCTTACATATTCATAATCAAAATGTTCTTGGTTGTTTACTCAGTAAAGCAAAACTAGTTTCTTTATATATCTCTACTATGGCAGTAAATAGTCTGACATTTCAGCATATTTAGAGACAGTATGCTATTTTATTGCAATTACTACTTCCAGCAAAAAAATAAGGGGCAAAAATTGTGGTGATTTTTCAAAAAAATAATGTATTCATTTTTGTAGAAGGTTGAAAAGAATTTTATTCTTTGCTTCATGGTGTAATGGGTACTCACAGACTGTGGAATTAGCAATTTCATGTAAAATCAGTAAACTTTTCCCTTCTATTTAGTGCATGAGTTGCTAATAAAAATGAAATAAAAAATTAAGTACCTATGATGACTCAATAAGCACTCAAAGGAATGTAATGTTTTTTAATTACTTAATGCCTACAGAATTAACTCTGCTATAAAAAAAATGCAAATGAAATTATAAAATAGAACATTCAAAATTTAATATAAATAATATCCAAATGTTTTTATTACTCTACATTTTTTTTCCATTTCTTACTATCTTTTAGAACTTAAATCAGTTTTTATACTGTCCTCTCATGAAATTTTATGTAATGAGTTGAGCCCAAAGTTGGGCACCATCCCTGTATATTTAGATGTTGGATGCATTCATAGGAATTTCCAATGAAAGCAATGAAGTCACATATGAGACAAATTTTAGGTCATATAAGGTAACTTTCTAGATATCAATTTATCTTTGTCAGCTGCATTAATTGTGCCACAAAGTATTTTTCTGTTCAAGCATTGTAGATAGGCTCTGGATACATCGTATCTTACCTTGTTTTAAAAATGCAATATACAATGCTTTAGAAGGAAAAGACAAAGTTTACCAATATACTCAATCCTAATTTAAAAAAAAAAAAATCAACATAACACCAATAATGCTGATAAAAGTCCAATCTTCAAAGAGACAACTGTGCTCTTTGCCTGGAGGTATATGTACAAATTATATGCTTCCTGTTATTTACCAAAATGCATGGAAAGGTTGGGGTTTGGTTGGTTGGGTTTTAAAATCTCATGTTCACAAGCTAAGATCGGTTAATGTTTGACAGGACACTGAAAGATCTAACCATCCTTCTTAACTGGGTATCTCCTGAAACCACAAAATTCCCAGTGTGATCCACAGCCCAGGGGCTCAGGTATCTGTGAGTCAAGGCCAGGTTTTAAGCAGCACACTATGCAATGTTTACTCAGGTTTACTAAATTGTGAAAGACTATGCAAGCTAAAGCCACACAGGAAAGGAAAAGGAAAAACACAAATTAAAATGAAGCTGCCAAAATAGTAATTAAAAACTCAAGAGCTCAAGTGAAAAACACCAGCATGACACGATACAAAAGCCTAACAAAAAACCTGAGGAGTCAGAAGAGACACTTGACAGATAAAGGATCATCCTGTTCTGAGAAACAACGGAGATCAACACTTTCACGCATTCTGGAAAGCTCTTCAGATGACTGCATGAAAGTTATGAGACATTGATGCTTTACCTCATGGCATGCTAGCCCTACCTATCCACCACACCTGTTAGCAGTTGGTAATTGCTGTATACTGGGAAGTTATGTAGGATATATACTTGCACTTTCTCTATGCACAGTAGCAGATGCCCAAATAAAAAATGACCCCACAAAAGGTGTATTCCAAATAGACTGTACATCATATGAATTAGTATTTATTTCTATTTTTCCCTAAGTTATTCCACATTATAAACCCCCCTGGTCAGAGAGGTTTCTTTACTGTAAGTTTATACAAACTCAAGCACAACTCAAGCTCTGTCTTGTTTGAAGAATCTAAACACTATAGCAGTAGTAATAAAGAAGATTCCCATTCTTAGTAATGGGAAAAATAAGATACTTATTATGCAAATGTTCTCAATTTAAAAAAAAAAAAAAAAAGTTATAAAATGACAATACTATGGAAATAAAATGCTTATAGGTCTTTTCTGACATGCATTCTTCATACATTGAAATACCCTCATAATAAACACTTTATACTTCTATCGGTGCTACAGTTAAGCTTGCAAAATGAGGGGGCTGTCTTGGGGCTTGGGAAGGGGTGTTGTTTGGTTGTTGGTTGTTTTTTTTAAAATCAAAACTTGTCTCTCCACTCACAACTTCCTTAAGGTAACAATCTCCAATAGTGTGGCTGACTATTTATTCCAATGCACAGGGTTTCACCTAGTCAGAAAGCTCTTTGGGAAAGAGATGGTTCTTCACGAGTCTATATAAGCCAGTAGCTGCACAATGGTCACGGGCATGTCTGAGAGCATGCAGCACCCTGCTGCCTTATAAAAGTATCGCCAGCTGGCTTGATGAGACCATTAGCACAAGAAATCAGAGGTCCTGTCCAATGTTGTGGAAAGTAGGCCACGCCAGTTAAGTGTGCACTGACAATATTATACTGAAAGGCATCAACCACCTCTGTTTGCTGTCTCTGTATATCATAGTAATATTGAAATCACACAGACAAAACCAAAAACCAATACAGCATTTGGGAGATTAAGTACAACTTTCTTGATGAAAATAACGATACTTTTCTTGGGGCAGGAGGGGGAGGACAAATGTCTGCTCCACAGTTGCCCCTACTACAATTCTGTGCAGCTCCAAAACTTGAACAATTCACATTTCTAAAGGTGTCTTAGCTGTTGTTTTCACGGTCTTCGTGCCATTTTAGTATAAAGGAGCAGGTAAGATCTTGAATACTGGAGTGTCAAAGACAAATACTTAGAAGCAAAGCATTGCTCTTGAAGGCCCAGCATCACTGATCCAGACATCTGAACATTATACAACAATCATCAACCTACAGAAATATTTCCTATGGCCTGTTAACATGGCAAATGATGGTGAGACTGTACAGAAGGAATTATATGCTCGATATATCCCTCTTAATCAGTTCTACACTGTGGAAAACCAGAGGTGAGACATCTCCTGTAACAGAAAACAGTACTGATGACACCAAATGCTCCAAACCAAACCAGTATGTAACTTCATAGCAAAGAAGATGCCAGAAGGTGACTGAGAGCTTTCATCACCTGCCTGTTGCAGAAACTGAACTACATTTCTCAACAAATGCCCCAAAGGAAGCTGAGAACCTGACACATGTCAGTTCAAAAAGACTCCACCCAATGACAAGTAGCGAATATCTTTGACAATAACTCTGGTGAGTCTAGTAAATTCTCTGTAGTCTCCAAAATATATTTTCATGCATGTAAGATATAACTTTATGTTGATTTGGAGCAGGGAGAAATAGGCTCAATCGTAAATATTTTAATCTTTACTCTTTGCCATATCCTCAGATAACTGCACAGTAGAGATTAGGCTGACTTAATAGAACTTTTCATTAAAATGGTGTGGCACACAAATGATATGTTCGCAACGCATGTAAAGCACGAGTTAACACTAAAGGGAGATCTGCATTGTCTTCTTACCTCAGACACTGAAGTCCATATAAACCTGGACATCTCATTGTATCTCATAGCATACCAGTTCTGATGCTCACAAAGCAGTGACAAAGCTACTCCACAGGACTATTGTTTTATTAATTTGTGTTTGAAAGATACTCATGACACTATAAAATATCTTAAAAACATCTATGAGTACAAAATAAGTGATATGAGAATTCATTTCAAAACTTTCCCATGCATACATGTTAGTTTCTTCAGATTACATTATGTTAAGGAGTTTTTCACAATCTTTCTTGTCTTCAGAAAATTTGAAAATACATATAAAATCCACTATTTATCATACGGTCTTTAGTAATAAATATAGTTTACTGCTTTTAACTGCAATTGTGGCTAATTCCCAGCTGACTCTTTTTCTAGCTCCTCAACAAAGTAAAAAGAGTGCTTTGACTCATTATTAACTAATATTATTAACTAATTCGGCAGAAGAAACCACTTAAGTATAAAAATAGCTTCAACCCTCTAAGAGAAGTTAAGATGTAATTATGAATGAACTTTGGAAACACAGGAATTTTTATTCAAATTTATTTCAACACAATATAAAATACTTTGATGCTTATCTAGAAGTATTATTCTCCAGCCAAGACTGGCCAAACCTATTCTCTCCCTAAAGTCACCAATCACAAGCATAAAATAGATCTCATTCTCCTTTCCTTCTTCCAAGAGATAGCAATCCCTCCTTTCCAGTACCTACTTGACACCAAAACACCTGTTTGTTTTGTCTTCCATGAACATACTTTGCTTGTCAAACACATACCTTTCAAGGTCATGTACTTCAAAACACTGTATAATGTCTCCACTTACCCCTTTCAGTCCCAGATAGATCCATATTAGGAATCTGTTAAAACTCCCTACAGCAGCTCATTAACTGAAGATTACAGAGGCCAAGAACTTAAATGGCTTCAAAGCAGGACTGATGAAGAGATGGAAGAGATGTCCACTAGTGGCCATTAAACAATCTAGGCACAACCTCCACACAAGTTACTAGCACAAGTCAGGGGCTATGCTAGGAGAAGGACTGCTTAAGGCATCCCCAGCTCCTTGGACACCAGAGAGAGTGACTAAACAGACCTTTGGTCTGACATAATATGTGTCCTTAGATTAGCTCTCAAGCCCAGATATCCCTCAACATTTCATCAAAGCACACATCACATACCTCCAGGATGTGTGAAAAGCCACATCCTTACTCAGCAAATCTCTCAAATCTTACACCTCAAGAAAGAACATCCATGACATCTGCACTTCTCAGAAGCATGGCCTGAATTCAAACTTTGCACAGCCATGACACACTCTTATTATTTACAGTTTAGAAGGCCCTAAACTATTACAAAAGTCATGCGATGGGACAGTGAGAAATTTTTTATATAAAACAATTGTGTTAGTCGACCTGACTCACTAGTACTTACCCTGCCATTGTCTCCAGCATAACAAAAGACCTGCAGGCACAGTGAGACAGCTTTTACTTGCATGATCTGGAGTGTAAGGCTGTCAATTTCGGGTTATATGCCTGTTCAGAACTGCTCATGAATAAAAAGAATTTATTCTAAAGAAGGCTGCTTGTGACCTAAACTGACTGGTAAAGTTACTTCAACCCCCTCAGATCACAAAGTATAAAAATCATTTTAATACATCCTGGTTTAAGCACAATTTTTCCGATATCAACCAGTTATGATGGAAAAATTCCCTATGTGGTTATTCCAAACAAGTGGTAGAATATACATCTGCACGCTCACTCTCTCTGAAAAATATCATTCTCTGCATTTCCAAATACTAGCATGTATGTGTACCAGTGACAAGACAGAAATAATGAAGTTGTATCTAGACAGTTATCAACACTTGATGGATTATCTGTCTGGTCATACGTTTCATGTTTTAAGTGCAATTTAAAAATTTAAAAATCAGTATTATTATACAATACTTTGTAATGTCAGAGGCAGAATCTTAATTTAACTTTATAATTCTAGGTACAATAGCTTTCCCTTGAATACGAAGTGATGTATCACACATTTCAAACCAGGTATTCTATAATCATAGAGCTTTTTGTTACTGTTAAAACTGCAATTTAGTTTCTGAGGCAGTAAAACGCAGTAATACAAGGAATACATTAGGAAAGGTTTTAAAAATTAGGCTAAGAAAAAACATTGCAGGTGGAATTTAAGTACAGAAAATTATAGAAAAGGATTCAGAAAACATTTATTAGAGAAGCCTAAAAATCAGATACATTAAAATACATGCTCTTTTAATTGCATTGATACTGTGATGCTTAACTGACCATCCCTATTTTGGATGGGCACTTATGCCTAATTTAAAAAATATTCCTAGAAAAAAGCCAATCCAGTCTTTCTTCCACATGTGCCTTAATTCTTTTGTTATCATTCCATAGCATCTCAGAATAACAAAAATACAAACCTGTACAGAGTTGGCATGAAAATCTTACTGTGAAATAACAAGGTATTAAATTATCAGTAACACCATTATACTTGTCAACAGAAGAGAACTATTGCTCTTCCCCATGCTACAGAGGAACAGCCTCTCTCCCTTTTGTCAGTCAAATTTCTAGGTTCACCTAACTCCCAGAAACTCAGCAAATGACAAGCTATGACAGCCAAAATGCACTTTCATCTAACCAAAATACTTACTTTTGCATAATACTTAGTTGTCTTGAATGCAACCCCAAAGCAAAATTCACAGAAAAGTAGGAGGCTTAGCTTGTAATTCCCTGACATTTTTGGTAAAGACAATAACAAGTAAATTACATGGTTTAGCTGTATTAAGACCCAAAAACTGCATCCTCATTTGCATATATCATGTTTTAGTCAACACAGCAGATTTTAGAATTACTTATACAAAGCTAGAAAATACACAGCTCCAAGAGGTGGGTTCAAGCTTTTGAAAGTGGTATTAATTTGCCTTTCATGATGAAATAAATCATAAAAATATAAAATAGAATAAAAATAAAATTAAATATATAATATAATGAATGTATTATATATTTATATATTATATGTGTTATATATTATATATATTTTATATATAATAAAAATTAAAAAATAATTAAAAACCCTCATAATTTTGCTCCATTAACCTCATTTGTCAGCCGGGTGAAAATATTTGTGGACACTTGTGTCACTAATGGTATACCTATGTGCATGTTTCATGGGGAAACATACCTGTATTGTGTAATTTTTGCACATATAGGAAATACTTCTTACTCCTTTAAATTCTTAATAGGAACACATGCAAGGAACACAAACAAATTTTTCTGGTTAATTCCCAACCTACTGTATAGGGCACCAGTACAGGCATACCGTTTTACAGTTGAAAACTTAGAAATGCTCATATTCAAAGAGCTGGAAAACAATCTAGGCTAGACAAAGAGAACAAAACTTAATATGTAGCTGGCATTTCTAAGTTAGATTGCAGCAAACAAAAGTTTTTGTCAGTAAAACTACGGCCAAACAGCATTGTTGTGTATTTTCACTTATGTATTTCAGAAGAAAGACATAGGATTAAGTTTGTGTGCATTTTCCCTATTGGTACCTTGAATTGGTCAAGAAGGAGTACAGCCAAGCAGCATGAGGACTTTGAGATCTTTAATACTTCCACTGCCTCTGCTTGTGATGTACAATATCTATTTCCTGGATAAACAGAGAAGTTAAGTCCCCAGAGTCTGAATCCAGTACCTTTCATAAGCCCTAACTTCATTTTTAAAAACGATAAAAGAAAATGTAATTTGCTTTCCAGCTTTACCAGTAATCCATACGTGTTCATATTGCAGACTGCAAAAACATCTGTGAGATCAATAATAAACATCCTAGTCGTCGTTCATTCTTCTGCTTTATTTAAAGAGAACATTCCCCAGCATACATGCCGCTCTACATTTTCTCCAGTTTGAATAATGGAATACAGATAATAGAAATAGAAAAATGTACTGCAAATGGCAAAAAATGTATGTGCTTTACCAACAGGCGGGAGATCTTCCAAGGCAAAATCAAGTAGTCTAAAAGAAAAAGTTAAAACAAGACAGCAACAAGACTGCAAAGTCTCAAATATTAGCGAGTATCAGAATCACATTTGTCACTGTCTCTCCTCAACACTCTTCCTACTCAAAAGCCCCATGCCCCCAGGTTCCTCGTTCCAGTTACAGGTTAGTCTATCCCATTTAGTGGTATGGTTTGATTTTTCCTCCTACCTGCCTGCTTCCACTGAGTCATTCATGCACATTCTACTCCAAATCTTGACTCCTATGTGTTTTAACTTGCCTTCCAACTTCACAAAGTTGGGAGCTTTGTGATGCCTCGTGACACCCATTTCCCACCTAGTGGTAGCTGGAAAAAAATAACATTGTGGACAAATGATCACTTACATCTGTAATAGTAAAATTCATTATGAACAATGTATTTAGAGAGTTTACTTATAGGAAACTAGCAAATCCCAGCCAACCGTGTGCAAGCTTTGATTTATTAACTTATTGGTCACTACTTCCATCATGGAGACAGAGAAAAGCATCATCCCTATTGTTGCAAAACCTGCAGTTGTTTGCTAAATGTAATATCCCTCAACCCAGGCAGAGGAAACACAAACCAAGGAGCACTGGAATCTCTCAAGAAGGTAGGTTCAAAATTATTATTATTATTATGTTTTTAAAGTCAAGCTCACATTTTCTTTTTGGCGTTTTTAATTTAAAAAATATCCTTTAAAAGATTATTTTAAATACTGGCGCACTTGTTGCTACTACCCCTAATACATATTAATTTACTATGGTAGCATTAGAAAAGGTAAAAACAAACTTTCAAAACACTGTAAACATAAAAAGATTAGGCTTCCCAACGACTACAGGGCAATAGGTATTTATGTATAACGTTAAATACTTCTGTACATTGTTACTAGAAACACAGCGTTTCCATTTCATAGCCTGATATGATTAATAACTAGACTTTATGTATTTTCAAGTTACATCTAATTCACGTATTTTAAAAAAAAAATGCCTTTAGCTACTTTTCTTGCAGAGGCTTTTACCCGGTTCCTTTGGCTATTACATTTTCTCTAATTTTCCTGCTATTGCTCTCATTTCCCTTTCTGCTTGTCATTATTAAACACTTTTTATTCTTTTCTTCCTGCAGTCTCACATGGAAGGACGACCGCAAGGCCTCCCTGTAAGGCAAAACGCACTTTTAGAGTTTTCACGAAGGCAGCAGCTTCACGTGGGAGATGTACTACTCACACTGAAACTGCAGATTACTACCTAAACCTTGGAACAAAACTTGCCAGGGATTCTAAACTACTTCGATTACCACCGCGGCACAAGACGCAGGCGCGTTCCCCAGAGGCCGCCCCTCACCAAACAAACACCCCCCGGCGCCGACGCCCGGGCAGGCGGCTCACACCCGCAGGGGGAGCAGACGGGTGAGGCACCCCCTCAGCGGAGGGACCCTGGACCCTGCCGCCCGGGACGGCCT
>NW_020799095.1:60457270-60461382 GCF_003259725.1 Athene cunicularia
TTCTGAGTGGCGGGAGGGTTTGGGCTGGCCCGAGGCGGTGTCCCGCAGCGCTGGGCCCTCGGGGCCCGTAAGCGGCGAGACGTTCCCTCCCCCAGGGAGGGGTGAGGAATGGCGGCCTGTGGCGGATCGAGAGCCTCTGTCCCAGCCCTGCCCGGGGCAGCTGGCAGGTGCTCGGGCAACCCCATGTCAGTCCCGGCCTTGGGGCGTGGCGTGGATCGGCCCCCGGCTGCTCGGCTGGTAGAGGGCTGGGCGCTGGCGAGGAGGCAGGAAGGAAGCTTCAGGGATCATGCCGGTCCCTGTCCCCATGCCTTCTTTTGTCCCGGGGGCAGGAGCCAGGTACCACCAAGCAAAGGATCTGCCCCGGTTTCCGACAGATGTGCGTTTGCGAGCCTGTAACCCGGAGCATCCCTGTTACGGTGCCAGCTGCTGCCCTGCCACCAAGCATTTGGAATTGGCTCCAAAGGAAATGGATCTTGGCCAGGGCCAGCATGGAATTTGCCTTGCGTGGCTCATGCGAGCAATTTTTCTGCGAGTGCTGATGCTAGTTTCTGACATACTGATGTCTTTAAACGGTGTATTTCAGGGTTAAATAAAAAAGCCCTACCTCCTTCATAATGTTTTCTCCATGCTTGGTAGAAGTCATTAATTTCTTGGAGGCCAAAGAAATTTTCTTTTCTAGATACTTGTTCATTTGCCTCTTTTTCATGTAATAATCTATTTTACTTGTGTGCTAGGTTAAAATATTGCTCTCTGTGGTACTTTGTCTCAAAGGGGAAGGAACAAAAAGTCTTTGAGCCAAAGAATGTGTTGTTTACATTTTTTACACACAGGAGAAAGAAAAAAGGATGGAAATATGCTGTTTTACACACATCAGGACAGTTCTTAAGCCACTTGACTCTTCATAAAACATATTTTTGCTGCGTGTTTGTTCAAAAGGTGAATCAGTTGCTTGAGGGATTTTGGTGAGAGGAGGATGAATAGCATTTTTGATACTTAAATAACAGTTTGAGAAGTCACAGGGGACTTCAGAAGAGTTCTGTTACTGTTGGTAATGAAGTTACTTGGTGGTGAGCATTTCAAACAGATACATACGTTTGCAGCTTCTTCATTTGTTAAATAACAATACTTCAAATGTTTCTTGAACGTGGTAATTTTTTGCTTCCTTTAGAACATAATAGAGAAAAAACAATTACTGTGCATCATCTTCTTACAGACAGCCTTGGGTGTAACTAGAGCTATCGGTGTTGTTTCTTACTCCTTTAGTGGTAGACTCAGTAATCTGCAAGAAATTAAATGGACAGATTGTAAAAACTGGTGGTGTTCCTGAGGAAATATTTTGAATACAAATAGTTGAAAATCAGAAAAATTGTGTTAATTGTGATGTGGGTTAACGCCAGTAGGCAGCTAAGTACTACACAGCCACTTGCTTGCTTTCAAAGAGGAAAGGAGGAGTAAAAGCAAGAAGACTTATCGGTTGAGATAAAACTTGTTTAAGAAGCAGAGGAAAGATAGAAAAAGAGAGAGAAAACAAAACAGGTGATGTAAAGGCAATCACACCTTCCACAGGTAGACCGATGCCCAGATGGATCCTCAGCAAAAGACGGGTAACCTCCTTAAACCCCCTCCTCTCGCTTACTGTTGCTGAGCATGACACCTTACAGTGTGGAATATCTCTAGTTAGTTCTGGTCATTTAGTTGTGCCCTCTCCCAGTCCTCTTGCACACACCCCAGTCTTCACTGGGGCAGGGGTGGAGGGAGAGGGAGAAACAGAAAAGGCCTTGATGCTGTGCAGGCTCTGCTCAGCAATAGCTGAAACGTTAGTCTGTTATCAGCATTGTTTTGGTCACAAATCAAACACTGCACCACTCAAGCTGCAATGAAGAAAATTAACTCCATCCCAGCCAGGCCTAATACATAAATACACTTGCTACTGTTTCTTCTTCCCTCTACTTCTGCTTCTGATCCTAACACAGGTATTACAAAAATAATATCGAAATTAGTGGAAAATGTAGGTACAAAACTACACATTATACAATTCACTCCATTTTTGCACTCTTGAAGCACACATGGCTGTGCCTTCTGCTGGCATGTATCATTCCCTGTGTTTTAGGTGAATAATGAAGCTCAGATTACTTCTGCAGCACTTGTTGCTGTTGAGAAAGCGTATGTTAACAAATGCCTGTCGAGAGGATGTGTACAATGGACAGGAAAGATCTGAACAGGCACCAATTAAAAGACAAGTTCAGATAAGATGTCATCAATGGGTAGATTTCTAAATACATTGTCTTTCCTTCATGGTGCTTTGCTCTTTGAGCTTGAGTTTGGGAGTCCTAACTTTGCATGCAGTTTTTCTGGGGAGAGTAGTAATTCATATCCTGGTTTAGTGAAAAAGTAAGAGTCACTGAGTATTTTCCACAGGCACCCCTACTCAGCTTTCCATAGTGGTGGAATGCTGTAAACAGGTCTAAAGGGGGCTGCTCTGTCATCATGCCCAATCTTAACATCTCTGCGTAATTGCTTTCATAAACTTCACCTTAAAAATGGTTCAGTTGTTCCTTCCTTCTTTTTTAGGCTTCTCTAGAATACAGATAGCCTAGGAATGAAAAGTTAGTTTCTAGTAAAGTTTGATCAGGATCACTTCACGCCCATTTGCTCTTATTCTGCTGTCCTTAAAATTAGAATTATTTTTCCTCCTTAGTGGTAATCCCAGTAATAGTTTTCTTGAAAGCAAGTCTCTTTTCATCAGGGTTTTGCTAGGTTTGACAAGTTGCACTTTCATATTATTTCGGTTCATAATACAGGCAATCTGTGCCACCATCCTGATAATGTTTTTTGAAGTTGCTCTTTGAATCCATCTTCGTGGGTGATTGTACCTCTGTATGATATTGTACATGAAAACTCACGAGTGCCTTGTTGCATGACGTTGGTACTTTTCTGTTTTTACTGAAAAAAGTCTACCTAAACTTTAGCTTTCTGTGGCCACCTCATTTTGGGATTAACTGACAATCCACAAGGGTACACTTCTACCTCTCACATTCGGTTTTCAACTGTAAAGCTCTGAATTCAAATACAAATGGTTATTATAGTCCCTAAACTCCTGTTATAGTCCCCAAGCTATTTTTTCAGAATTTTAATAGGAATCTTGCTCCAACTTGATAGTAGGTTAGTATCAAAAGAGGAAACATAACCACATTGCAAGGTTTATACTAATCCTTACTTTTTCAGCTAAACTTGTTATTTCATGTATAATAAATTACTAATGTTCATGCAGATTATATTTACTATATTTATTGCATTGATTTAGCTTTTATATGCTAGCACATTTTCCATTTTAAAAACAGTGGGAAAAGCATTTTTAATACATGTGTGATGAGTAGAAGTATTTTTGAGCTGGGGAAAACAAATCTTTAAATGGCTGAGACATGTTAATTATTGACTGCTTGCTGAACTAGATGCTGACCTACACTTAAAAATCTTGGGACAACTGACTGATCAGTGTGTTCATCTTGAGGCTGAAAAGAAAAAAGAAGAAAAAAAAAAAAAAGCCTCAAACATCGTACTCTCTGCTGAGCTGGAGAAAATTATTATTTGCCTTTCAATCTATTAAGCTGCTAAATTTCTTCTCCAGGCTTCAGTTATCCAATTTTGTTTTCTATTGCATGTGGAAAAGGCTGCATGTGTTTAATACTAAAGGGATTGCCGTACTGTAGACCTCATCAGATAACTAGTCTAATTTCTGAGTCTGGCTTCTCTCAGGCTTCTTGCTTCTATCTTCATGTTTTTTCCATCAGAAGTGTGTGAGAAATAGTGAATAACTGTGAGAATAAGGGGATAACTTTTTTCAGTTCAACCCTTGTAACCAGTCATAGGCTCAGATGTGTAGCTTTTAGCAAGGCTTTCCATGTAGTGGACTAGTCTGGAATGTTTTGATGTGAACATGAAGTAGACAGAACCACAGTGCTTCAATACCAGTTCTTTCATTGTGATTTGATCATGGGGATCACTTCTCTCCCAAGCAGTCACTGCTGTGAGTACTGGCATAAAAGGGCTAGTCTGAGCTACAATGGAACTGAAGCTGCTCTTCTATTGCTGGTGTTTTAGGGTGGGTGGGT